>NC_058082.1:287114113-287447684 GCF_014858855.1 Bufo gargarizans
AAAGCTAAGATGAAGACAGAAAGAGATGCCGGCTACGCGAGCAAGTGGACTAAGGCGAGTTAAATTATTATTATTTTTTTTAACCCCTTCAGCGCTATTTTACTATGCTATGCATTCTGTATTCAGAATGTTATTATTTTCCCTTTATAACCATGTTATAAGGGAAAATAATAGAATCTACAGAACACCGATCCCAAGCCCGAACTTCTGTGAAGAAGTTCGGGTTTGGGTACCAAACACGCGCAATTTTTCTCACATGAGTGCAAAATGCATTACAATGTTTTGCACTCGCGCGGAAAAATCGCGGGTGTTCCCGCTACGCACCTGCACATTTTCCCGCAACGCCCGTCTGAAAGAGGCCTTACACCTACTAGGTGCTGTCCACTACCCCACTGGATCCTCCATATATAACACACTATACCTGCTATAGAAAAATACTGTAGCGCTTCTTTCTGATCTTTCATTTATGTTTTTTGCCATATCTTTGTACTTAAATGAATACCTTTTACTAATATTCCTGTTTCAGGTGACCTATGGAGTTATGATTTCTACAGTGGAGAGTTTGTCGTATCTCCAGAGCCAGACACAAGTGTGCATACCATTGATCCACAGAAACACAAGTTTATCATTATTGGCAGTGATGGTCTTTGGAACATGGTGTCGGCAGAAGATGCCGTTTCACTGTGCCAGGAGCAAGAGAAGCTATATCTTAATGTGAGGATGTATAAATGGCATGTGGTCAATGTTCATATCATGTAAAAAGCCAGAATTCTTTAAATTGGGTGTCAAAGTAAAGATTTTGTGGATGGTGTATTATAGGTGTATACGGTGTATATTACATGTCCTATGGGCGGTCGTTTATCTCTGAATGGACATTCTGGAACGTCCATTCAAAGAGGACAGCTGTGCGCTAATCGTCCAGCTGCCGAGTGGGACACCCCAGAGAGGAGGCAGGGATAGTTCCCAGGTGTCCCTGCCTACTAGAGCACTGTATACACAGCGCTCAACGAACGCTGTGCGCTTCCTGTCCCGGCCCAGTGGTCATGTGCCCACCGGGGCCGGGAGAGTGCAGGAGCTGTCGGGTCTTCGACAGATCTCGATCAGCCCTACACTGAGGCTGTACAGCATTGTATTTTGCTGTACAGCCTCTCTGGGGGGTGTATTTCCCCTGTAACTGGGGCTACCATGTCAGCCCCAGTTACAGGAGAAATCAATAGTGAAAAACAAATTGAAATCAATAGTGAAAAACACTTTGCATTGGGGATGCAAAGTGCCAAATAAAAAGAATAGTGTTTTATAAAAAAAATAAAAAGGTTTCACATGTAAAAAAATAAATAATCCCCAATTAAGTCATACATATTTTTTTTTTAAATAGAAAAATATTAAAGAGACATATGTCGTAATGCCGCATTCGTGACAGCCGGCTCTATAAATATATCACATGATCCACCCTGTCCGATAAACGCCCAAAAAATAAACTGTGTAAAAAAAAAAGGCAATTTTTGCCACCTTACATCACAAAAAGCGCAACAGTAAGTGGTCAAAAAAGCATATCTCCCACAAAATGGTACCAATACAACAATCACCTCATCCCGCAAAAAATGAGCCCCTACATAAGAAAATCGCTAAAAATAATAATAATAAAAAAAATATAGCTGTCAGAACATGGAGACATTAAAACATCACTTTTTTGTTTCAAAAATATTATTGTGTTAGTCAAATAAAAAATAAATGTAAAAAAGTATACATATTGGGTATCGCCGCGTCTGTAACAACCAGCTCTATAAAAATATCACATGACCTAACCCCTCAGGTGACCACCCTAAAAAATAAATAAAAAGTGCCAAAAAAAGCTAATAATTTTTTTTGTCAACTAACATCACAGAAAGTGCAACACCAAGCGATCAAAAAGGTGTATGCCCCCCAAAATAGTACCAATCAAACTGTCATCTTATCCTGCAAAAAATGAGACCCTACCTAAGACAATCGGTCAAAAAATAAAAAATCTATGGCTCTCAGACTATGGAGACACTAAAACATAATTTATTTTTGTTTCAAAAATGCTATTGTGTAAAACTTGAATAAATAAGCAAAAGTATACATATTAGGTATTGCCACGTCCGTTACTATCTGCTCTATAAAAATGTCACATGACCTAACCACTCAGGTGAACGCTGTAAAAATAAAAACTGTGCTAAAACAGTTTCCCCATAAAGTGTAATAATGAATTATCAAAAAATCATATGTACCCAAAAATGGTACCAATAAAAAAGTAAACTCTTCCTGCAAAAATCGAGCCCCTGCACAAGATGATCGGCAGAATATTTTTTTTTTAAATATGGCTTTCAGAAAATGGAGGCACAAAAACAGAATTGTTTTTCAAAAATGCTTTATTAAGTAAAACTGAAACAAAGTAAGTACATATTTTGATATCATTGCGTCCGTAACAACCTGGTCTATAGAAATTGCACATGATCTACCCTGTCAGATAAATGTAAAAAATAATAAATAAAAACAGTGCCAAAACAGCCATTTTTTGGTTACCTTGAGCAATTAGAAATCATATGTACCCCAAAATAGTACCAATAAAACTGGCACCTTATCCCCTAGTTTCCAAAATGGGGTAACTTTTTGGGAGTTTCTACTGTAAGGGTGCATCAGGGGGGCTTCAAATTGGACATGGCATCTAAAAACCAGTTCAGCAAAATCTGCCTTCCAAAAACCATATGGCGCTCCTTTTCTTCTGTGCCCTTACATCAGTTTACAACCACATGTGGGGTGTTTATGTAAACTGCAGAATCAGGGTAATAAATATTGAGTTTTGTTTGGCTGTTAACCCTCGATGTGAAAAAAATGGATTAAAATGGAAAATCTGCCAAAAAAGTGAAATTTAGAAATTTCATTTCCATTTTCCTTTAATTCTTGTGGAACATCTAAAGGGTTAACAGAGTTTGTAAAATCCGTTTTGAGTAACTTGAGGGGTATAGTTTCTACAATGATGTCATTAATGGGGATTTCCACTAGGTAAGCGCCACAAAGTGACTTCAGAACTGAACTGGTATTTTAAAAAAGTTGACTTTGGGAATTTAAAAAAAAAATTGATTTAAAAATTCTAAACCTTCTAACATGCTAAACAAAAAAAAAAAAAAAAAATTACATTACCAAAACGATGCCAACATAAAGTAGATATATGGGGAATGTTTATTAATGAATATTTTGAGGCATCACTATCTGTCTTAAAAGAGAGATTCAAATTTAGAAAACTTATTGACTCAAATTTACCATTAACATGAAGTACAATGTGTCACGAGAAAATCTGAGTGGCTTGGATAAGTAAGGGTACTTTCACACTTGCGGTATCCAAAGGGTTAAAATTTGTTCCAGTCCCTCAACATTCTTGTTTTCACTTTCTGTGGTCTATCTTGATACCAGTGACCTCAAATTTTTTTGCAGTGGTCACTAAGGGGCTTTAGGCTACACCCTGCTGTATTTTAACAGTGTCCTATCTACAAGCTGCAAGTGTCTCCTGTGCAGCAAAGAGCAGGTGCTCCGCTCTCGTATGACAGCTGGGCTTCTGCTCTAAGGCTGGGTTCAGACCTGAGCGTTTTATAGAGCGTTCCTACGCGCTGTAAAACACTCAACAGGCAAGAACCAATGATTCCCTATGGGAATGGTTCTCGCCTGAGCGTTTTACAGTGCTTGGATAAGTAAGGGTACTTTCACACTTGCGGCAGAGGATTCCGGCAGGCAGTTCCGTCGCCTGAACTGCATGCCGGATCTGTCAAAACGTATCAAACTGATGGCATTTGTCAGACTGATCAGGATCCTGATTTGTATGACAAATGCATTGAAATGCCGGATCTGTCTCTCCGGTGTCATCCGGAAAACAGATCTGGCATTTATTTTTTATTTTTTTTATTTTTTTTTGCGGTCTGGGCATGCACAGACTGCAAAAAACAGATCCGGCATTAATGCATGTCAATGGGAAAAAATGCCGGAGCTCTATGCCGGAAAAGAATAACTCTAGTGTAAAAGTAGCCTAAAAGCGTTCCAAAGTTATTACCACATAAAGTGACACGTCAGATTTGCAAAATTAAGCCTGGTCAGGAAGGGGGTAAATGGCCTGGTCTGGAAGTGGTTAAAGAGGCATTTTCACCTGTTCATGAATGGATTGCCAGCAGCCTGCAATGAAGGTCCAGGTGGGTGTTACCAGTTAGGGGTTTGTCCCTGCCCAGTCTGACATCCAATCAGTGCTGCCAGTGTCAAGACTGTGCAGAAACACACTTCCAACTGGTAACGCCCAGTTGGGCCTTTATAGCAGACTGCTAGCAATTAATTCAGAAACCTGTTAGGCCCCCTTTTACACGAGTGAGTTTTCCGTGCGGGTGCGATGCGTTTTTCACTGATGGTTGCTAAGAGATGTTGTTTGTATACCTTCAGTTTTTTATCTCGCGCGTGAAAAACGCATCAAAACGCATTGCACCAGCGCGGAAAAAACTGAACGCAATCGCAGAGAAAACTGACTGAACTTGCTTGCAAAATGGTGTGAGTTTCACTGAACGCATCCGGACTTAATCCATCACGCTCGTGTGAAAGAGGCCTAATAGGAGTGATGGAGGAATGGCACATCATAATCATAAGACAAGATGCTCTAGAATTGTGTTACATGGGGAATGCAAGCAGTTACTAAAAGAGATGTCAGAAGAGGTGACGGGTCCACTTCAAATCTTTGAAAGTCTACTTTAGTAATATTGAGGTCGGTTCATTCAATAGCAGGTTCTATTGAAATGGGTTTTAAAAAAACGTCATCCATACCGACTTAGGCCATTTGTTTAAAGTGACATATATATTTTTTCACAATGTTTTATGTTCTAAATTATTCAAACTTTTTGGGCTTTCAGGGAGAGAGTGGACAGTCCTTTGCAAAACTGCTTGTAAGCCGTGCACTCACCCAATGGAGACACCGCATGCTACGAGCGGACAACACTAGTGCCATTGTCATTTGTATCTCCCCTCAATCAGAAAAGCAGAGATGCTGTTTTAATGATGAAGTATTTATTAACTTATCTGACAGTACACACTACAACAGCCAGGACATGAACCTCATGTCAACATCTCCATGTTCTACACCACCAATTAAGGTAAAAACGGTTACGATTCTCAGTATTTTTTGATGTATCATATGCACTTTTATACTTCCATTTTGGACAGGTTAACATTTACAGCATTTTAGATTGTATAACCTTATTTTTCCTTTATATTGCCTTGTCTCGGTATTCTGCTGAACTAAAAATATACGTATCTTTTTGGCGTTTTGTAAAGCAGTTGGTTGAAAAAAGTTATGCTCTGTGATGCACTATTACGTCACAGAGTTCAGGTAGTTGACCCTTTTGTACCAGCAGTACATCACAGTAGTAGCATAGACTCAGGAGTTGAGCCCGCGCCGTTGTTGGCAACTGTCTCATTGTTGCTGCCAATAGAGACTTTGGCAAAATTTAAAAAACCTCTAATGCCAGATTTTTTTTTTTTTTTTTTTTTTTTACTACCGATAGCCCTGCAGAAAATTAGCCATCACACAGCACCATCATTAGAAAAATAGTTATTGGTGTTAGAATATGGCGACAACAAAAGGTTTTTTTCCCCCAATTCCATGCCCATTTTGCAGTGGTCACTAAGGGGCTTTAGGCTACACCCTGTTGTATTTTAACAGTGTCCTATCTACAAGCTGCAAGTGTCTCCTGTGCAGCAAAGAGCAGGTGCTCCGCTCTCGTATGACAGCTGGGCTTTTGCTCTAAGGCTGGGTTCAGACCTGAGCGTTTTACAGAGCATTCCTACGCGCTGTAAAACACTCAACAGGCAAGAACCAATGATTCCCTATGGGAATGGTTCTCACCTGAGCGTTTTACAGTGCGTACGATCGCACTGTAAAATGCCCCAAGAAGTACATGAGCTTCTTTGGGGCGTCTTGTCGCGCGTTCCCGTACATAGACTTTAGCGGGAACGCGCGACAATAGGCGTTCGCTTGTCTCTGTATGCGCGATTGCAAACGCCCGTACAATCGCGCATACAGAGCGCTCCATCGCGAACGCTCAGGTCTGAACCCAGCGTAAGAGCCTGAATCTGCAAAATCTTCAATGTTGATCATTTAAGCCCTTAGATCCCGCGGACAATAGCAAAATTGGCATCTAAGTGGTTTCAGAGGGAGGCTTTGTCGGCCATCAGCACTGCCACAAATGAGATTGCAGGGTGCCGATGTCTGTACACAGCAGCCAGGGGTCCAATAAAGCACCCTAAGCCTGCCCTTTGTGTATGCCTGGGCTAATATGTTGTCTGACAGCATAATACATAAGTAGTACATTGTATTATGGAACAGATCGGAGGATACATTTAAAAGTAACTAATAACTATAAAATAAAATATTAAATTTATTAAAAAAAAATTCTTTTGAAAAAATACTTATTAATGACAAAATACCCCTCCACATATTTGGTATAGTCACATCCGTAATGACCTAAACTATACAATTATCACGTAAAAAAAAAGCCAGAATTGCAGTTTTTTCTTATCCACCACAAAAAATGGAATATTAAGGAATCAAGAAGTCTTGTATACCTCAAAATGTTACCAATAAAAACTGTCATCTTGCAAAAATCGGGCC
Source organism: Bufo gargarizans (assembly GCF_014858855.1). Taxonomy (NCBI): domain Eukaryota; kingdom Metazoa; phylum Chordata; class Amphibia; order Anura; family Bufonidae; genus Bufo; species Bufo gargarizans. The sequence continues at coordinate 287,120,772 of NC_058082.1, forward strand.
TTCAAACAGCTTAAAAAATAACGTCATTGGGATGCAGTATTTGGTATCGCTGTATATACAGTATTTGACCTAGAAAGTTTATTATCTTATTTATGATTAGTGTTGAGTGAAGTCGCTTCGGTCAAAACTTCGTTTTGAATGCTGTACGGAGATCCATCCCCTTACAACATTCAAATGTATGGGCTCCAGGGAGGTGAAATTTATCACCAGTCTCTCACGATTTTTAAACTTCCATTTTATAACTTGAATCCGAAGTCTGCTTTGGTACTGGCTGGTGCCTCTGTACCGAATCCGACCTCAGGTTCAAGTTCTAAAATGGTTTTCAAGTTTAAAAATCGAAATCCGAATTTATTCACCGAAGTCTCACGAGACTTTGGAGATAACTGTTCACCTCGCCGGAGCACATACATTTTAATGCCGTATGGAGATGATCTCTGTACAACATTTTAAATGAAGTTTTGACCGAAGCGACTTCTGATCTATGATCCGAAAGCTCACTTCGCTCAACCCTATTTGATGCAAACTGAGGGCGAGATTTATGAAACTGGTGTAAAGTAGAACTGGCTTAGTTGCCCATAGCAACCAATCAGATTCCACCTTTTATTTTTCACAGCTCCTTTGGAAAATGAAAGGTGGAAGCTGATTGGTTGCTATGGGCAACTAAACCAGTTCTACTTTACACCAGTTTGATAAATCTCCCCCTGAATGTTGCAGAATTTACAACGTTAATCAAGGAGTTATATGTACCCCAAAATGGTGCAACTTGATTCCACAAAAAACACACCCTCCTTCACCAAAAAATATAACTCCTAGTGGACTTTGTTTTTAGGCTGTGTTTCTACTTATATGTTGCGGTGCTTCAGTTGTATTAAAACAAATGCAGATTTTAAAGGGGTTGCTTTATGACAACATCCACATAATAGGGGATAAGTGATCAGCTGGGGCCCCCGCTAATCGCTACAGTGGGGGCCTGTGTTCCCCTGTTTGAATGGAGCGGTAGACATGCTTTCTCGTTTGCAGCTCCATTGAACTCTATGGGGTTGCCAGAGATGGCATACTGCAGTGCTGATTTATTAGTTGCGTTCCTGAGGTTGTGTGAGAGACTACTTTCTGTGCACTGGCTTTAAAAAAAAATACCTTCTCATATGGAATGTAGCAGAGCGTGAGGGATTTTTACAAAGAATTACTTGGCCAGCTTATCTAGAACGATTAGTAGATTGCATGACCTAATATGTTTTATCTATTTCAGTTTCTGGAGGATGATCCATGGTGGAGGCTTTCACTTTCTGAGACTCTTCCATCTCTTATCCGCCGAAATGCCTTCTCTGATGGTTGTAGCAAGTGGGGCTCAGAGTCGGGCAAATCGAAAGCCCTTACTGCACCCTCCCCCCATTCTCTAGGTGATTCAGGAAAACCTGAAGAAAACGGCAGCCATTCTCAATGGGCGAGTAGCTCTTCCAGCATCTCCCCTGTGTGTCTTTTTCCTGGGACCTCATCAAGTGTTGGTGCAAAGGCCTCTAAAACACCAGGTGGCAATACTCCCAAAACTGCCATGGAAAAATTGGCATTAAAACGGACATTGGAAGAGTCCAATAGTGGGCCTGCTGTGAAAAAGCCAAGGAGGACCTTTACCAGAAGTGGAGGAGTAACAGAGAGTGCCTCTGCTACCCCAAAAAGGAGGAGTGCAGACAGGGTCATAATGAGACGCAGTCTTAGAGGCCAGAAGAAACTTGGACATCCATTACTACACCAGCCACGTAAAAGTATATGTGTGTGCTAAATGCTCTGCTGTCTTGTCTGGTTTTTATAGTTTATTGACTCCTTTTTAATTTTGAGGGTGTTTTTAATGCAATACATTGTCCTCCAGTTTTCTGTCAACCAGCACTTCACATTCAAGACTTTACCTGACTCAGTGAGTTAATTCTGCACAATACGACATACTTGGTCTACTTCCAACTGCAGGTTTATGGACCACCCAGCCTGTAGATAGGTGCTATGACTAAGGTGTTATTTCTATTTTTAGTAATATTATAATTTTTTTTTTTTTATTATATATATCTATTTAAATATTCCATGTTAGGATCATTTGCTTAATGTGGTAGCATACGGTTAAGATGTAAAGAAATGATTGTGTTGCATTATATCTTATTGTATATATTAATTTTATATCCATTTCTATCTTTTTTTTGTCAGCTCTCACTGTTGGAATATTTATCCATTATTGAAACTGATGTTTTTTTTTTTTTTTTTTTTAATCCAGACCTGTCTGCTCTTAATTATGTTTCATGATAATTCATCAGGTAAATACATGTGGAATATGAAAATAGATGAGCTTGACAAAACTTTGAGGACTTACTATTAAAATTATAGTGTAGATGAGCTTTTAATAAGTTTTGTATAGAAGTTATGAACCAGTTGTAAAATATCAATTCTTCTCAGAAGGCAAATGCTGTGTACATTATTTGCCAGTGTTGGGCTACTTTCACACTAGCGTTAAAGTTTTCCGGTATTGAGTTCTGTCACAGGGGCTCAATATCGGAAAAAACGCATCAGTTTTGTCCTAATGCATTCTGAATGCAAAAGTAATCCGTTCAGTATGCTTTAGGTTGTCTTCCGTTCCATCCCTTTTACTGTATTTGGCTGGAGAAAATACCGCAGCATGCCAAAATTTCGGAACACTTGCTGGATATGGCATTAATTTACATTGAAATGTATTAATGTCGGATCCGGTACCAAGTGTTCAGGAAATTTCTGCATTGACGGATGACACTGGAGAGACGGATCCGGAAACAAATGATATCTGTTTGCATGCGGATTCTTCAAACGCTAGTGTGAAAGTACCCTTACGCTGGGTTCACACCTGAGCGTTTTACAGCGCGTTCCTACGCGCTGTAAAACGCACAACAGGCAAGAACCAATGATTCCCTATGGGAAGGGTTCACACCTGGGCGTTTTACAGCGCGTACGATCGCGCTGTAAAACGCCCGACGCTCAAACAAGTACTTGAGCTTCTTTGGGGCGTTTTGACGCGCGTTTGTGGCCATAGGACACTGCAGTCAATGACACAAACGCGCGTAAAACGCGCGTTTACTATTACAAAAAACGCGCGTTTGGGAAACGCTCAGGTGTGAACTTAGGGTTAGTGTTTGCTATACCTCAACTTCCATATAACCAGCAGCTGTCTACAGAAAAATAAAAAAAACACATTGAAGGGGTTTCTTGGGAGTATAGTACTGATGACCTATCAAGATGGGTAATAGGTATACCAAGCATAGCGCCATAAATTGTATAGTGTCTGTGCTAGTTATTGCAGCCCAACCACATTTACTTGAATTGGACTGAACCAATGGGCCATATAACCGAGGAAGAGGCTATAGAGCTCACCAGAGCATGGCCTCTTCAAAAAACGTAGTGGAAGAGGCGCCAGGAGTCGGACCCCTGTGGATATTCAATATTTTACTCCTGGGAAACCTATTTTATTACATTTTAAGGCTATGTTTGCATATTGTTAATGCCTGATGCACACTATGTATTTGGTAGCCCAAATACTGGCCAATCGAAGTCAAACCGCCACCAATTAGATACTGATTACCTTTCTTGATAGGCCAAAGTGGAGCATGAAAATTAACCATCTGCAACTAAAACGATGAAAAGGAGGGCATCGTGTAAGGCCCCTTTCAGATGAGCGAGTCCCACGCCTCCGTCTAGCAGCAGCTCCCGTCCTGACCTCCCAGCACTGACGGGATTCACATAGCATTATATTGATTTATGATGCTATGTAACCCTTACAGGTCTAGAATGTATTGGAAAACACTGACCTAATGCTGTCAGTGTTATACAATACATTACAGAAGTCTAAGGGATACATAGCATCAATATAATGCTATGCTACCCCATCAGTGCTGGGAGGTCAGGACAGGTGCTCTCCGTGACACGCTAAGAGTCTGATGCGTGGGACTCGCGTCTGAAATGGGCCTACAGTGTTCTGTTCATTCCTCAGTTAATGTGATTATTATAATTTTTATTAATTTTTTAACCGGAAGCTCCCTTTTAACATGTTCATCAGATCTGATCGGGCAACGTGGATTTTGGCTGCAGGCCTAGTACCTTTTTATGGGGAACTCTTCTCTGGTTGAATCTGGTCTATCAGCACATTTTAGCAGAGCTGTGGCTAGCTTTAGTCGATCACAAAATATATAGGTATGGTTCATATTTTATAGGTTTGTATTACACAGAAAACACATGTTCTGCTGGAAACCTTATTCCACAGCCATTCTGACATCTAACTTTAGTACCTTCTACAGATTACACCTGATAAATCCTATATTTTCATAAATATTTCATGACCTAGGGACAAATTCCTAGTATCTATCAGAAAAAAAAAAAAAAAAAAAGGTTTTAAATCAAAGTATGTGCACTATCATTTATTTTATAGTCAGTTGTGCAGCAATATGAATCTGTTGTCTTTCTGTTCTACATATATTGCCGCTGGTTGGTAGATATCAGTTACATGTTAAACCTTTAATTTGTGGTGGTAACTTTAAAAAAAAAAAAATTCTGTTCATTAAGTTTTTAACACCTGAAAAACTGTGTATATACTTCCATCCAAACGGAACTTAAGTTATTTTACACTGCAGTAGAGGATGTTGGTATTGCATACAACAATATTTGTACAGAATCTCTTGAATAAAATCACTGAACCATTTGCAGTTTTTCCTTTCTGTAGTCACTAGTTAGTGTCTAACATGTTCTTTCTCTTTTGTGTCTATTACTAAATATCACACTAGGGCCACTGCATAGCAGCAGTGTTACTCTGGCTTTGGTGACACTTTTTTTTTTTCTTTCTTCTACTTGAGTCCGTGCAGATCTGTGTGTCCGTGGTCCAGGCACACATGATGATCACAGACTTCTATGACAGTTCACTCCCCCTGGCTCTTGGTTTATATAGGACAACACAGAGGGGAAGATAATTACCCTGCCCCCTCAGTGAGTAGCGCTAGTGTTGGATCTAGGTGCCCCTGTGATGCTTCGCTGAGACATTATGGGACTGACTGCACAGGAGAAAAGCAAGCAGGTGAAATAGAACAGTATGGTATCTAATCAGAAGCCAACAGGAGGCTGAACTGAGTACAATATACATAATGATGGATGGGGTGCAGTGCTAGAGAGTTGTTTCTGCAGTGCTGGAAACTAGATGCAGTGGAAGTAGAGTAGGCTCTATACACTAGTTTCTGGGACTGATGTACTGCCTCTTGGCTTCTATCCACTTGCATGGGTGCTGAGCTGCAATTCTGATCTGCTTCCAACTTTGGGGGTGCCAGGAAGCAGACCACCGCCCTCCCCGATCTGATATTGATGACCTATTCTATAGGTTGTTCTGGCGTTTTTACAGTCTACAAAATATGATCCAATGCAAATTCTTGTATTTAAGGACCCTTAGGGCTGTTTCACACGAGTGAGTCCATTGCGACAATCACGCTTCGTGTGTGTGTGTGTGATCCTCTGGCTCTGGACTTGCAGGAGCGCACAGCATTTTTCATGATTTATAATGCTAACTGTCTCTGCATGGCCTTTTTTCCACAGAATCATAGTGACATAAAGCTGTCAGTATGAGTCTGTAGAAATAAGGTCAAGCAGAGGCACATAGCATTATAAATCATGATAATGCCGTGCACTCCTGCAAGTCCAGAGCCAGAGGATCACACTCACACACGGCTCGTGTGAAACAGCCCTTACTGGTTTTTGTTTCATTTAGTAAGTGCTGGATAACACATTCGGTAAATTTTCACTAAAATAATTATTATAACACAATATTTGGTGATTTCATTTTTTGTTCCATTCCGATTTATAATACCCACTCTGTTGAAGAAAGTGTTACAATACTGTACACGTACTCGAAGGCCTTTTTTCAGTGTGCTATTAGCTTTTACTAAAGCTAGATGTGGCTATGCACTCTCCCCCACCATGGATCTATGTGCCAAATCCATGAATCTAAAAAAAAATTGTATATGACCATCTCCATACAGCTTTTTTTTTTTTTTTTTGAGCATGAAGGAATCTCTGGACTGAAAATTGATATGACTATGTCCATACTTTTTATTTTATTTTTGGGGGGAAGTGAAAGTCCTTTTTTGGCAAAAATTTCGGGAAATTTCGATTAATAACAAAAATAAGTAAAAATGTCAGCAGCAATGAAATACCACCAAATGAAAGCTTTATTGGTGAAAAGAAAAGGAGGTAAAATTCATTTGGGTGGTAAGTTGCATGACCGAGCAATAAACGGTGAAAGTAGTGTAGTGCAGAATTGTAAAAAGTGCTCTGGGCATTAAGGGAGTTTAAGCTAGGGGGGCTGAGGTGGTTAAAGGAGTTATCCGGGTATAATTTTCTTTTCCCTGCAACCTACTAATGTACTTGCACAGGAGATCTGGAGAGTGGTTATGTGAATGCGCTTTCTGCAGACTGGTTTACTTCTGATATCATGACCTCCCATAATACCCTCTGTCAGAATCCCCACCCGAGTGGTTGTGATGTGAGACCCATGTAATCTTGGAATGGGCTGGTTGATGCTCTCAATCCACAAGCAGGGTAGATGGAGTCCACTGCTTGTCATATCAAAGCTGTGTGGGAGGAAATGGCAAGGGCATGATGGAGGGTGTAGTAGGTGGGGTTTTTAGTCCATGGAAGGGTGTACATTTCTGGCTGATCTTACAGGGAAGTGTTGTGACTGCAGCTCATCTACACCCACAACCTGTAAATTTGGGTTGTAAACAATGAAGCATAGCTTGAGCATGGAGAGTAAATTGAATACTTACAGTAGGGAAAGTTAATAGGTACACTATTGTGCTCTATAGTAGACTAGACAAGGTAGGTTTACAGAGATGTCATTTTTTTAGGATCCCGCACAACCCCTTTAATAAAGGAGCCAAAGATGTGTTCCACTGTTTACATAATAGAATAAAGTCTTGGAGATGGTCGATTGAATTGAAAGGAAGTAATTTTGATTCTAAAATACTTCGCACAGGAAACTTCCCACTGAAATTGGAAGCCTCTATGTTGGTAGTTTTTGTGTCTGGGTCATCATTCATATTTGCATTTGGATATGTTTAATTTATAATAGGAAATGAAACTGAACTGATTAATGACACTGGGTCAAAAATACAAATGAGTGAGGTCAGAGGATAAAAAAGTGTGGATTCTATAAAACTTGGAGACAGCTGTCTTCCACAAAGAAAACTGTGTTGAATTGTCCACTGCTTGACTAGAGTGACCCATTACCCTTTGAGTGAACAACATGACGAATGGTTAACTGGAACCAGCGGGTTATAATGGCCCTGGATGCTGCAAGACCCTGCCTGGGACGTCTCCAAGTTCACAAAGAGGGAATCTGATCAACAGAAGGAACATGTCTCAGAAAGGTAAACCCTCAGGGTAGGGTTCCGCCTCAGGGCTTTCAGGAACTGTTCCTTTACTTGGTAAAAGTGGATTCGCGCCACAACATCTCGTAGTAATTGAGGGTCCAGATCTTTGGGTTTTGGGATGCGGTGAATACGGTCTATAAGCAGATCCCTTTTGGTCACATTAGGCACAGCTATTTTGAAAAGGCCTTTAAAGAGAGGCTCCATGGCCTCAGAGTCAACTGATTCTGGAACTCTGTGTATTCTCACATTGTCTCGCCTATTGCATCCTTCTATATCTTGCTCTTAACAGCTGCCAGATCTTCAAGTGTCTCATGGGCATCAATAAGAGCATTGTGGGATATGGCAAACTCTGCCATCTATCCTTCCACATGTGAGGTGCGTTCGCCTAGGCTCTGTAGTTTGCGGCTAAATTCCATTAGGAGACCCATGATGTCATCCATCAGGGAGGAACGTAGCGAGTCCATCATGGAGCGCATGGCGCCTTCAGTCAGCGGGATGGAGGGAGATCCCGAGGGCATAAGATGTTCTGCGCCCGGCAAGTTCCCCGGAGATAAAGCGGGAGAGACCGCAGGCAGGTGAGCTGAGGCTGCCAGTCGCTGGTCTTGCAAAGAACTCCGTGAGTTTTTCGGCGCTTGCCTCTTTCGCAGCTTACCCATCTCAGGAGTCACTAGTAACCCTTTAGGGGGGGGGTCTCTAAGCCTTCTCATATGCGTCTTATGTGGGCCACTTTGGATGCTTGGAGCCCAGCTAGCAAGTTATGCGGCCGGTGCCATCAGCGTGCAGGCCACGTCCCCTCAAATGCTGTGGTAAAATGTGACCATGGCATCTGAGCAGTCCTCATACAGCTCCATACATATAGCTACAAAAGGGTTATAAGGGTCAGAATATGTTGACGAAAAGAAAAAAAAGTTTTTTCAAGTTTTTTTTTTTCAGTATTGAAATGCAAGAAAAACGATACAGGTGTGGTATCTTTGTAATCGTACTGACCTGGAAAAGTCGTAAAAAAATAAAAAAAAATGGCAGAAGTGTTTGGTTTTTTTTTCCAATTCCAACTCATTAGAATTTTTTTTCTAGCTTCCCACCATATCATATGCAATATTAAATAATGCCATTAGTAAGTACATCTTGTCCCGCAAAAAATAAGCCCTTATAAGCCTGTGTGAACTGAAAAATAAAAAAAAGTTATGGCTCTGGGAAGGTGGGGAGTGAAAAATGAAAACGCAAAAATGCAAAATTAAAAGGTCTTCTTAGGGTTAAAGGATAAGCACTGCAAGGTGTCAAGGACCACACTAAGGTCCCATGGAGTTGCAGGTTGGCAGTAGGGGTGCGCTGAAAGAATACGTAGGGCTACAAATTGCTCTTTTAAAGGCCTCAGGCACACGACCGTTGTTTTGGTCCGCATCCAAGCAGTTATTGCGGTTTGGATGCGGACCAATTCACTTCAATGGGGCCGTAAAAGATGCGGACAGCACTCTGTGTGCTGTCCGCATCCGTTGCGCCGCAAAAAATATATCACCTGTCCTATTATTGTCTGTTTTGCGGACAAGAACAGGCAGTTCCGTAAATTGTGGAACGCACACGGACGCCATCCGTGTTTTGCAGATCCGCAATTTGCGGACTGCAAAACACAACGGTCGTGTGCATGTAGCCAAAGAGTGGTAGCCAAAGCTCCAGACAGTCCTGAAGTAATGAGAGAAAGCAACACACAGAAAATCAGCAGCTAAAATGCCTCTCTCCATGCCAGCAGATAGATTTCCAGGTCATAAGTTGTCCAGAAGTGTAACCAGGTAGGCATGGCATGATCAATGTGGCTTTACTGTTACAATAAGAATCACAGGGATGCTTTTTGTCTGAACTTTTTTGAGGAGCCAGGGAATTAGAGGAGAAAAGTGTGAAGTTGTTCCATGGGATGACCAGTATGTCTACCGCCAGGAGATACTGAGTCTTTAAAAAGTTTGTGGTTAAGTCGGGATGCCATGAGAGCTACACTTTCGGTTCCCATTTTGCATGAGCTGAACTCAAAGATCTGAAACATTTTCTACATGCATAAAAGACTCATTACTCTCAAATATTGTTGCTGCAGCTGTTAGTCTCATACAATCATGGAGGTGAACATGGTGGATGTGGAGGTCGTGGGCTGATGTGGTTACACGTGGTCTGCAGTTGTGAGGCCGGTTGAATGTACTGCCAAATTCTCTGAAACGCCTTATGGTAGAGAAATTAACATTCATTGCACGGGCAACAGCTCTGGTAGACATTCCTGCAGTCAGCATGCCAATTGCACGCTCTCTCAAACGTTGCGACATCTGCGGCATTGTGCTGTGTGATCAAACTGCACATTTCAGAGTGGCCTTTTATTGTGGGCAGTCTAAGGCACACCTGTGCAATATTCATGCTGTCTGATCAGCACCTTGATATGCCACACCTGTGAGGTGGGATGGATTATCTCGGCAAAGGAGAAGTGCTCACTAACACAGATTTAGACAGATTTGTGAACAATATTTGAGAGTAATGGGTCTTTTGTGTATGTAGAAAATGTTCCAGATCTTTGAGTTCAGCTCATGCAAAATGGGAGCAAAACCAAAAGTGTTGCGTTTATATTTTTGTTCAGTGTATATCCCAAAAACTTCACATGGAGCAAATCTGGAAAACAATGTGGTGAAGTAACCACTCTCCTGTGCGCATCTGTTCTTGGCTGAGGAAATTGTTGATCCAATTATTGACACAGTCATGTGTACTGCTGAAAGAGATGCCCATTTCTGCTATTTCAGGATGGTTCTGCCTTGATGATTTACGTAGGGGACTGTCATTGTGGAGTCTGTCTGAATATAACAGAGGGACCAGCCAGGATGCAAGTCCAGTGATGCAGAGACAAAAGGATAGCTTGAAGCTTCAGGACTTTGATATGGTGAAATGATTCCTGACGGGACCATGCAACTGAACTGTAAATATTCTGAAACACTTCTACCCAGCCAAGGAGGCTGGCATTCATCATCACTGCCAGAAGAGTTCATAGTAACGCCTGTCCAAGCTTTAATACACGCCTGTTCAGGCCATTTTACTCTCTGGAAAATTTCTAAGGTGTATCAATACGCCTTAAACTTTTCCCTGACATTCATCAGCGCATTGAGCGCTGTGAGCTGCACAGGCAGGGCAGCAATGCTGCCTGTGCCTGCAATAACCAAGCTCCATACAGCAAGGAGTTTTGTTATTGGATAGTTTGGGCGGGCTTCTGGAGCGATACAAGTCCTGTAGGAGGGAAGGCTGGCGGGAGCTGAGAGGAGGAGGGGCTAGCTCCTGGGGGTGGCTGTAGTAAGGAGAGCTGGGTGCTCTGCCCGAGGACCCCGGCAAACATGGCAGTGGTGGAGCTGAAGACTATGGCCCGGACATCAAGATGGACCTGCAGAACAAGATGACAGCAGCAGCGTGTAATGTATTGATGTATGTGGTGCAGTGTGTGATCATCACACACTAATGTATATTGTGTAGTTAATACAGGCAGGCTATTACAGCCAAGTGGTAAAGTACAGGGAAGATCCACTAAGTTGCACTGTACTTTATCAATTCACTATAATTGCCTGATGTTATTTAGGCCAGTAATGGTTCCCTGCATAAAAACCCACCTCTTAGGGCACGTTCATACCACCGCTATTTATTTCTGCTGTTCTGCTCCGTCACATGAGCAGACCAAAGAAAATAACAGAAGTGCTAGATCGAGCACGTAAGGGTGTTTTTTTGTGATACGTTCATGTGGCATACGTCACTATGGAGTTCCATTGTAATAAAAAAAAATATATAAATTTAAAAAAACTTTTTTTGCAGGAGTATGCGGGATGGAAAAGCATAGTGTACTGAGTTTCTGCAAAATGCAGCAAAAAAAGTATAGGATTTTTTTTTTTTACATTGGAACTCTATGGTGATGGATGTTGCAGTCTGAGGCATCTGTTAACATATATACATTTTTTGTGTACATTAAATGTATGACAAAAATGTGATTTGAACCCAGCCTAACTGACAGGGAAGAAGCTGAACAGACTCCGCTCGTTATGATGGAGTGCATTCAGTTTCCATTCACGAGCCTGTCTTTTTACCAGACAAAAAAGTGCTGCATATAAGGCTTTTTTGTCTGGTCTTTTTGACAGAATCTGCAACAGAGGCTTCAAATGCAGCCTCCAACGCAGATGTGAGCAAGTGTATGCCTACGTATTATGTATTTGTATTACTGCAACTTTCATACTCCTCGGGTAAAAATGCTCCTCAAACTGCCTTTGTCTGTAGCAGGGCGTATCAATCTGATTAAAATGATTCTACTTCCTAAATGCCTGCATATACTGGAACACTCCCCATATATTATTCTGAAGAGATTTTTCCAACAGCTTAATTCTCTACTTTATCCATTTATATGGGGATCTACCAGACCTAAATTATCGCTATTGACACTGTCGCCCCAAGATGCGAGGAGGAATGTCACTGCCTGACTTCTACTTCTATTACTTAGCTGGGCAGCTAAGATATTTGATATTTGGCTCTCCTCAAACAAGCAACTCCCTAAGGCCTCATGCACACGGCCATTGTGCGGCCGTTCCGTGCATTGGGGACCGCAATTTGCCGGTCAACGGCCGTGTGCATGAGGCCTAACTCCGAGGCTCATCTAGCATTCTACCTTAGTCTGAAATCCCTTTGGCCCGTGCTGGAAAAACCTTCGCTATTCCCTCAAATTCTGTTGCCAACCCACAGAACTGCTGTACAGGTCTGGTCAGCCACTAAAGGGATACACACCTTCAGTGACATCAGTCCTGAGACCCCTCTATGGGATAATCCCATCTCTGAGCTCTTTCCCAGATGCCCCATTTTGGAAATCACATGGTGTGTTTAGTCTTGTTATCAGGATAATACTATACGAGCATTCGACAACCTTCAATCCAAAACATCAACTTCCTAGAACTGCATTTTACTGCTATTTATAACTTAGACATGCCATAAATGCTCACTTCTCAGGGCCCCAGTGGCCATATCCACCTACCCCCTCAAAGGAATATTTCGCTCTCAGGGACCCCGTGGCTTTATTTCAGCCCTCTATACCCATCTACTCAATACTAAACTGAATCCTACTCACCTTAAGGTTATGGATAAATAGAGGGCCATGATCCCTGATCTATCAGATGAGGATATCCCAGACATTTTGGAGTCACCCCTCAGGGTCTCCCCTGCTATTACCAACAGATTCATTCAGCTCTGTATCATGCATCAGAGCTACTTATCACCCTCCTGATTGTATAGAAAGGGTTGCCTCTCTCACGCTAAATGTCACCCCTGTTCCGTGGATAATGCGAATTTCTGGCACCTTATCTGGGATTGCGGTTATATTCAGCAATTCACCAGTCTCCTATCCCCAATAGCAAACTTACCTCTATCAACCCAACCTACTGTCTGCCTATTTGGTATCCTAGATGAGGCACTATATCCCCACTATACCAGGATATTTTTAAAGGAGGCACTATTTCTGGCACGAAAAGCTATTGCGCTTCGATAGATGGGGTCAGATGTCCAACTCTTAGTCAATGCAAAACCTTGGTAAATACCATTATGCCATATAAGCACATTGTGTATAAACAGAGAATGTGACTCCAAGTGGAACAAGATCTGGGGATCATGGTGCCCTTCTCCTTTGACACAACACTCTGTACAAGCGTTTATAAATACCTTGAACACTTTATCTCACTGTTTGCCTGCTGCTGATAATCAAAGATAAATGATGGATCTCTACATGCTGCAATATGTATTTCTCTTGTAACCTGCACCTCTCTATGTCGCAACTCTTACTATGTTGTAATATTCTGTTAGAGATGTGAAACAGATATTTGGTGTACATGTTTACTATATTTGTTCAATAAAAGAAGTATATAAAAAAAAATAAAGCTCCTCAGAAATGGTAAGAGGAGTATTTTTTTTAACTCTTCCGGAAAAAATGTAGTGCGACCTCTGGCAGTGGGTTAGAAGCGGCCCTGGGTCAGAATGGGGAAGATAAACCACAACTGGAGAGACTGTTAGTGGAAAAAGAATTGAGGTGTAGGAGAGTACAAACTTTTCCAGGGGCAGAAGGATTATAGCGATACCTGTGTAGCAACACATGACCAGGAATGTTAGGCTCTCCAAGGAGGGAAGAAAAGACTTGGGACAGGTGATGATCAATCAGAAATTAGACAATGTCCAGGGTGACGTGAAGGCTCTCTAAATCCAAAGTGGGGGATGACCACAACTCCTTAAGCCTCATGCAGACATCCGTGAGATACCGGACTGGCATTGCAGGATCGAACAGCGTCATTGGTTGCTATGACGCGTGCACTCCTGCAATGCCAGTCCGGTATCTCACGGACCGTATTCCACGGACGTCTGCATGAGGTTTTAGGAGTGAAGCAGAGCCATCAATGCAGAATAAACCTTTGTGAAGACCTGAAGGGCCGTCGCCATCCGAAATGGTAGAGCCACAAACTGGTAGTAGTTGGAGTAAATCACTAAGTAAAGGCACCGTTGGCGAGACACGGACTGGAATATGTCAGGTATGCATCCTTGCTGTCTTGAGTTCATGGATACAATAATGGACCTCAGTCAGTCACTGCCCTCAGTAGTCATATGAATGATAAATCACACATGTTGACTACAGGCCAAGTGGGAATCAGCAGTGTTATTCAGTAAAAAAAGTTTTGTAATTTTTATTTTTGTATTATTAGTTTTACTTTTATTTATTATTACAAAAATGTAATATATAGTTTAACAATGTGTTTCGTAAAGTACCAGAGAGTATTGATATTTCATCCAGATGGGTGAGACAAAAGGAATCCAGAAGGCTGTGTGGTTTCAGCAAAGTATAGCTTGGTGTAGCTGGTTTATTGAGACTTTGTTTATGGGCTGGATTGGTAGAGGGACCTACCCTTCCAGTACAACTATTCCCTAAGGTGTTCCTAGGTGTAATCACTTGGATTGTTACAGGGAAAGACATAGAGGACTCAGTCTGGGTAAGAGCCTTCAATATGGTAGACCTGTCTCCTGTGGAGTCTTATTTGCATGAGATTTGTACCTAAGAGAGGTAGAAACCACTGTTTAGTTAGTGCCCAGACTTTGATTTGATGTTTATGTGTTATATTGGTGCTGTGCCTTCGCCCCAAGTGCTTGTATAAGTTGGATGCCTTGTTTTGTACGGGATACAAATTAAACTGCTGAACCCTGTGACATCTGTCATCCCCCATCCCTGTTCACACACAGATCCCTACAATAGTTAAAAGAAGGCCTGTGGAGTTGAAGTCAGTCAAAGCTAGTTTTGGTAGATAGTAGCCAAGAGACTCAATGATTTACAGCTCATTCAGAGTGTAGGAAATTAGACCAGTTGTCCTGGGATGGTATGTTGGCTGTACTGATTAGACACAAGGCACGTAGCATAAGCCTGGAACAGTAAAGCCTCACTGTCCGTATCCATGCTCAAATCCGTAAGCAGGTGGTCAGTGATGCATCTGTGAAGCTGTTCGTGAAGGCTCTGTGTTGGGTTCGTTTTTTGCTGTCCATGTGCCATCCGTGTTTCACTGACACTGAAAAATAATTTTTAAAGCATCTCTTCTTAATGATCCATGCAACACGGTTGGCATCCATGTTTCATCCATGGTTTTCATCGTAAACACGAACAAAATAGAGCATGCATCTGTACTAAAAAACACGGAACCACGGACTGTGCTAAAACACTGATGTCTGAATACAAACATTAAAATGAATGCGGACATGTGCTGTCTGTGGAGAACACTGACGTGTGAATGAGGCTTAACCACTTCAACCCCGCTAGCTAAAACCCCCTTAATGACCAGGCCACTTTTTATACTTCTGCACTACACTACTTTCACCGTTTATTGCTCGGTCATGCAACTTACCACCCAAATGAATTTTACCTCCTTTTCTTCTCACTAATAGAGCTTTCATTTGGTGGTATTTCATTGCTGCTGACATTTTTCACTTTCAGTTGTAAAATTTTGCAAATAAATCGACATCCATATATAAATTTTTTGCTAAACTTATTGTTCTACATGTCTTTGATAAAAAAAAAGTAATAATAAAAAAAAATAATAATAAAAAAAAATGGTTTGGGTAAAAGTTATAGCATTTACAAACTATGGTACAAAAATGTAAATTTCCACTTTTTGAAGCAGCTCTGACTTTCTGAGCACCTGTCATGTTTCCTGAGGTTCTACAATGCCCAGACAGTACAAACACCCCACAAATGACACCTTAAGGTATTCGTAATTAAATATGTGACGCACCGGAGTGGTGAAGCTTGGAAAAGGTGCTCTCAGTAAAGAGGATTCGCCCTTCCTCTGAACAAAAATACAATCAAATAAGAAAATACTGGGCACTCTAATTCATGGAATACCATATGTTTTATTAAATGATTTTGGTATAATACCTTAAAACATTGATAAAAAAATAAAAAAATAAAATAAAAAGGCAGTACACAGTTCTAAGATAAATGATCATATACAGTATTAAAACATCATGGTGTTAATCCTAACTAAAATCACTGGAAATCTCATATATAATAAAAAATAAAATGACACAAGTAAAATACACTATATGTATGTCAGTTTTTGTGGAGATAAATTAGATGATTCCTGGATACAGGGACAATTCGAATATTATTTCTTACCTAAGCTCACCTAAGAAATAATATTCGAATTGTCCCTGTATCCAGGAATCATCTAATTTATCGCCACAAAAACGGACATACATATAGTGTATTTTACTTGTCATTTTATTTTTTATTATATATGAGATTTCCAGTGATTTTAGTTAGGATTAACACCATGATGTTTTAATACTGTGTACTGCCTTAAGGTATTCACTGATGGTGAAATCCGAAAAGGTGCACTTTGGAATATGTGCCCCTTTGCCCACCTAGGCTGCAAAAAGGTGTCACACATCTGGTATCGCCGTACTCAGGAGAAGTTGGGGAATGTGTTTTGGGGTGTCATTTTTACATATACCCATGCTGGGTGAGAGAAATATCTTGGCAAAAGACAACTTTTCCCATTTTTTTATACAAAGTTGGCATTTGACCAAGATATTTATCTCACCCAGCATGGGTATATGTAAAATGACACCCCAAAACACATTGCCCAACTTCTCCTGAGTACGGCGATACCAGATGCGTGACACTTTTCTGCAGCCTAGGTGGGCAAAGGGGCACACATTCCAAAGAGCACCTTTCGGATTTCACCGGTCATTTTTTACAGATTTTGATTTCAAACTACTTCGCACGCATTTGGGCCCCTAAATTGCCAGGGCAGTATAACTACCCCACAAGTGACCCCATTTTGGAAAGAAGACACCCCAAGGTATTCCGTGAGGGGCATAGCGAGTTCCTAGAATTTTTAATTTTTTGTCACAAGTTAGTGGAATATGAGACTTTTTTTTAGAAAAATAAAAAATCTTTTTCCGCTAACTTGTGACAAAAAAAAATAAAAATTCTAGGAACTCGCCATGCCCCTCACGGAATACCTTGGGGTGTCTTCTTTCCAAAATGGGGTCACTTGTGGGGTAGTTATACTGCCCTGGCATTCTAGGGGCAATAATGGGTGGTAAGTAGTTTGAAATCAAAATGTGTAAAAAATGTCCTGTGAAATCCGAAAGGTGCTCTGTGGAATGTGGGCCCCTTTGCCCACCTAGGCAGCAAAAAAGTGTCACATGTGGTATCGCCGTACTCAGGAGAAGTTGGGGAATGTATTTTGGGGTGTCATTTTACATATACCCATGCTGGGTGAGAGAAATATCTTGGCAAAAGACAACTTTTCCAATTTTTTTTATACAAAGTTGGCATTTGACCAAGATATTTATCTCACCCAGCATGGGTATATGTAAAATGACACCCCAAAACACATTCCCCAACTTCTCCCGAGTACGGCGATACCACATGTGTTACACTTTTTTGCAGCCTAGATGCGCAAAGCGACCCAAATTCCTTTTAGGAGGGCATTTTTAGACATTTGGATCCCAGACTTCTTCTCACGCTTTCGGGCCCCTAAAATGCCAGAGCAGTATAAATACCCCACATATGACCCCATTTTGGAAAGAAGACACCCCAAGATATTCCGTGAGGGGCATGGCGAGTTCCTTGAATTTTTTTTTTTTGGGCACAAGTTAGCGGAAATGGATTTTTTTTGTATTTTCTCACAAAGTCTCCCTTTCCGCTAACTTGGGACAAAAATTTCAATCTTTCATGGACTCAATATGCCCCTCACGGAATACCTTGGGGTGTCTTCTTTCCGAAATGGGGTCACATGTGGGGTATTTATACTGCCCTGGCATTTTAGGGGCCCTAAAGCGTGAGAAGAAGTCTGGAATATAAATGTATAAAAATTTTTACGCATTTGGATTCCGTGAGGGGTATGGCGAGTTCATGTGAGATTTTATTTTTTGACACAAGTTAGTGGAATATGAGACTTAGTAAGAAAAAACAAAAACAAAAAAAAACAATTTCCGCTAACTTGGGCCCAAAAAAATGTCTGAATGGAGCCTTACAGGGGGTGATCAATGACAGGGGGGTGATCACCCATATAGATTCCCTGATCACCCCCCCTGTCATTGATCACCCCCCTGTAAGGTTCCATTCAGACGTCCGTATGCGTTTTGCGGATCCGATCCATGTATCCGTGGATCCGTAAAAATCATACGGACGTCTGAATGGAGCCTTACAGGGGGGTGATCAATGACGGGGGGGGTGATCAATGACAGGGAAGTGATCAGGAAGTCTATATGCATGATCACCCCCTTGTCATTGATCACCCCCCCTGTAAGGCTCCATTCAGACGTCCGTATGATTTTTACGGATCGGATCCGCAAAATACATACGGACGTCTGAATGGAGCCTTACACGGGGGTGATCAATGACAGGGGGGTGATCACCCATATAGATTCCCTGATCACCCCCCTTGTCATTGATCACCCCCCTGTAAGGCTCCATTCAGACGTCCGTATGTGTTTTGCGGATACGATCCATGTATCCGCGCCAAATATACACCAAAAAGTGTATATTTAGTCATAAATGACCCCCTAAGAGTTAAGTTAAATATGATCTCTGTAAACTGTATATAAAATGATAATTACCTGTATTCGACAATAATGGTAAAAATAACAATGTTAAGGGTACCTAATTGTATCACTGTGTAGCCAAAAACAATAACGTGAGAAAAATAAATGCATAGCAAGTGCCCAATTATTTTTATTTTTAATGTGAACAGGTTTCAAAACGTAACTCAAGATAACTCATGAAGTTTCAAAACATAGGGCAATATACTGCCCTATGGTTATGAGAACAAACCCCATTGTGATTCATTAACCCATTGCCTCTTTTGCAGACAGTTTTGGCCTTAAAGGGTTTATTCGAGACAAAAAAATGGACCCCCATATGCCCGGGCCCCTCACACTGAATCTACTTACCTGGCTCCCCGTGCCACTCCTGGTCTCCGCGCTGCTTTTCCCTGTGTGCCGAAGAAAACATCCGGTGTTGGGGAGCAGCCAGTGGCAGGTGGTGACGGAGACGAGCCTCCCTAGCATTGCGGGTGACGCTAGGTCGGCTCATACCCTGTCACTGCCTGCCATTGGCTGCTCCACCCCGACACCAGATGTTTTCATCTGTGCATGGGGAGAAGCAGCAGCGGCGGTGCGGGGACCATGAGCAGCACGGGGAGCCAGGTAAGTAGATTCAGTGTGAGGGGCCAGGGCATATAGGGGACATTTTTTTGTCTTGGATAACCCCTTTAAAGGGGTTCTCTCATCTCGCTGTTACTAATGCAAGATGAGACAGTCCCGACTACCTCCCGTCTAGGCAGGGCCGTCTTTACCAAGGGGCAAAAGGGGCAGCTGCCCCGGGCCCAGTTGCTCCTAGGGGGCCCAAGGCAGCTGCCTCTTGAGCCCTGCTAGTTACTGCCCCGGGAGTCCAGGCATCATGATCGTACTGTGTTAAAGTTGTGATCTAGGACCTTAATGACATCATCACCATGTGACCAGTAACCTAGCAATTACTGGTCACATGGCGATGAGGTCGTCACAGGTCCTACCAGGAGTGTTGCAGAAGTTAACTGTGGAGCTTTTTTGTGTGAAGATTACATCAGAAAAAGGTGACAGGGGCCGTTATGTTTATATACTGTAAACTACTGTATAGTGGGGTGCTGTATACTGTGTGGGACTGTACTGTGTGGGGTCTGTATACTGTGTAGTGGGCTGTATACTGTGGGGGGGGGGGCCCTGTATAGTGTAGGGGGCTATACTGCTGTACTGTATAGTGTGGGGGGCTGTATTGTGTATAGTTTGGGGTGCTGTATACTGTGAGGTGTTGTATACTGTGGGGTGCTATACTGCTCTACTATATACTGTGGGGTACTGTATAGTGTGGGGTGCTAAACTGCATACTGTGTGGTGCTGTATACTATAGGGTGCTATACTGCATACTGTGGGGTGCTGGGGTGCACTGTAACATTACGGTGAGCCGAGCCCTGGTCTCCTTCCTGCAGAGCGGTGCCCACTTCCAGCCTGAGCCCAGCTGCCCAGAGCACTGTTGCTGAGCCGCTGGAGTCTTCAGAACTGGAAGTATTAACAGTCATTCACTGTACTCTACCAGATGTGTGGATTTTTTGTGTGTGTGTTGTGGTGGAGGGCGTGATTGCATGCTAAGGTGTGGGAAGGCGGGATCCAGGGGGCCCAAGTAAATTTTTGCCCAGGAAACAGCTTTGGCGCTCTGCTGTTGCCCGGCCGGGAAGTGGTCGGGACTGTGTCATCTCGCCTTAGTAATAGTAAGATGAGACAACCCCTTTAATGGCCAAGCCCTATTTTTCAAATCTGACACGTGTCACTTTACGTGGTAATAACTTTGGAACGGTTCTAAGCCATTCATTTCTCTGCTTCTAAGACGGGTAGCGATACCTCATAAAAGAGTTGTTACTTTACATTCATATGTCTACTTTATGTTGGCATCATTTTGTAAATGTCATTTTATTTTTTTAGGACGTTAGAAAGCTTATAATTTTTGAAGCAATATTTAGCATTTTTATGAAAGTTTTCAAAAAATACTTTAAGGACCAGTTCAGCTATGAAGTCACTTTGTGAGGCTTACATAATAGAAACCACCCATAAATGACCCCATTTTAGAAGATAAATACAAAGAAATCCACAGCACTCGCCATTTGTAGAAAATCCAGTGATAGTTTTATTCCATAAAACAGCAAGGTGATGCAACGTTTCGACCTGCCTCGGTCTTTTTCAAGCAATACAATTGTATTGAAACAGAATCAAAAGGTATCGAAACAGAATAAAAATTTTGGTATCGAAACAACCCTAGAGGGAGTAATAACCGATTTCAAGATCTGATCTCCAAAGTGGAGATCAGAGCCTGAAACCTGCATTTTTACACTGCCTACCATCCGATTGGTTAGTCTGCACAGACTTAGGGCCGTTTCACACGAGCGGCTGCCGTGCGTGGCATCCGCTCCGTGAAAGAGTGCCAAGACCCAATGCAGACTGCAGAGGCACGGAGCAGTAACATGACTGTTACTGCTCCGTGCCTCTGCAGTCTGCATCGGGTCTTGGCACTCTTTCACGGAGCGGATGCCACGCACGGCATCCACTCGTGTGAAACGGCCCTAAGGGTACTTTCACATTAGCGGCAGGGGAGTCTGGCAGGTGAACAGCCTGTCGGATCCATCCTGCCGCTAGTTCACGTGTGCCCCCGGACTGCCGCTCCGTCCCCATTGACTAATGGGGGTGGGGGCGGAGTTCCGGTGGCAGCACATGGCGAGAGGCCATGCAGTACTTTTAGTCCAGCTGCCTCTCGCCGTGCTGCCGCCAGAACTTCACCCCCGCCCCCATTATAGTCTAAGGAGATGGAGCAGCAGTCCGGGGGAACACGTGAACTAGCGGCAGGACGGACCAGACAGGCTGTTCACCCGCCAAATCTCACTCTGATTGGTCCCTTGCTGGCTTCTCCTGTGTCTCTGCTCACTATAAAGTATCACAGCCTCCGTTAATAGTTCGGATGTAGTTGTACGTCTGAAAGCAGCAAGTTACATGCAACCTAGATGAACAGCCACATCCATTTGCAGCAAGGGGTTAAAGCAAATGATATGTTTTGAAACTGATGCTTATATTAAATGTGCACAATACAATATATAGCAAACACATAACTAATATTGCTCTTCTAGTATGAAAAAAAAAAAAATCACATTAAGTTAAATTTCATAACAGTTAAAGGAGGGATATTGGACATGATAAATAACAATGGTAAAAGACGTGCAAATGTCTTGCACATGTATATGCAGCTAGTTATGCTAACTGAATCATTGCAAGGCATATCCTATACAGTGAGGAATATGGGGGAAGTTTTCCCACCTACAAAGAATGGAGAGATCTGTAATTTTTATCGGAGGTACACTTCAACTGTGAGAGACAGAATCTAAAAATAAAAATCCAGAAAAACACATGGTATGATTTATAAATCAATTTCCATTTTATTGCATGAAATAAGTACCGTATTTTATACAATACAAAAAATAATAAATAAATAAAAATAAAGAACGTAATATTTGGTACAGAAGCCTTTGTTTGAAATTAAAGAGGTCAAACGTTTCCTGTAGTTCTTGACCAAGTTAACACACACTGCAGCACGGATTTTGGCCCACTCCTCCATATCTTTCAGGTTTCGGGCTGTCGCTAGGCTACAGTGAGTTTCAGCTCCCTCCAAACATGTTCTATTGGATTTCGGTCTGGAGACTGGCTAGGCCACTCCAGGACCTTGAAATGCTTCTTACGGACCCATTTCCACACTCCTACTGTGTGGGAACATATGAAAATGGAACCAACACAGATGCCTTCAGCTGCCAAGCGCACGTGTAACAGGTCAGCCAGTGTCATAGGTACAAGTCTACTGACAGATGCCCTGAAATAATGCCTTATTTTGTGGCTGGGGGATAACTTCAGTACTTGCCACAGCTCCTTTAAAGGTGTTGGCCAACTTTTGGCTGCCTATACCTTGGGTTTATATTGGGTCACGGCGACATCACACTGTGAGGTAATAATGGGGAGGTTTATCACCAGGGTGTCAGTACCTCTCACTTGTGCACCAGTATTGTGTCGCTGAATCGGGCATGGGCTAATAATGATCTCCAAATCTAAAGTGGTGGAAAATGGCCATGTGGCTGCAATCATAGATTTTTGAGAGACATGTCAGGCTTTCCCTTATACTTTTCTTTCGTGTATAGCAGTGTTTGGCTAAAAAAACTGCATGTGTAAACCCAAGCAAAGAGTGACATCCAGGGCACTTCTGAAGCCCAGCCCATGTTTTTATATACATTCATATACACTACAAAAGTTAAAAGGGTTGTCCACTTTCTGGCTACTGTTGACCAATGTGTTTGTGAGGCGATTATACTTACTAAAATAGTCCTTGTTGAAATTCTGCACCATTTTCTATATTTGTAAACAAGGGAGCATACCTGATAAAATATAGAAAATGGAGCAGAATTTCAACAAGAAGTATATTGTAAGTGCCATATAATCGCCTCACAAACAGATTGATCAACAATTACCAGAAAGTGGACAACCCCTTTAGGGATATTTGGCTTGTGGGTGAAATTTCAGGATGAACCTAAAATGCACTCTAACCTTTACAGCTGAACTTAATGTGACCTTCTCTAAACTTTTAAATGCACATGTCAAACTGTTCAATGTTTCAGTACTTTTTGCACAACTTGCTGTTCTCTAACAAGGAGCTTAAAGGCAAAATTCACAACAGCTGTAATAAATATCCTTGTTCAATTAGAATTGGTATTTAAACAGTCCTCCTCATCATGCTGTTCACGTTTTAATATCATGAGACCAAGATGACGCTCAACAATTTATCAACATTACCTCGCCATTGCGAGGCTTCAAGTAGAAACTTATGTTCTCAGACGGAAGTGGCCACTGAGCTTAGAGGGTCACAGAGTGTCATCAGCAGGTTGCAACAGAGATACAGGAAGAGTCACAGAAAGGCATAGAAGTGGACATCCTTTGGCCACGTCCCACACTGATGAATGCTTCATTGTGAAGAATGCCCTATGGTACCTGATGATGAATGCCACACAGCTCCAGGCACATTTAAGGGAGGTGAGAGGCACCAAAGTTTCACATCAGACCATTTGAAGCCGCTTACATCAGCGTGGTCTGTGTGCTAGACGATCTGCAAGGCTACCTGACCACAGGCGTCATCATCTTGCATGGGCCAGGGAGCATTCACGCTGGATGAGGGACCAGTGGGCCTCCGTGCTGTTCACTGATGGATGTCGATTCACATTCAATGATGTTGAAGACGTCAAGGAGAGCGCTACGCATCAGCCACTGTTAGGGATAAGCGAATCTACTTCAGATGCACCATCCAAAGTTGATTCGCATAACACTTTGTTCTAATACTGTATGGAGCAGGAGCTCAGTGCAGTATTAGAATGTATTGGCTCCGATGAGCCGAAGTTATTGCTTTGCGAAATAGGGTTGTTTCGGGTATTGAATTTTCGATATCTAATCGATACTTTTGCCTAGTATCGACCTCGATACCAGGATTTGCCTTTTTTCGATACTAGGCTTCGCTATTGCGCAGTCTGCTCTCAGCATGCTCCGTGTTCTCCTCAACAGCACAGGGGAGAAGGAAGCAGTCTCTCCCTCCCCCCTGTGCCGCTGCCACCAATGAGGAGAGAGGGGCGAGCACACTGTGCCACCAATTAAAGTAAATGTTTAAAGAGGACCTTTCATCTGGCAAAAAATTCTGAATTAAAGGGGTATTCCCATCACAATGATCACAGTTAAATCTGTTAATGATTTGACAGTGATCATTTTTGTAAATACATTTTATTACCCAATTCCCACCCATTTTGAGAAAATAAGTCCCCTCTTACCTGATTGTTGTCTTTCATCTCCCCTGGTTACGGCCACCTCTCTCGCCATTCGAATCCCATGGCTGCGCTTGCGCAGAAGATTTTCTTGCAGCAGGGGAATGTCCTAAACGCGCATGCCGCCGCGCATGCGCCATGATGACTTCTTCCTGGCCAGTATAGTACAGAGCTGCGAACGCGCACGCCGGCTCTGTACTATACAGGCCAGGAATAAGTCACCATGGCGCATGCACGGCGGCGTGCGCGTTGAAGACAGCGCGCGGCCCAGCCGGGAGAAGACGTCAATCAAGCTGACTGAGCTCGCCCAGCTGAATCCAGGAAGTGAACGTCGCGCTCGCCGCAGGTAAGTATGAAAAATGTTGATGGGAATACCCCTTTAAGTATCATATGTACAGCGGCGCCCAGGGATCTCACTGCACTTACTATTATCCCTAGGCGCCACTCCATTCTCCCGCTATGTCCTCCGGTATCTTCGGGTACTTGGTTATACTGGGCAGAGACTGGCCTTGATCTCCTGGGCGTCTCTTTCTCCCAGGCTGTAGCGCTGGCCAATCGCAGCACAGAACTCACAGCCTGAGTTTTTTTTCTCCCAGGCTGTGAGCTCTGCGCTGCGATTGGCCAGCACTACAGCATAGGAGAAGGAGACGCCCAGGAGAACAAGGCCAGTCTCTGCCCAGTATAACCAAGTCTCCAAAGATACCGGAGGGCATAACGGGAGAACGGAACAGCGCCCAGGGATAATAGTAAGTGCAGTGAGATCCCTGGGCACCCCCTTCCCTCAACCCCCCCAATATTAAAATCATTGGTGGCGCAGTGCGCCCCCCAAACCCCCCCAGCATTAAAATCATTGGTGGCAGTGGCCACAGGGTCCCCTCCCCTCCTTCTCATTGGTGGCAGTGGCAGTTCAGATCGGAGCCCCAGCAGTGTAATCCTGGGGCTCCGATCAGTTAGGCTACTTTCACACTTGCGTTCAGAGCGGATCCGTCTGAGACGGATCCGCTCATATAATGCAGACGGCGGATCCGTTCAGAACATTATAGTGTATTATAGTGTAAAAAAAATTCTAAGTGTCAAAGTAGCCTCAGACGGATCCGTCCAGACTTTACATTGAAAGTCAATGGGGACGGATCCGTTTGAAAATTGAGCCACAGTGTGTCATCTTCAAACGGATCCGTCCCTATTGACTTACATTGTAAGTCTGGACGGATCCGCTTGCCTCCGCACGGCCAGGCGGACACCCGAACGCTGCAAGCAGCGTTCAGGTGTCCGCTTGCTGAGCGGAGGCTGAATGCTGCCAGACTGATGCATTCTGAGCGGATCCGCGTCCACCCAGAATGCATTAGGGCTGGACGGATGTGTTCGGGGCCGCTTGTGAGCCCCTTCAAACGGAGCTCACAAGCGGACACCCGAACGCTAGTGTGAAAGTAGCCTTACCATGGCAGCAAGGACGCTACTGAAGTCCTGGCTGCCATGGTAAGCTCCCTGCTGCTGTGTGTACTATGCACAGGGCAGCAGGGACAGTGTAAGAACCTATTCACCCTAATAGAGCTCTATCAGGGTTAATAGGACAAGGGGAAAAAAAGGGTTTAAAAAAAAACATCAAAATATTAAGTATAAATCACCCCCTTTCCCAATTTTACATATAAAATATATAAACAATAAATAAATAAACATACACATCGCCACCTCTGAAGTCCAAACTATTAAAATAATGTCCTATGCGGTGAGCACCGTAACAGAAAAAAATAAAAACTGCGCAATTCGCCATTTTTTTTAATCGCCTTGTCCCCCCCAAAAATAGGATTGGACTGTTCTATTACGGGCCGGATGTTCCATAAAATGCGGAATGCATGCAGCTTTTTTTTTTTTTTCTCGCATGGTATCGCAATACTTTTTTATGGTATCAAAACAACCCTATTGCAAAGTCTCACGAGACTTCGCAAATTAAATTAATTTGTACTGTAAAAAAAAAAAAAAAAACATTTCCCCAACTCTGGTTCGGTACCAAGCAATAACTTCGGCTCATCTGAGCCAATACATTCTAATACTGTACGGAGCTCCGGCTCTCTCTAATAGCATAGATAAGTCTGCCCCAGACTAGTGCTGCAAACTGCACAGCTATCCTGGCCTCATGGCTAGCACGTGACAATAAAATAGCGCAAAAATCCATGCAACCGCGTAGCTGTCGCACCTAAGCCGCACAAGACGCTGCCAGCTATAACCATTGTGTATACAACACGTGCACTCACCCACAGCTATCTTCTCGCGAGAGAATGCAATGTAAACAAAAAACTTAGGAGGGCGCCGAAACGGCTAAAGTCCTCACAGAAGTGACGAGGGGCGGCACTTCCTTCTCCTTCCACTGCCCCGGACTCCCGGAGTACAGGCAGCGTGGGGACCACTGACAAGGAGGCTACGTCATCAGCGCGGCGTCTACGCCCCCCGCTTTATGATTGGCTGGCAGATTGTGATTGACACCGGCGCTAGAGGGCGAGCTGGTCGGTGATTGGTCGGCTCCTGCTGTTCCGCTTTCCTTGTTGCTGTATTTTGTATGTGCTGCTGCTGGAGCTGGACTGACTGTGACAAGAACAGGAGAAGCTGCTCCCGGTGCCAGCTGACAAGAGGGTGAGGTAAACACTGCAGTGGGGGGGCGTTACACTCCTGACCTGCTTCATGTGGTAGGTGCCCACCAGTACAGTTACTGCATGCCAACATAATGCCCACTTGTAAACAAATCATGGCTGTAAGACCCAGTAAAGCCATTGAACACCCCCAAGGCTGGCACATGTATGATTATCTCTATGGCCTTTACCCTTAGGTATGTGAGAGGGGTATACTGCCCGCTGTGGTAGAATACATGGAACAGAAGTCTTATGGGCAGCCTGGCACAGCGACCACACCATGTGAGCTAGTGTTATGAGCTTCATGTAACTCCAGTTTTCTACCTTTCTACCTCTGATCTCCTTCACCTTAGGAGTCCAGTGGGCGGTCTTATCAGTGAGTGACAGCTATCTCCCTAGTCATGCCCGTAGAGGGAGGCTTTCAGTCACAGAAAGAGACCGCCCACTGGACTCCTCCAGGGACTCAATCAATGAGATACAAGTTATCCAAAATAGTTATACACCCGCAATATAGTGCACAACATGTTTCATATTGAGGCCTACCGTGCTGCCCACAAGTCCTGCTGACAGCCTCCCTTTATTAACCTCTTCTGGGCAGTGTGGCATAGTTTGGCACGGTCTCATATATACTGCATTTTTTTTAACCTTTTTTTTTATTTTTTGGGGGGGGAAGGTGGGGATTCTTTATTTATATTGCCTGCAAATTCATGCACTTTTATGTGTGGTTTTTTTTTGTCCCTGTCGACAAAAAATACAGAATGGAAAATACAGAATTAAAAACAATAGCAGTTTCCACAGAATTTCTTAGAAAAGGGGCAGAATGGATTGAAAAAAATAATACCAAACAATACTCCATCCATCCAAGTCGCATTACAGTCGCAGCATGTCACATCACAATACCATTGAAACACATGACGTGAGATGTTACACAAGAAGTGTCACCGTGTAGCCATTTGTGTCACCGTGTGGCTTCCTGGGTCCCCGCATGTCTCTGCTGTCTGGTCAACATGCAGGAAATGAGCAGTCAGTGAAGCCGTGACCTGTCTAAGGCCTCTTGCACACCACCGTGGTTTGGTTCCGCATTTTTTGCGGCTCGGGTGCGGACCCATTTCACTGTCCGCATCCGTTGCTCCGTTCCGTGGCCCCGCAAAAATGATAGATCATGTCCTATTCTTGTCCGTTTGGCGGACAAGAATAGGCATTTCTATAATGGGCCATGGGTCCCGTTGCGCAAATTGCGGAAGGCACACAGATGGCATCCGTGTTTTGCGGATCCGCAATTTGCGGACCACAAAACACAGCACGTTCGTATGCAAGAAGCCTGAACCAGTGATCGGCTGATCCTTCATTTCCCATCTGTAAAGAGGGACTAGGAAGCAGAAACCAGCGGGAATCTAGGAATCGGGGAATCGGCGATGCGAGTATGGCTTGTGTTATTTTTTTAACCTTTTCTCTCCCTTTTTTTTTAAATAAGTATTTTTTATTTGGAGAACTTCCTTTAAAAAAATGAAAAGAAACACAGGACACTTTACCGTAATATAAAGCGACTCCTCCATAAATAGAAGTCCTTGTTCTGTTCTCATCAGCTGTTTTGTACACCCCTCATACTTTATATGGCACGTTTTACACATTTGGTACGGTAAGTGGCCATGGACATAGTTGATACAAAAACATCTGTTTTGGGTATGTATCTGCATAATCCACTCCCCCCGCAAATATAGGAGTCTGTATGGAGGAGCCAGTTGTGCCTTGGTAGTAACGCTCGTTAGCAATCATCTGGCAGTGTAATACCCCCGTCACACAGGTGTCGCAGGTGAGGGCCGATGTTCAGTTGTTTAGTTTTTATCACGCGGGTGCAATGCGTTTTACATGCGCGTGAGAAAAAACTGACTGTGGTACCCAGATCCGAACCCAGACTCGAACCCAGACTTCTTCACTGAAGTTCAGGTTTGGATTTGGTGTTCTGTAGATTTTATTATTTTCCATTATAACATGGTTGTAATGGAAAATAATAGCATTCTTTAATACAGAATGCCAAGTATAATGTCAATTGAGGGTTAAAAAATTAAAAAATGTTAACTCCCCTCCTCCACTTGATCGCTCAGCCGGCATTGTCTTCTTGCTTCTTCTTTCAGGACCTGCAAAAGGACCTTTGATAACATAATCCTTCTATCTTCATTCAGCAGGACCAGTGCTGACGTCACCACATGGTAAGCATGATTGAGTCATCAAAGGTCCTTTTGCAGGTCCTGAAAGAAGAAGCAAGAAGACGATGCCGGCTGCGCAATCAAGTGGATGAGGTGAGTTTATTATTATTATTTTTTTAACCCCTAAAGCCACATTTTAGTAAGCATTCTGTATTAAGAATGCTATAATTTTCCCTTATAACCATGTTATAAGGGAAAATAATACAGTGAATCTGCTTTAATGGGATCCGGGGTTGCTCATCCCTATCTTCTCCTAGCAACCATGCATAAAAATCACACCGTATCCGCACTTGTTTGCGGATGCTTGCGATTTTCACGCAGCTCCATTAATTTCTATGGGGCCTGCGTTGTTTGAAAAACGCAGAATATAGAACATGCTGCAATTTTTCACGAAGCGCACAAGTGATGCGTGAAAATCACTGCTCATCTGCACAGCCCCATTGAAGTGAATGGGTCCGGATTCATTGCGGGTGCAGTGCGTTCAATTCACGCATTGCACCCGCACAGAATTCTCGCCGGTGTGAAAGGGGCCTAAGGCCTCTTTCACTCGAGCGAGTTTTCCGAACGGTGCGCTCCATGAAGTGAATACATAGCACCCGCATTAAGTCCTGACCTATTCATTTCAACGGGTCTGTGTACTTGAGCATTTTTTTCAAGCATCAGTTCTGCATTGCATGAGAATCGCAGCATGTTCTATATTCAGCGTTTTTCTCGCCAATAGAAGTGAATGGGGCTTCCGTGAAAAACGCATTGCATCCGGATGCAATGCGTTTTTCACTGATGGTTCGAGGAAATGTTCTTGGTAATCTTTTTTTTTTTTTTTTTTTTTTTTTTTTTTTTTCATGCACGTGACAAACACATCAAAACTGATTGCACCCGCGTGGAAAAAAAACGGAAACACTGAACACAGGTGCAGACAAAACTGACTGAACTTGCATCCTGACACAATCTGTGTCGTTCGTGTGAAAGAGGCCTAATACAATCCGAATCTTGTGACAGGTTAAAAAATCATCGTTTGCAGGCGGCATATTGTGGTGTCTAATCACAATCTGCTGCTGGCAAACAATGATTCAGTATAGGGAAGAGCGATGGTATAATGGTCGCTGCTCTCTATACTGAGGAGGAGATCGCTGCATGTAATAGCAGCGGTCTCCTCTGCTAGTGAGCAGACAATTGCCAGGAAGGAACTCTTCCTTCCCGACAATCGCATGTTAAATCAGGCTGTCTAATACACCCTTTAGGGCTGTTTCACACAATTCCATTGCGGGAATCACGCTCCGTGTGTGAGTGTGATCCTCCACTCTGGAATTGCAGGAGCGCACGGCATTATCATGATTTATAATGCTATGTGTCTCTGCTTGACCTTATTTCTACAGAATCATACTGACAGCTTTATGTCACTATGATTCTGTGGAAAAAAGGCCATGCAGAGACACATAGCATTATAAATCATGATAATGCCGTGCGCTCCTGCAATTCCAGAGCGGAGGATCACATTCACACATGGAGCGTGATTCCCGCAATGGACTCACTCGTGTGAAACAGCCCTTAGGGTAGGTTTCACATCACATTTTTGTCACCTGTTTAACAAATGTTGGGAAAAAATATATCTGTTTGTAAATGACCTCCATAGTGTTTTATGATGTAGTCAGTGCTAGGGTTGTCAAAGAGTATTGAGATACTCAATACCATTCAGCACCACGCAAAAAAAAATAAAACCCCAAAAAGGCCACGTGCATTCCGCATTTTATGGAATGTCCGGCCCATAATAGAACATCCCTGATAAGGGATAACGATTATCAGAAACACGTTGGAGCTTTTTGACACTTCTAGATACCCGTAACTCTAGTTCTGTGACGTCACATAGCGCTCTGAGTTGAGCGCGAGCTAGCGAGTCTAATATTGAGCGGTGGCACCGGCTGGGGTAAGCTCACTTTCTATAAAATATATAGGACTCCCTATTCCACTCTAATATACAAGTACCAGCATACAAAACAGGATTGGTATGCGCAGAAAAGTGACAGCAAAGTTCAAACAGGTACCTACGGTATATGTGTAGTTGGATTGATGCTGTGAATGCACGTTTTACCTCTGCCTATGGTATTGTAGGGAGTGTGGGGTATTGTCGCGCTGAACCTGATTTATATTAATCTTTCTGTTCTTTTGCAGCAGCTGCGGTACTGCTACGGTACCACAGCATCAGTGATAGGTATAGAGGATATAATCACCAGTGTAATATAGTCTTTAAATACTAAAATATTACTTTTATTATAAATACATTACCGAATACCCTTCATTAGTTATATTGGCTGCTCATTTTGTCTAGAGAAAAATCATTAGGAGAAAAAAAAATGGCTGCCATCCTATTAGTACACACAGAACATGTCCTAATCACACAGCACGACAAGTTACTTTACAACACTGAGCTAAAGAACTGCCTTATCCTCCTCTTTGCTCTGCTTGTCAGGGGTTATGATCCTGAATACAGTTTAATCTGATCTTTAGCCGAATCTCTGTAGGAATGGAATTCATGAGGAGACATGAAGTACAGAGAGGAGGTGGGGATGTGACTAATGAGCAGCAGCACTTGTATGCAGTCTTCATCACCACAGCCCCACATTACCACAGTCTGTACTGTCCGACCTCTGTACTTCATATCTCCTCATGAACTCCATTCCTAAAGAGATTCAGCTGAAGATCATATTAGACTGTATTCAGGATCATAATCCCTGACAAGTAAAGAGGAGGATGAGGCAGCTCTGTAGCTCAGTGTTTTGTCCTTCTGTGTAATTAGGGCGGAGGTCTTTTTTATCTCCTAATGATTGCTCCCTAGACAAAACGAGCCATTATAACTAATGAAAGGTATTTGGGAATATATTTATAATTAAGTAATATTTAAAGGGGTTGTCCGGTTTCAGAACTGAACACAGACATATCCCCGTTTTCATCCAGGCAGCCCCTCTGACGTGAGCATCGGAGCATTTCGTACTCCGATGCTCTCCTTTGCCCTGTGCTGAATCGTGCACGGCATAGACTTTTCCTGGAGATCCGGTGACGTACTGGGCTCTCCATGGGTAAAGCTAGGCAGATCCTTCCGCCTAGCAGTGAACCCGGTGACGTCACCGGCCCTAATGGGCAGACTTTAGCGCCTCCCTAGCCTTCAGTTCAGTCTTTTTGACTTTTCAGAACGGAGATAATACTACAGCATGTTTATCTCCCTCCAAAATTCCGGAACACTTACCAGGATGCCGGATCCGGCATCAATTTACCTTGAAATGTGTTATTGCCGGATCCAGCATGCGCAGACCTTTAAAAATGTTAAAAAAATAGAAACGGATCTGTTTGTCCGTGTGACAAACGGACAGACGAATCCGTTCTTGCAATGCATTTGCGAGACGGAGCCGTCTACAAATGCTGTATGTTTGCAGATTGCCAGATCTGATAGATGTATTCTATCAGACATTTTAAATAATCCCCCTTATATGTGATGCCTGGGCAAAGCATTATGGGATATGTAGTTACTGGAGCTACTGTCTGCAGACAGAAAGTATATTATTTTCTAATAAGCAAGGTGGCATGGTGGGAAATAAAAAAAAAAAAAAACACTATTGGGCCTCCTGCACATGACTTTATCTGTTTTGAGGTCCGCAAATTGCAGTTCTGCATAATACGGATACAGTCCGTGTGCATCCCGCAATTTTCTCAGTCTCATTATAGAAGGCTATTCTTGTCTGTAAAACGGACGTGTTCTATAATTTGCGAAACAGCCACACGGATCCATAAAAAAATGTGAATGTGAACATGGCCCCTTAGGAAAGAATAGGTCAGTGTGCTATCTGCAAAAAAATACAGTCGTGTGCATGAAGCCTATGATTGCGGCTTTGTATTAGAGTAGAGGGGTATTGATGTGTGTTCCGGAGTTTGTAGTGTGTTAAACACCATAGGTTACTTTTTGCTTATCTGAATTTTTTTTTTCATTTTTTAGAGCTAAAAAAGACATTTGTCAAACATGACGACGGAATCTCCACGGCGCCCAAGCCGTTGTACGGGAGGAGTGATGGTCCGGCCTCAGGCTGTCACGTAAGATTATCAGTTTTGTTGTACATGTTTAAATGAGCGTGTGAATCCTCTTTTTTTTAAAAGCTAAATATAAAAAAGTTATATCTCCAAGCTGCATGAAAGGGCTGCGTATTCCTATGGCTAATGTAGTACCTTTTATTACAGTTGAAGGTAGGTACATATTGGGGGAGATTTAACAAAACTGGTGCAAAGGAAAACTGATTGGGGCTTATTTATTAATCATATTGCGCCATAATTATGGTGTAAAATGCGCCACAATTATTGGAATTTTGATTTGACAAAATATATCAACTGTTTTCTCCAGGAAAGTGTTATTAATGTTAAAGTGGGTGAGGCTAGCAAATTGGCGTATGTTCGGCTTGAAAGGTGCAAAATGTAGCGTTATATTTATGTTTCAATGGTATTTATTAGGTTTTCACAATAATAAGGTACACAGTACAATGTGCATAAAATAAAGGACGAGGAGTCCAATCATTTGGACATTCCAAACAAATAAAATAATGAACAGAAAGACATACAGAAAATTAAGCATAAATAAAAGAAGCATCAGGAAATCAGTAGCGTTATATTTAGTATGTCGCTGTAGTAGTGTAAATATATCAAACAGTGTTCGGCACATCAGAATGACTTTTAATCAAAAAGTCGCATTGTAAAAAAAAAAAAGCCCCTCTGTCCAGAACGCAGATACTTTTGGAATTGATGTTGAAGGCGAGACCCACCTGGTCCCAACATCACTATTACCTGGTTGTCTGCAGTTCCGCGCTGCATATAGCCTCTGACAGTACAGAGCGGAGCAGACGAAGCATTCTGCCCGTTGTAGGAAAGTATGATAGGTAAGTAGTAAAATAGGATGCATTTAGGGTTATTTAGTATAAAGATTAACTACTGCGTTTTGTCATTCTACAATACAAAAAACTATGGCATGGCAAAAGTTGCAATTTTAGCGATGAAATGTCGCATTTTAGCCTTAAAAGTCACATATTTAAATTCAGATTTCAACAGACGCATTGTTGCAAATTATTACTGCCTTATTATGTTGCCTTTTTCTTAAAAATGATGAATTATACAGTCACAAAAGCCGCCATTATTGATAAATGTCCCCATTTAGTTACGCCTAGAAAACAATCAGATTGATCCAAAGGACCTCTAGAAATGAAAGGTGGAATCTTGCAAATAAGCCAGTTTTCTTTTGCACCAGTTTTGGTAAAGCTTTTTTAGATAGTATTAGTAGTAGTTTTGACACTTTGCTATTAGGTAAATATACAGTATTACTTTTCCCTCCTATCTTTTTCATTGATATGATTTCATTCTGCTTGTTTTACAGGGAGCAGTCATATATGGAAAGTGTTGTCACGTTTCTTCAAGATGTTGTTCCACAGGTTAGTACTACTAATCACTACTAGATTTACATTTTAGGAGTGTATTGTACCCTGTTCAATGTGTTCCAGTTGCTAAATATGGACCTGCTGTCAAACTGATGTGATACCACTTTAAGGGCTCTTTTACACGAGCGGATGCCATACGGGGCATCCGCTGCGTGAAAAAGAGCCAAGCCCCATTCTGGACAGCAGAGATATGTAGCATTAACAAGGATGAAAATGCTCTGTGTCTCTCTGTGACCTTCTTACTACAAAATCACGGTGACAACTTAATTTCACTGTGATTTTGTAGAGAGGCAAAGAGCATTATCAATCATGTTACTGCTCCGTGTCTCTGCTGTCCGGAATGGGGCTTGGCTCTCTTTCACACAGCGGATTACCCGCACGGCATCCGCTCGTGTGAAAGAGGCCTAAGGCTGTGATGTACATTTAGTGTATATGCTGGGAGACCCCCCAACAAACTCGCAAAATGTGTCCATAGGGTTACATTTGCCAGAAGAGGGCCAAAACAGCATCTGTTTGGTCTTAATATGTATTTGTGTCTGCAAGTAAGGGTTTCGTTGTGAAGAGGTTATGTTACTTACATTATACAGTACAGACCAAAAGTTTGGACACACCTTCTCATTCAAAGAGTTTTCTTTATTTTCATGACTATGAAAATTGTAGATTCACACTGAAGGCATCAAAACTATGAATTAACACATGTGGAATTATATACATAACAAAAAAGTGTGAAACAACGGAAAATATGTCATATTCTAGGTTCTTCAAAGTAGCCACCTTTTGCTTTGATTACTGCTTTGCACACTCTTTGCATTCTCTTGATGAGCTTCAAGAAGTAGTCACCTGAAATGGTCTTCCAACAGTCTTGAAGAAGTTCCCAGAGATGCTTAGCACTTGTTGGCCCTTTTGCCTTCACTCTGCGGTCCAGCTCACCTCAAACCATCTCGATTGGGTTCAGGTCCGGTGACTGTGGAGGCCAGGTAATCTGGCGCAGCTCCCCATCACTCTCCTTCATGGTCAAATAGGCCTTATACAGCCTGGAGGTGTGTTTGGGGTCATTGTCCTGTTGAAAAAGAAATGATGGTCCAACTAAACACAAACCGGATGGAATAGCATGCCGCTGCAAGATGCTGTGGTAGCCATGCTGGTTCAGTATGCCTTCAATTTTGAATAAATCCCTAACAGTGTCACCAGGAAAGCACCATCACACCTTCTCCTCCATGCTTCACGGTGGGAACCAGGCTTGTAGAATCCATCCGTTCACCTTTTCTGCGTCGCACAAAGACACCGTGTTTGGAACCAAAATCTCAAATTTGGACTCATCAGACCAAAGCACAGATTTCTACTGGTCTAATGTCCATTCCTTGTGTTCTTTAGCCCAAACAAGTCTCTTCTGCTTGCTGCCTGTCCTTAGTAGTGGTTTCCTAGTAGATATTCTACCATGAAGGCCTGATTCACACAGTCTCCTCTTAACAGTTGTTCTAGAGATGTGTCTGCTGCTAGAACTCTGTGTGGCATTGACCTGGTCTCTAATCTGAGCTGCTGTTAACCTGCGATTTCTGAGGCTGGTGACTCGGATGAACTTATCCTCCGCAGCAGAGGCGACTCTTGGTCTTCCTTTCCTGGGGCGGTCCGCATGTGAGCCAGTTTCTTTGTAGCGCTTGATGGTTTTTGTGACTGCACTTGGCGACACTTTCAAAGTTTTCCCAATTTTTTGGACTGACTGACCTTCATTTCTTAAAGTAATGATGGCCACTTGTTTTTCTTTACTTAGCTGCTTTTTTCTTGCCATAATACAAATTCTAACAGTCTATTCAGTAGGACTATCAGCTGTGTATCTACCTGACTTCTCCACAACACAACTGATGGTCCCAACCCCATTTATAAGGCAGGAAATCCCACTAGTTAAACCTGACAGGGCACACCTGTGAAGTGAAAACCATTTCAGGTGACTACCTCTTGAAGCTCATCAAGAGAATGCCAAGAGTGTGCAAAGCAGTAATCAAAGCAAAAGCTGCCTACTTTGAAGAACCTAGAATATGACATATTTTCAGTTGTTTCACACTTTTTTGTTATGTGTGTTAATTCATAGTTTTGATGCCTTCAGTGTGAATCTACAATTTTCATAGTCATGAAAATAAAGAAAACTTTTTGAATGAGAAGGTGTCCAAACTTTTGGTCTGTACTGTATATATTAACACTCATGTCTTTTCTACTTGCATTGTTAGGCTTATAGTGGAACACCTACAATGGAGGAAAAAGAGAAAATAGTTTGGGTCCGGTTTGAAAATTCAGATCTGAATGGTAAGGCCATTTATATTTCATCAGCGATAACACCATGATAAGAAAAACTTACAGCCATATATTATTATTTTAATATTTATTACTATAGATCCAAATATTGAACACATTAGTGAGTTGCCAAATTCAGTTCCTGCTTCTGTGATCCCAATGTCTAGATGGTTTTGTTGTTGATTTTCTGGGTAACAAAAATACATGTGTACTTTGCCATTAACCCTTAGGATACCGGAGGTTTTCTAGTTTTGGCGTTTTCATTTTTCTTCTTTCTTGAGCCATAACCTTTTTATATTTCCGTTCACATAGCTGTATAGGTTTTTTATGTCTAAATAGTGTAAAAATAAAATTTAACTTTGAAAAAACTTTTTTATTTTTACATCACCATATTCTGACCCCCATAACTTTTTTCGGTCGCATTGTTTATGTTTTTTTTGTTATTTAGGTATTCATTTTTTTTATTATATGGAAAGGGGGGGTGATTTAAACTTATATAAAAAATGTAAAAATATATAAATTTTTAACCACTTCGACCCCCCTAGCTGAAACCCCCTTAATGACCAGGCCACTTTTTACATTTCTGCACTACACTACTTTCACCGTTTATTGCTCGGTCATGCAACTTACCACCCAAATGAATTTTACCTCCTTTTCTTCTCACTAATAGAGCTTTTGTTTGGTGGTATTTCATTGCTGCTGATATTTTAACTTTTTTTGTTACAGACAGTACAAACACCCCACAAATGACCCCATTTCGGAAAGTAGACACCCTAAGGTATTCACTGATGGGCATAGTGAGTTCATAGAACTTTTTATTTTTTGTCACAAGTTAGCGGAAAATGATGATTTATTTTTTATTTTATTTTTTTCTTACAAAGTCTCATATTCCACTAACTTGTGACAAAAAAAAAAAAATTCTAGGAACTCACCATGCCCCTCGCGGAATACCCTGAGGTGTCTTCTTTCCAAAATGGGGTCACTTGTGGGGTAGTTATACTGCCCTGGCATTTTAGGGGCCCATATGCGTGAGAAGTAGTTTGCAATCAAAATCTGTAATAAAAATGACCGGTGAAATCCGAAAGGTGCTCTTTAGAATGTGTGCCCCTTTGCCCACCTAGGCTGCAAAAAAGTGTCACACATCTGGCATCGCCGTACTCGGGAGAAGTTGGGGAATGTGTTTTGGGGTGTCATTTTACATATACCCATGCTGGGTGAGATAAATATCTTGGTCAAATGCCAACTTTGTATAAAAAAATTGGAAATGTTGTCTTTTGCCAAGATATTTCTCTCACCCAGCATGGGTATATGTAAAATGAAACCTAAAACACATTCCCCAACTTCTCCCGAGTACGGCGATACCAGATATGTGACACTTTTTTGCAGCCTAGGTGGGCAAAGGGGCACATATTCCAAAGAGCACCTTTCGGATTTCACCGGTCATTTTTTACAGAT
This sequence comes from Bufo gargarizans, assembly GCF_014858855.1. NCBI lineage: Eukaryota > Metazoa > Chordata > Amphibia > Anura > Bufonidae > Bufo > Bufo gargarizans. The sequence continues at coordinate 287,159,179 of NC_058082.1, forward strand.
TTTGATTGCAAACTACTTCTCACGCATATGGGCCCCTCAAATGCCAGGGCAGTATAACTACCCCACAAGTGACCCCATTTTGGAAAGAAGACACCCCAGGGTATTCCGTGAGGGGCATGGCGAGTTCCTAGAATTTTTTATTTTTTGTCACAAGTTAGTGGAATATGAGACTTTGTAAGAAAAAAAAAATCATCATTTTCCGCTAACTTGTGACAAAAAATAAAAAATTCTAGGAACTCGCCATGCCCCTCACGGAATACCTTGGGGTGTCTTCTTTCCAAAATGGGGTCACTTGTGGCGTAGTTATACTGCCCTGGCATTCTAGGAGCCCTAATGTGTGGTAAGTAGTTTGAAATCAAAATGTGTAAAAAATGACCTGTAAAATCCTAAAGGTGCTCTTTGGAATGTGGGCCCCTTTGCCCACTTAGGCGGCAAAAAAGTGTCGCACAACTGGTATTGCCGTAATCAGGAGAAGTTGGGGAATGTGTTTTGGGGTGTCATTTTACAAATACCCATGCTGGGTGAGAGAAATATGTTGGCAAAAGACAACTTTTCCCATTTTTTTTATACAAAGTTGGCATTTGACCAAGATATTTATCTCACCCAGCATGGGTATGTGTAAAATGACACCCCAAAACACATTCCCCAACTTCTCCTGAGTACGGCGATACCAGATGTGTGACACTTTTTTGCAGTCTAGATGCGCAAAGCGGCCCAAATTCCTTTTAGGAGGGCATTTTTAGACATTTGGATCCCAGACTTCTTCTCACGCTTTCGGGCCCCTAAAATGCCAGGGCAGTATAAATACCCCACATGTGACCCCATTTTGAAAGAAGACACCCCAAGGTATTCAATGAGGGGCATGGCGAGTTCATCGAATTTTTTTTTTTTTTGGCACAAGTTAGCGGAAATTGATTTTTTTTTGTATTTTCTCACAAAGTCTCCCTTTCCGCTAACTTGGGACACAAATTTAAATCTTTCATGGACTCAATATGCCCCTCACGGAATACCTTTTAGGGGCCCTAAAGCGTGAGAAGAAGTCTGGAATATAAATGTCTAAAAATGTTTACGCATTTGGATTCCGTGAGGGGTATGGTGAGTTCATGTGAGATTTTATTTTTTTGACACAAGTTAGTGGAATATGAGACTTTGTAAGAAAAAAATAAATAAAATATTTCCGCTAACTTGGGCCCAAAAAATGTCTGAATGGAGCCTTACAGGGGGGTGATCAATGACAGGGGGGTGATCAGGGAGTCTATATGGGGTGATCAGTGGTTCATAAGGGGTTAATAAGTGACGGGGTGGGGGGGTGTAGTGTAGTGTAGTGGTGTTTGGTGCTACTTTACTGAACTATCTGTGTCCTCTGGTGGTCGATCCAAGCAAAAGGGACCACCAGAGGACCAGGTAGCACGTATATTAGACGCTGTTATCAAAACAGCGTCTAATATACCTGTTAGGGGTTAAAAAAATCACATCTCCAGCCTGCCAGCGAACGATCGCCGCTGGCAGGCTGGAGATCCACTCGCTTACCTTCCGTTCCTGTGAACGCGCGCACCTGTGTGCGCACGTTCACAGGAAATCTCGGCTATCACGGGAGGACACGTATATGCGTCCACCCAGAAGAGCAGGGCCGCCGCCAGGACGCAATCCTGCATACGGCGGTCCTGAGCAGGTTAACATGTTTTTTTTACTTTTTTAATGATTTTGAAGCTCATATTTGAGTCTACAAAATAATTTTTTTAATTTTAAAATGTCTGTTGCTCATTTCTTATGTTGGCCTGGCACCTGGTGTCCAAAATTAGAATTCCAGTTTGAATGCTCTCAGCCTCTTCTGAATTCTCACTGGCCACAGAGGATGCCGATAACCCAGGAAGAGCGAGTGTCTGGGTTTTTGACCATTTAGATGCCGTGATCTCACTTGATCATGACATCTAAAGGCTTAAATAACCACCATCTGCATTATTGCCGATTCCAGTTTTAAACAGCAGAGACCTGCCGGCCATGATACACACTGCACGTGCGAGTGGGCGCCATGTTTGCCTATCTCTCCAGTGCCATACATGTACAATAATTAATGGTCTCATCGCGTTTATTGTATAACTGAACTATTTTGCCTAAGCTTACAGCATTACAACTTTGGGGGATACTTTACACAGAATTTTTTTGAATAGGGGGACTCTGCTTAGAAATCTTGAGAAGAGTACAATACAGAGAGAAGTGTGAAATTCAAGGTCATAAACATATTTTTTTTTCCATAATTACCAGAAATAAGTATTCCTACGTGGAGAATCTTCATAGTGTACCCATGACGATACCTTGTCATGTCTGCTGATTAGTACCTTTTCAGACATGAGAGTTGGCAGAAACTATGAATGTCATACTAGACTTTCTCAAGTTAATTTTTTAATCTGAGACTATGGTTGTCTGTTTGTCGATTCTAGATACGTACAGGAATATGGAGTTTCATGAGATGCACAGTACTGGCAACGATCCCCCTTTGCTTTTGATGATTGGATACACAGATGGCTTGCAGATTTGGAGTATACCGGTGAGTACAATGTTTTAAAAGACTTTGAGGAGAGTTATCAGAATGAATATACCACAGCAGGTGTTTTGGCTGTGTGGCTGCAGAGGGTGGGGCACACTTCTCAGAGCGGTTTCATTGGTTTCAACTGAACAACAGCCGTCTTCTTGGTCTTGCGTTAAAGCTCACAGTCTAAGCTTTAAAACAAGACCAGGATTGCTGTACTATAAGACTGGAGATAAACAGTGATTAGAAAGGGGTCCCAGTGAGAGACACATAAACCTACAGTTACAGTGCCTTGAAAAAGTATTCTTACCCTTTTCCACATTTTTTTCCATTACACCCACAAATTTAAATGTATTTTATTGGGATTTTATGTGATAGACCAACACAAAGTATTAAATATGACTGAAGTGAAAAAAAAAATAAAAATCTGAAAAGTGTGGTGTGCATTTGTATTCAGCCCCCCTGAGTCTATACTTTGTAGGACCACTTTTAGTTGCAATTACAGCTACAAGTCTTTTGGGCTATGTCTCTACCAGCTTTGGCCATCTAGAGGCTGAAACTTTTACCCACTCTTTGCAAAATAGCTCAAACTCAGATTGGATGGAGAGCATCTGTGAACTGCAATTTTTAAGTATTGTCAGAGATTTTCAATGGGATTTAGGGCTGGACTTTGACTGGACCATTCTGACACAGGAATATGCTTTGATTTAACCATTCCATTATAGCTCTGGCTGTAAGTTTAGGGTTGTTGTCCTGCTCAGTGGCGTACCGCCCATAGAGGCAGACCACGCCACTGCTATGGGGCCCGCGGCACTGGGGGGCCCGTAGCGCAGATAAGGCCCCGCCCACTGATGACCAGCAGCCGGCTATGCGGCTGCTTTTCTCCCCAGGGCCCCCCCCCCCATGTTTAGCTGAATCGCCTCCCAGAGGCGCGGCTAAGTCCTAGACACCCGCCCCCCTCCTCAGCGCTGCGCTCTGAAACACCCGATCCTCCTCTCGTCGGCGTCCCAAATCCCGCGCAGGCGCAGTGCCGGCGATTGCCTGCGCCCTGATAATACGGCTGAGGGCAACAGCTTCAACATCGTCACTGGGCATGCGCCGAGCCCAGTGACGATGTTGAAGCTGTTGCCCTCAGCCGTATTATCAGAGCGCAGGCGCAGGCAATCGCCGGCACTGCGCCTGCGCGGGATTTGGGACGCCGACGAGAGGAGGATCGGGTGTTTCAGAGCGCAGCGCTGAGGAGGGGGGCGGGTGTCTAGGACTTAGCCGCGCCTCTGGGAGGCGATTCAGCTAAATGATGGAGGCGTTAGAGTTTTCATATTTAGGCGGGCACGGCACTAATCAGAGGGGCACCGTGGAGAAAGAAAAACGCCCCTCTGGGCTCCAGTCCGGCTTACAGCAAGAATCGATTTTTAGAAGAAAGGACAAGACTGACATGGAAAAGAAGAACACAGATGGAAAAAAGGTACTTTATTAAACATGGATCCATGAGTACCTTTTTTCCATCTGTCTTGTTCTTTGGATTGTGAGTCTTGTCATTTCTTCAAAAAATCGATTCTTATGATATGTAAATGACGCTGTAAGGAGCCAGAGGGGCGTTATTCTTTCTCCACGGTGCCCAGGAACGCCCCTCTGAAGTGCCGTGCCCGGCTAAATTTGAAAACTAATAACGCCTCCAAGTTCATCTAAATCGCCTCCCAAATCCGATCCTCCTCTCGCTGGCATCCCAAATCCCGCGCAGGCGCAGTGCCGGCGATTGCCTGCGCTATGATAAGATGACTGACGGCACTGCGCCTGCGCGGGATTTGGGATGCCGGCGAGAGGAGGATCGGGGTGTTTGCCGCAGAGCGCGGCACTGAGGAGGGGGGTGTTGAGCACTTAGCCGTGCCTCTGGGAGGCGATTTAGATGAACTTGGAGGCGTTATTAGTAGAGATGAGCGAACTTCTGTTTTAAGTTCGGCGTCTAAAGTTCGGGGGCGGGTTAGCGGAGAATCCCGATCTGGAACCGGATATGGATTCCGACTTCCGTTGTGGTCCGTGGTAGCGGAATCAATAATGGCCGATTATTGATTCCGCTACCACGGACCACAACGGAAGTCGGAATCCATATCCGGTTCCAGATCGGGATTCTCCGCTAACCCGCCCCCGAACTTTAGACGCCGAACTTAAAACAGAAGTTCGCTCATCTCTAGTTATTAGTTTTCAAACTTAGCCGGGCACGGCACTTCAGAGGGGCGTTCCTGGGCACCGTGGAGAAAGAATAACGCCCCTCTGGGCTCCTTACAGCTTCATTTACATATCATAAGAATCGATTTTTTGAAGACATGACAAGACTCACAATCAAAAGAACAAGACAGATGGAAAACAGGTACTCTGTTAAACATGGATTCATGAAAAAAAAATTGGGGGTAAATTGCTAGTGACAGATTCCCTTTAAGGCTACTTTCACGCTTGCGTTCAGAGCGGATCCGTCTGGTGTCTGCACAGACGGATCCGCACCTATAATGCAAACGCTTAGATCCGTTCAGAACGGATCCGTTTGCATTAACATGAACAAAAAAAAAAAAAAACATTTTTTTTTTGTTCATGATAGTGCAAACGGATCCGTTTTGACTTTACATTGAAAGTCAATGGGGGACGGATCAGTTTGAAAATTGAGCCATATTGTGTCAACTTCAAACGGATCCGTCCCCATTGACTTACATTGTAAGTCTGGACGGATCCGTTTGCCTCCGCACGGCCAGGCTGCAAGCAGCGTTCAAGTGTCCGCCTGCTGAGCGGAGGACAGACGGAGCCATACTGATGCATTCTGAGCGGATCCGCATCCACTCAGAATGCATTAGGGCTGGACGGATCCGTTCGGTGCCGCTTGTGAGAACCTTCAAACGGAACTCACAAGCGGAGACCCGAACGCAAGTGTGAAAGTAGCCTAACATGGCACCCCAAATAAGGAGATCTGCAGGCTGCAGCAGATATCCCATGTGACAGGTCACCCCCAGGAAACCCCTAACAGTTTCTGTAGGTCATGTATAAATTTATTTAATGGGGGTGTGGCATGGGAGGAGCAAAGTCAGGAAGTGGGAGGGGCCATGGTGGGTAGTGGGCGGGGTTAAGGGGCCCAATTCAGATTTTTGCTATGGGGCCCAGTGATTCCTATGTACGCCTCTGGTCCTGCTAGAAGGTGAAACTCCGCCTCAGTCTCAAGTCTTTTGCAGCCTTGAGCAGGTTTTCCTCCAGGATTATCCTGTATTTAGCTTTATCCATCTTCCATCCACTCTGACAGGCTTCCATGTCTCTGCTTAAAAAAAGCATCCCCATAGCATGATACTGCCTCCACCATGTTTTCACGGTGGGGATGGTGTGTTGAGGGTGATGTGCGGTGTTAGTTTTCCGCCACACATTGCGTTTTGCATTTAGGCCAAAAAGTTAAACTTTGGTCTCATCTGACAATAGAACATTCTTCCAAATGTTTGGAAAACTGCAAACAGGACTTGTTATGGCATGCTTTGAAAAATGGCTTTCTTCTTGCCACTCTTCCATAAGCCCAGATTTGTGGAGCATACAACTAATAGTTGTCCTGTGGACAGATTCTCCCTCCTAATCTGTGGATCTCTGAAGCTCCTCCAGAGTGACGATGGCCCTCTTGAGTGCTTCTATGATTAGTGCTCTCTTTATCCCTGACCTGTCTGATGTGTTCCTTGGTTTTCATGATGCTGTTTGATTGCTAATGATCTCAAGCCTACCTCTGAGGCCTTCAAATAACAGCTCTATTATAGTGAAAATAAATTACACACAGGTGAACTCTATTTACTAATTAGGTGACTTCTGAAGGCAGTTGGTCACACTGGATTTTTTTTAGTGGTATCAGAGTACAGGGGGCTGAATACAAATGCACACCACACTTTTTAGATCTTTTATTTATAAAAAAGTTTGAAAACCATGTATAATTTTCTTTTCAATTCACAAATATCTGCTACTTTGTGTTGGTCTATCAAATGAAATCCCAATAAAATACATTTAAGTTTGTGGGTGTAACGTGAAAAAATTTGGAAAAGTTTTATACTTTTTCAGAGCACTGTATCACTCATGACTCGATTTCTAAAGGCTGCCTCTCCTTTTTTTATGGCATGTTGCACTTAGTGGTCTTGTTTTAAAGCTTTCGTTGTCAGCTTTAAAACAAAATTGGGGCTCTAGCTTAGTTATATTTTGAGATTGTAAATGTTAAAGCAGCCTTTAGCTGGATGTGATCCTCTCTCCCTCTGTGTAATTTGTACTTGTCCCCAGGTAGAGAGTAACATGGACTTATCAGTCTCATTTCCCTCATCAATTAGAATATACCTGCTCTCTGATTGTAACATGGGGGTCTTTTCTTCAAGAAAGGGAGTGAGAAGGCATGCTCCTAAAACCAAACCACTTTTTTTCATGTTGTAAACTTGGGCAGTATTTTTGGTCGGGAAATATGGTAACGTCCGATACACTGCACTCGTAACTACCTGTAATATAAACTTAATACAGTACTTATGGGTCACAGAAAACACAGTTAAAAAAAAAAGTGAAACAATACCAGCATCGCTGTTTTCTATTAACCTCACCTACTAAAAACTGAATAAAAAGTAATCAAAAATAGTACAAATAAAAACTACAAATCGTCGCACAAAACAAGCCCTCACACAGTTACACCGCCAGAAACATAAAAATGTTATGGGTCTTGCAATGCAGTGACACAAAAACAAGTTATTTTGTATAGAAAGTGTTTTTATTGTTCAAGAAGCATAATAAAAACTTCATCTAAATTTGGCATAATTGAAATCATACTGATGCACAGAATAAAGCTATCATGTTATTTATACCACACAGTGGATGCCATAAAAATTAACTCCAAAATAATGTTTCACTTGCTGTTATTTATCTTGCCCTAAAAAATATTAAAGTTATTTAATAAATTATATGTGATGGTTCATATAAAATGGTTCATATAAAAACTACCGCTTGTCCTGCAAAATTCAAGGTCTCATACAGCTAAATAGGAAAAATAAAAAAGTTATGAAGCACTGGAACACAGAGGGGGGGGGGGGGGGGGGGGAATGTTACTTGTCCTTAAAGATCTACAGGAATAATGACATTTTAACAAATGCCACCAGCCTGCCTCACTAAGCTGAGGATTAATACTTATGTGCTTCCCTTCGCGAGGCCTCCATCATGTCCAAGTTCTGGTCCACACAGTGTTTACATCCGGCGCAGCATGTGCATAGTCACATGCTCCAATGGCTTCAGCTGGGACGTGGCCACAAGCGGCATGTCACTGATGAAGCCATTCATTGGCTGCAGTGGAGCATGTGACCATGCCCATGCTGTGGCAGATGTTAACACTGTGGGGATCGGAACATGACACACGGGAGACCATAGAAGCGGGAAGCGGTACGTATGAATCCTCAGCTTATTGAGGCAGGCTGCTGGCTAAAATGCCGTTACTCCCAGAAAACCCCTTTAAGGCTAGTATTAGTTATGTCACTAGGGCACTAAAATACACTTATCACCTGAGTTGCGTGCCAACTACATTTATTTGAGACATAGATTCAAAAATCTACAATAAAAAAGGGACAAGCAAATGACATGCTGTGGATTTCAAAATCCACACCGCAGGTCTGTGTACATAAGATTTGGAAAACTTCATCTGCTGAGCTGGTACTGTATTATGCTGTACATGGTGCAAAACATGCGCAGTCTAATATAGTACCAGCTACATGGTGCGGAAATTTTCTGGACAGAAATTGATGGTGCTGAATATGAAATCTGCAGCATATCAGTTGTATGTGCATATTTTATAGTGCAGATTTCACACTTTGGATTGAGATATGGGCATATCGATGTCAACAACCACAACAGAATCCACAAGTAACACAGTGAATATCACTGCAGAAAGTACACATAAACTATAGTGCAGTGTGCATATACCCTTATGCTGCAGAAAATACAAGCATAATACACACTGTATACATATAGCCTAAGGGAGCCAACTGCAGGGGCATTTGTAATAGTAAAAATAAATTTAAAAAAAACTTACCATCCTGACCCCTCCCTGATTCATCACCACTGTTCTGTCCCCTCCTTTACAATGTAGCATGTTGTAGTGACATCCTGTATACTAAGCAGTGTACAGCACAAGGCTGCTGAGGCCAGTGATCCACTGCAGCAGCATATGGATTTTCCCTATCACTACTGCAGTTCGGAGGAGGGGACTGAGCAGTGACACTGGATCAGAGAGGGCTTGGGAAGGTTTAAGTTGTTTCATTATTTTAACAATGTTTTGTGTTGTCTGTGTTGCCATCATTTGCGCCAAATTTACCAAATCACACACATTTGAGTAACACTGTGTTTTTGTGCCTTCAGAAAGTTGCTAAATCTGGGGAGTGCCTAATTAACACAACTCACCATGCCTTATTTTCCATTTACTTTTTCTATGCACCAAGATCGGTTGCAACATTTTTGTGCAGGAGTGGTGTGTGCCAAAATGTACTTTCTCCACCAGAATTCTGGTGCAAAGGGAATTAAATGTGTGGGTGTCCTTTTTTCATCCGCAACAGAAAACAAGGTGGAAACAGTCCTAAGCGCCTTGTGCCTTACCTTTTATTAGTTAGATGTGAACCTTTTTTTTGCACAGTGATGAAGACATTTACAACTACAAATATCTGTAGTAATGCAGTGAGCCCCTGAGGAGCCGGTGCAGAAGATGGGAATGGTAGTGGCCTTGATGACATGTTGAGCAATGGTGTACTTCCTCAGACCATAGCTCCCTAGGAAGTGGTGCAGTGGAAAGTTATCCCCTATCCACAGATCAGATTGGGACCCCCACTGATCAGGAGAATGGGGCCTCGTACCCTGTGGAGCCCCCCCTGAAATAGATAGAGTGGTTTGGTTGGAAATGGACTCCGCCGCTCCATTCATTACTGTGGGAGCGCCGGAGATGGCCAACCACTGTACTGGGCTATCTCCGGCGCTACCATAGAAATGAATGGAGTGGCAGCGTGCTTTTTTTTACCAGACGCTCTGTCCATTTCAGGGGGGCTCCACAGGGTACAGGGTCCCTGTTCTCAGGACTGGTGGGGGTCCCATCGGTAGGACCCTCACCAATCTAATACTTATCTCCTATCCTATGGAATACTACTTTTAGTACAAAGTGTAGTTTCTGGCACCAGATGAGGAGGTGGAAATTTAAGGGCACTTCCAAGCACTGGATTTGTCCAAGGTGTGATTCAGGCTTAATGTTTGTCTGGCATGGGGATTGTTCTAGGTGATGAGTGTCGGAGCCATAGTCCCTCACCTGCACCAGTGTCTGTAAAGCTGTGATAGCACTGATCACTCTGCTGTCTAGATGCTTCTTGGAAATAGTGTTTTTGATTCTGAAGATCTCTCTGGTGCGATGATTTCAAGGGAGAATGGATACGGTCTCTTGGAGTAGGAGCTCTGACATCTTCCAAACTCCACTCTATCTACTGGAATTCTATCTCCAGAAAGAAGTGGTGAAAAATCTAGTTTCCTCCATTGCATCCATAATGATATTTTGTGTGCTATTTTATTAATAAGGAAAAACTAAAATTAGCATGGACATCAGTATTCAGGCCCTTTACTATGACACTTGATATTCAGCTCTGGGGCCTCCCATTTCTCTTATTCACATTTGAGATGTTTCTACATATTGATTGGAACCAACCTGTGGTAACTTCAGTTCATTGGACATGATTTGGAAAGACACAGCCTTGTCTATAGGTCTCACAGCTGACAATGCATATTAGAACAATAACCAAGCCATGTGAAGGAAATAAATGCCTGTAGAGCTCATCTGTATTGAGGCACAGATCTGGAGAAGGGGACACATTTTTTATTTTTTTTTGCTACACTGAAAGTCCCCAAGAGCACAGTGTTCTGGAAGATGTTTGAAACAACCATGGCTCTTCCTAGGGCCGTCCGTCCGACCAAACTGAGTAATCAGGGGAGAAGGACCTTGGAAGTAGAGGTGACCAAGAACACAATGATCACTCTGGCTGAGCTCCACAGATCCTGTGTACTGATGGGAGAAACATCCAGAAGGCCAACAATCAGTGCAGCAATCCACCATCCTGGGCTTAATAACAGAATAGCAAGATGCGCCTTCCCAGGAAAAGAAACATGAAAGCCCACTGGAGTTTGCAAAAAAGCACCTAAAGGACTCTCAGACTGTGAGAATCAAGATTCTCTAAGATTCTCTGGTGTGATGAAACCAAGTTTGAACTTTTTGGCTCCAATTCTAAATGTTATGTCTTGTGGAAACCACACACTGCTCATCACCTGCCCAATACCATCCCTACAGTTAGGCATGGTGCTGGCAGCATCGTGCTGTGGAGGTGGTTTTCAGCGACTGGGACAGGGAGACTGTTAGGATTGAGGGGACACTGAATGGAGAAAGTGCAGAGATATTCTTAAAGGTGTTGGCCACTCTATGGCTACTGTTGATCAATGTTATTGTAAGATGCTTTTGTAACACGTGAAACATATGTGGGGTGTGGCTGGTTAGCCTGGCTATTATTGTGTCTATGATATAGGTGTGTTGAAATTAGATTTTTAAGTGAAATACATTTTACACACTGGCCTGCAGTGTCAATTTTGTCATTATTATGTTTTAATATGGCTTTCTAATAAAGATGGTATCGTCAAGGGTTATATTAGTAAGTGCCATATAGTCACCTTACATACACATTGGTGAACAGTAACCAGAAGTGGCCAACCCTTTTAATGAAAACCTGATACATACTGCTCTGGACCTCAGACTGGGCTAAAGGTTTACCTTCCAACAAGACAACGACCCTAAGCACACAGCCAAGACAATACAGGAGTGGCTTAGGGACAACTCTGTGAATGTCCTGGAGTGGTCCAGCCAGAGCCCTTACTTGAACCCAATCAAACATCTCTAGAGAGACCTCAAAAATGTCTGTCCACTGACAGTCCCCATCCAACCTGACAAAGTGTGAGAGGATGTATATAGAAGAGAGGCAGAGAATCCCAAAATCCATGTGTGCAAACCTTGTAGCATCATAGGCAAGAAGACTGAAGGCTCTAATCGCTGCCAAAGGTGCTTCAACAAGTACCGAATAAAGGGTCTATATACTTATGTCAGTACAAGAGTTTAGTTTTACCTTTTCAATAAATTACCAAAGATTTCGAACATTCTATTTTTACTATGTCATTATGGGTTATTGAATGCAGAATGATGGAGAAAAACTAGATTTGTTTTAATTTTAATAACATAACAAAATATGAAAAAGTGAAAGGGTCTAAAGCAGGCATGGGATTCAGCCCGTTCCCTCCAGTTCTCCAGATCCGGTTGTTAAAATTGCTGGATTGGAGCACCATGTTACCGTCAGAGTCCCGATCCAGGCTTCCGTTGCTTTGCGCGCCACTGATAGTTTAGCTCCTTAGTTGGGTGGTATGTATGTGTAGTGTATATATGGTGTGTTTATGTATATGTACCATGTATCTGGTGTATTTATGTGTATATGTGTTGGGACATCGACACAGTTCTAACATTTTTGGCACTATACACCACCACAATGGATTTGAAATGAAACGGACAAGATGTGCTTTAACTGCAGACTGTCAGCTTTAAAAAGTGAAAGTTTGATTTATGATTATTATGTCCCATTACTGTTGGTCCCTTAACAAGTGGGAGGCACTTATGCAAACTGTTGTAATTCCTACACCGTTCACCTGATTTGGATGTAAATGCCCTTAAATTAAAGCTGACAGTCTGCAGTTAAAGCACATCTTGTCCGTTTCATTTCAAATCCATTGTGGTGGTGTATAGAGCCAAAAATGTTAGACTTGTGTTGATGTCCCAATATTTATGGACCTGACTGTATATGGCGTATGTTTATGTCGTGAAGCTTCATGTCCGCCGTTGAGGAGGGAACCTGTTGTTGAAAATTTGAATCCCACCCCTGGTCTGAAGCCTTTCCCAATAAATTGTAGATGCCTTCTGTCACATTTAGAACTGTCTTTTATGAGAAGAAGATGAACACTTGCACATTTAGTTAACCTCTTGCCCTTGAAAAGGGCCATTTGTGTCTGAAAAGTTTAGTTCTGATGAATATGTGAAGATATGTGGTGTGCATGTAGATATAGACATAAGTGACATGTATGAACACTGCTCATCTTCTACTTTGATTTTCAGGAAGCTGTGCGTCTCAGGCTCTTCTTGGTTTAAATTTGTAACCACGAACTTTAATATTTTATGCTTTTTTTTTTTCATACCTGTGTGATGCAAAATTACATGAGGATTCTTGCAGTTGTAAACTGCTTAGTACCATTTTCAAAATGTGCCAGCTGTTTACTTACAGAAAATGAATGGATATGGGATTGTAATGTGATTTTATTTATATAATTCGGCTTTTATGTATGTGTGTATGAATGTATGTTTGTCACGTGTGAAAATTGTACTGCCAGTGAAAGGGTTCAGTGTTTTCAAAGCTACTCACTTTTTATGTAGATACATTTTATTTATTATACTTTAAAATAATCAAATGTGGATATGTATTTAAAAGGAGTGATGGAGAAGATTTATCAGACTGGTGTAAAGTAGAACTGGCTTAGTTGCCCATAGCAACCAATCAGATTCCACCTTTCATTTTCCAAAGGAGCTGTGAAAAATGAAAGGTGGAATCTGATTGGTTGCTATGGGCAACTAAGCCAGTTCTACTTTACATTGGTTTGATAAATCTCCCCCAATGTTTCTTTTTTCTCGGTGAAATGTTTTACCTGTAATACAAGCGTTGAACACTAGGTGTCACTAGTACATTTAAGATGCAGACTGCATCTGTCGACAGAGATAATGGTGCTGCTGGATCTTGTATTTTATAATACAAAAACAGCATCCAATGTGTGTAGAATCATTTACAAAATAGTCTTTATAGATGCAAATATTCAAAGTAATACTTGTATTGAATTCAAATTTTATTTTTTTAATCGTTGTAATTAGGGATGAGCGAATCTACCTCAGATGAAATATCCAAAGTCGATTTGCACAAAACTTTGTTAGAATACTGTACCGAGCAAGCGCTCTGTACAGTGTTAGAATGTATTGGCTCAGATGAGTAGTTATTACTTTGGCTCTATTCTAATACTGTTCAGAGCGCTCGCTCCGTACAGTATTCTTTTTTTTTTAAAACCATTTGTTTTTTATTTCGGTTTTGCCAACAGTACAATACAATAGCCAATTAAATTTTTCTCACATCAATGTAAAATATGGAAATGTTACAATGTACATATCATGATGTAACACCAGTACATTCTTTACTGATTAGCTGTAATGTACCTTTTTAATGAACATTTTAATAAACATTGTAATGAACTTTCCATGAACTGTCCCCCCCCCTCCATGCTACTCTTCCTCCCCCTTCAATATATGTATATACTGCGATCCGTACACCAGGACATTTTCGGTACAGTATTCTAACAAAGTTTTATGCAAATCGACTTCAGATGTTTCATCAGAAGTCGATTTGATCATCCCTAGTGGTAATATTTGTTATTAAGGATCACAGTGTATTTTACACTGTAAACAAAAAAATGTTGGATGTAAATGCAGAAAAAGGTATTAAAAAAGATCTGACGGGTCTTTTTTTAAAATTCAAATAAATGTCTTGCTACTGCTTATAATGTAGAAGCTCCTATTTGTAATAAATTCGTCCACAGAGGCGCAATGAAGCAGTTTTATTAAAGAGATTTTCCAAGATTTTCATATTGATGGCCAGAGCCTGTTCAGGAAATTAGATGAAGATGCTATCCTCCTTCATTATCATCATCTTTGGTTATACCCAGTGGTCAGACCCCCAGCAATCATAAAATGATGGCATAGTAAAGCAATATCACCTTTAATATGCTATAAGTTAACCAGCGATTGTTTAATACTAACTGCTTGGGCTTGAGCCAAATGGTCCATTTAGATATGTATCTCCATTTGTATAGGAAATCTCTCAATGCATTGCAAGGTTATTAACATACCTCAGGACAGATAAGTCAAGCATCCAGTCATTTCTAGAAACTGTACTTAAGGCATTTTAAAGTGTTTTCCATGCTTCTGATATTAATGACCTGTCCTCAGATAGGTCATTAATATCCGATCAGTGAGGGTCCGACACCCCGCTTCCCCATAGACCAGCTGTTCCGACGCTGCAAACCCCTTTAAAAGAATGTATAGCAGGAAGAGCAATTGAACTACACCTCTAAAAAAAAAAATCAAAGGATGGGTCCATTTACAGATGACCGACGCAGCTACCGCATCCACATGGAACGCGATTAGTGGCAGACAATGCTGATGCCTCTGGCCCTTAGACGCCATCACAGCCATGCCTACTAATGGCGTGGCTGTGATTGGCCAGTGCAGCATGTGACCCAGCCTCTATATAAGCTGGAGTCATGTAGCTGCACGTCACTCTGCTATTACTAGTGTAGGGAGAGGATGCTGCTGCTGTGAGGGAGAGAATAGGATAGAATCTTTAATCAGAAGTTCTTGTTAACTCAGCGATCTACCTAGATTTAGTTTTGTGGATGCAGTGCACAATCTTTTTACCCTGCCCTGAGCCCAGTGACACAGAAAAATAACTTTTATTTGTCTGTTAGTTAGGTGGGCGACGGCGGCCATTTTATGCGAGCTCAGTGCACCAGCACAGCATATGTGCTTTTGTGACAGTCAAATGCAAGCTTGAAATACTTCAATAATTTTCAGGGTTTAAAAAAAACACCCATTTTGCTGCATCTGTCAGTCTGAGATACAAGCTTGAAATACTGGTATAATATTTAGGGTTTAAAAAAACACCCATTTTGGGCAATACCATACATCTGGGGCCTATGCTGCATTTGTTAGTGTGACATACAAGTTAGAAATACTGCAGTAATATTCTGTGTTTAAAAAACACCCATTTTGGGCAAAAAACTTAATTTGCAGCCTTTGCTGCATCTGTCAGTGTGAGATACACGCGTTAGATACTGCTGTTCTATTATGTTATTTAAAAAACACCCATTTTGGGCAAAATACTAAATTTGCGGCCTTGGCTGGATCTGTCAGTGTGAGATACAAGCTTGAAATACTGCAATAATATTCTTGGTTTAAAAAAACACAAATTTTTGGCAATACCCTACATCTGCGGCCTTTGCTGCATCTGTCAGTGTGAAATACACGCATTAGATACTGGTGTTCTATTCTGTTATAAAAAAACACCAATTTTAGGCAAAATACTTAATTTTTGACCTTGTCTGCATCTGTCAGTGTCAGATACACGCGTTAGATACTGCTGTTCTATTCTGTTATTGAAAAAACACCCATTTTGGGCAAAGTACTTAATATTGCAGTCTTTGCTGCATCTGTCAGTGTGAAATACACGTGTTAGATACTTCTGTTCTATTCTGTTATAAAAAAAAAACACAGATTTTGGGCAAGATCCTAAATTTGAAAAATATGAGGAGAACATCAAATAAGGGACGTGGCCCCAGTCGTGGTGCTGTTGGTGGAGCTCCTGTTGCAGGGAGAGGACGTGGTTGATCTGTGCCAGCTACACATACAAGTGAAACACCTTCCTCAGGTGCGAGTAGGCGACAGAACCTTTAGCGTTATTTGGTCGGGCCTAATGCGGCTCTACGAATGCCTCCAGTTCCTTTTACATTGTCTCCCACCCAGTCGCCTGTGCTGAATTTGGTGGTGCAGAGGTTCCTTAAAAATTACCCCGATATGTCAGAGCTTCTGCATAAAGTGCGGGCCGTCTGTGCGCGCTCTCTGCGTTTTCACCCTGCTGCTGCTCGCCTGTCAGCGCTGCAGCATAACTTCGGCCTTCCCGCTCACCGCCTCACATGCGACGTGCCCACAGGGTGGAACTCCACCTTGCACATGCTGGCCAGACTGTGCGAGCAGCAGCAGGCGATGGTGGAGTTTCAGCTGCAGCACGCACGGGTGAGTCGCTCTGCGGAACAGCACCACTTCACCACCAATTACTTCCTTGTTGCGCTGTTTCGAGTACTCCACCAACATGGCCAGTGCCGATAACACCGTTCTCAGCATTACTATGCCACTTCTATTGCCTCCTTGAAAAAACGCTTCTGGCGATGATGGAAGAGGATGTGGCACAGAAGGAGGAGGAGGAAGAGGGATCATTTCATAGGGTTTTCGGCCAGTCATTCACAAGTGGCTCCGAGGGTGGGTTCTTGCACCCACAAATGCCAGGTACACAATTGTCCAGCCAGGGCACAGTTCTGGAGGATGACAAGGTGGAGGATGAGGAGATGGAGGAGGAGGAACTGTTTTCACAGCAGGGTGGCATCCAGACCAGCTCATGGCCATCACTGGTGCGTGGCTGGGGGGATACAGAGGACACAGACGATACACCTCCCACAGTGGACAGCTTTTCGTTGCCTCTGGGCAGCCTGGCACACATGAGCGATTACATGCTGCAGTGTCTCCGCAATGACTGCCGAGTTGCCCACATTCCAACTTCTGCCATGCTGCTGGATCCTCGTTACAAGCACAACGTACCGTCCTTAATTACGTCACTTGAGCGTGATCGTAAGATGCGCGAGTACAAGCGCATACTGGTAGACGCGCTGCTAGTGGCATTCCCACCTGACAGCAGGGGCACAGTGGAAGCACAAGGTGAAGGCAGAGGAGGCTTAAGAGGTCACCAATGCAGCTGGGGCACCACCAGCACCTCAGAAAGCAGGGTTAGCATGGCTGAAATGTGGAAAAGCTTTGTCAGCACGCCACAACAACCAGCACCACCAGCTGATATGGGATGTCTTAGCAGGAGGCAGCATTTCAGCAACATGGTGGAGCAGTATGAATGACGTACTGAATGACGGGTCTGCCCCCTTAAACTTCTGGGTCTCCAAATTGGGCACATGGCCTGAGCTTGCCCTTTACGCCTTAGAAGTGCTGGCCTGCCCTGCAGCCAGTGTATTGTCTGAACGTGTGTTTAGCACGGCAGGGGGTGTTATCACAGACAAGCGCAGCCGCCTGTCCACAGCCAATGTGGACAAGCTCACGTTCATTAAAATGAACCAGGCGTGAACCAAGTAGCTTGTGCAGAATAGACATGTATATCGGCCTTACCCAGCCATTGTTATACTACAGCTTAATTGCTCATGGCAGTATTTTGGATATTTCCAACTCTTTTGGAGTGTACCCTAATTAAAAAATAAAATTAAAACAAAAAAACAGTGTTGGCTACTTCGTCCTCCTCCACCGCCGCTTCCACCTACACTGCTACGTCCACCTTCTCCTCAAACTCCTACTCCATGTGGACCTCCACCTCATAAATCAATTTTTTTTTAAATTTATACTTATTTTATTTTATGTAATTTCACTAACATGTCTGTGATATACCCCTGCTCTACCTAGCAGACAGGTTAAAAAAAAATCACTAATTTGTTTGTTACATTCTCGGGTGAAATTCACCAATTTTTTACTGTGCTATACCCCTGCTATACCAAGTAGACATGTAAAAATATTTCACTAATTTGTCTTACATATTCGGGTGAAATTCAGCAATTTTTGGCTGTGATATACCACTGCTGTACCTAGTAGACAGGTAAAAAAAATCACTAATTTGTTTGTTACATATTCGGGTGAAATTCACCAATTTTTGGCTGTGATATACCTCTGATATACCTAGTAGACAGGTAAAAACATTTCACTAATTTGTCTGTCACATTCTTGGGTGACATTTGACCATTTTTGCCGTGATAAAACCCCTAATCTGCATAGCTGACAGGGACATAAGTTTCTAAAAATCGTCTGTTACATTGTCAGGTGACATTTTACCAATTTTGCCGTATACAAACCCCTGCTCTGCATAGGTGACAAGGAATTACATTTCAAAAATTCTTCTTTAATTGTCGCCCGCCACCTCCTTAAGGCTACTTTCACACCAGCGTTTCGGTGTCTGCCTGTGAGATCCGTTTCAAGGCTCTCACAAGCGGCACCAAACGGATCAGTTTAGCCTCAATGCATTCTGAATGGATGCGGATCATCAGAATGCATCAGTTTGGCTCCGTTCTGCCTCCATTACGCTCTGGAGACGGACACCAAAACGCTGCTTGCAAACGGATCCGTCCACCATTGACTTTCAATGTAAAGTCAGGATGGATCCGTCTGACTAACAATTAAACTTAGACTTTTTTTTTTTACATAGAATGCAGACGGATCCGTTCTGAACGGACACCATCGTTTGCATTTCACAACGAAGGTGTGAAAGTAGCCTTACTTGTAAGCTCCGGCTTCAATAATTTGTCCCACTTTTTCACTCGATCAACATTTAATTTCATCCATTGACCTCTCTTTGATGTGGTATCTCTTTCTCACGCTCCCTCTCTGGCGTGGAACCCTGATTCGCCGATAACTGTGATCAACATGGTAGGCTCAGAAAAGAACATCGAAAGTTGATAGAGAAGATATCCAAATGGATCGTGGATTTCACGGGGACGTGCGATCAGGCAGAAGTTATCTAGAGTCAACAAAGCCGCAGCAGGGCCTCTCCTGTCTAACGTTTCCAAATCCAAAATACCCCAGTGACATTCCCTATAATTATTTTTATTAATCATTCCAATAACAGGGCATCTTTAGAGTTGGGAGTGGGTAATTGCCGCACGCTCACTCCTTTCCTTCAATTCTTCCGTTTTAATAGCTTCTCCCACATTTCTGCTCGATCAGAATTAAATTTCATCCATTGATCTCCCTTGTATTTGCTATACCTTTCTCACGCTCCCTCTCTGGCGTGGAACCCTGATTTGCTGCTAACCGTGATTAACATGGTAGGCGCAGAAAAGAACATCGAAAGTTGATAGAGCAGATATCCAATTGGATCGTGAACATCACGGGGACGTGCGACATGGTGGAGCAGTATGTGTCCACACGCCTACACGAACTGACTGATGGGTCTGCCCCCTTAAACTTCTGGGTCTCCAAATTGGGCACATGGCCTTAGCTTGCCCTTTATGCCTTGGAGGTGCTGGCCTGCCCTGCAGCCAGTGTATTGTCTGAACGTGTGTTTAGCACGACTGGAGGGGGTTATTGCAGTTTATATTTCCCAATGTTTTAAGGTGTACCCTAATTTAAACAAAAAATTAAAATTAAAACAAAAAAACTGTAGGCTACCTACTCCACTGCTGCTTCCACCTACACCGCCACATCCAATGCCTCCTCAACCTCCTACTCCACATGGACCTTGTCCTCCTAGATCAAGATTATTATTTTTACGTATTTTATGTTATTTCTACATCGCGCAGGCAGTCCGTGGTACTGCGCCTGCGTGAGATTTCATGTAGCGCAGCGGGGCGGCGGCAAAGAGTTCAGGTGTGGGCAGTTACTTATGCTGGAAAAGGCGTGCGTGGGCTCTAAAGGAAGGTGGGCTGGGCACTGTACACGCCCCTCTGGGCACCTTGGACACTCATTTGCATAACATAAAAAGTGGATTTTATCGCTAATGAAACAAAAAATGAAGACTACAGCAAGAAATAAGGTATTTTATTGTACATGTCAGTAGTAACACCTTAATATGTTCAAACAAGGTGACCGATTCCCTTTACGAGATCACATTTACTGACATCAAAAGCCAGTCTTTTCACAAATGTTTGTAATGGTAGACTGCGTGGTTTGGTGCCATTACAGCTTTCATCGGATCCAGGGATGCAAGTACCAACATACCATTTGGCTCCAGGAGAAGTATATAGTGGGCTCAGCATGCATGTTGGTACTTGCATCCCTGGATCCGATGAAAGCTGTAATGGCACCGGACGGGGTTAAAAGCAGAGTGTGCATGGGATGCATGCTATACCTGCTCTCCCTGGACTTTGTGTGGCTGTCATGGCCCATAACAGGTAGGAACTAGTGTTAGGGACCACTCATGGAGGCGACCTTGACGTGGTGAGTGGCTTATTACGCTTTGGCCAAAATGTACACCAATGCCTCATTCAACATCCAGCATAGAGGCAGGGCAGAGTGCTGGTTTGCAGAGTGCGATTGCATTTGTGTTTTTGCGTTTGTGAATAAGTGGGGGTTCAGTCAGCACAACCCTATGCAGGTGCACATTGCTATGGCGAAATACAGATACAAACTACTGTTTCTTCAATCTGCTTATTCAGTCAGCTTCGTCAAACAGATGTGAACTACGTCTGATGGGTATGCCCAAAGAATATAGTACAGGTAGCATTCGCTTCAGGGATTCCCTTTCTCAATCATCTGTTAAACAGATAGATCATTTTAAAGTGTGCGTTGTATCGAAATGAAAATTCCTAAAGGTGCCCTTGGGTAGTCCAAATAGGATTCACATTAATTAGCATAGAGTGCAAGCTTCAAAATGATACCAAAGAGTTCAATTGCACAGTGCGATATATCTCATAGAATAAAAATTGTATTTACAATTTTTCATCCAAGCCCTCATTTCCATATATGATTAAAGACTATCAATACTTGCAAGAAACAGAAACCCCCCCCCCCCCCCCAAAAAAAAAAAGACAGTATGTGTAGGCAAAATAATTTGTGTCCTTGGTTTATAAGAGTTGCAAAATGCTCAGTTGTTTCCAGAACTTTTGTAAACTGCAGTGGATATAGCCAAAGCTGGCTTGGTATTCCTGGGGCCCCCAAGCAAAGTCAAGTATGTGGTGGCCTGGGCCGATTCTACTGCGTAAGATGAAAACTGAAATGATGCCAAATTCTCAATCTAACCCATACCCCGCAGCCCTACTGCTAAAGGCGTATTTGAATTGGACATTACATACAGCATTACATACCTTTTATATCCAGTGATGTCTCTTCTGATCTAGATCTTCTCTTACCTCATCTTCTTTATTTGGACCAGACCCCCATTACAATGTATTCCAGCAAATCGTCTCTGCAGAGTTTGACACACAGTCATATAAGAGTCCTCACTTTTTCATCATCCTCCCCCCTCCTGGTGCACCAACTGTACTACATATTCCTGCTACCCCCCCCAATACTGTGCCCGTTGTGCTCTCCAATGCCTCCATATACTATACTTGCATATTAACAGTGCCATACAGTCCTTGAGTGCTCCTGAAAGTCTACCAATAGTCATAATGCTATCCAAGATTGACCTCACTAGTAGTAGTGCCCACTACAGTGCCTCCAATAGTGATAATGCTCTCCAAGAATGCTCCCGTTAGTAGCAATTCCCTCGGTATTGTGCTTAATAATATTGCCCCACAGTACCCCAGTAGTAATAATGCAGTTATAATGCTCCCTGTAGTTTCCCCATTATTGCCCCATATATATTTAATGCCCTCCAGTATTTTTTTAAGACCTCCAGTAGTGCCATTAGTATTTAATGCCGCCAGCATGTTTAATGTCCCCATTCATGTCCCCTGTATTATTATAATGTCTCAGCAGTGTTCCTTACCCTCATTCTCCCAATCAGTAGGAAGTCTAAGACCTCTTTCACACTTGCGTTGTCCGGATCCGGCTTGTACTCCACTTGCCGGAGGTACACGCCGGATCCGGAAAAACGCAAGTGTACTGAAAGCATTTGAAGACGGATCCGTCTTCAAACTGCTTTCAGTGTTACTATGGCAGCCAGGACGCTATTAAAGTCCTGGTTGCCATAGTAGTAGGGGGGAGCGGTATACTTACTTACAGTCCGCGCGGCTCCCGGGGCACTACAGAATGACATCAGAGCGCCCCATGCGCATGGATGACGTGCCATGTGATCACGTCATCCATGCGCCTGGGGCGCCCTGACGTCACTCTGGAGCGCCCCGGGAGCCGCACGGACGGTAAGTATGCTGCTCCCCCGCTCCCCACTACACTTTACCATGGCTGCCGGGACTTTAGCGTCCCGGCAGCCATGGTAACCATTGAGAAAAAGCTAAACGTTGGATCCGGTAATGCGCCGAAACAACGTTTAGCTTAAGGCCGGATCCGGATCAATGCCTTTCAATGGGCATTCATTCCGGATCCGGCCTTGCGGCAAGTCTTCAGGATTTTTGGCCGGAGCAAAAAGCGCAGCATGCTGCGGTATTTTCTCCGGCCAAAAAACGTTCCGTTCCGGAACTGAAGACATCCTGATGCATCCTGAACGGATTTCACTCCATTCAGAATGCATTAGGATAGAAAAGAACGCAGGTGTGAAAGAGCCCTAAAGCTGAATGAAACTCCATTCAGAATGCATTAGGATAAAACTGATCAGGATTCTTCCGGCATAGAGCCCCGACGACGGAACTCTATGCCGGAAGAAAAGAACGCAGGTGTGAAAGAGCCCTAAAGCTGAATTTAGACACTACTAGGAGCAGTCGAAAGGATTTGTTCATTCCCGACAATCGGTTGTTCATTAAGTGGAGGTGAAACTCTGCATTTACATGCAGCGATCACCTCCACTGTATGAGGATGAGCAATTGCTGCTGCTATCGCACATTCCCCTACATAATCATTGCTACTGGGCAGCATAGTGCTGTTTAGTGATATGTGGAGCCTTTAGATGGGCAGATTATGGGGAACGAGGAATGCTCATTCCAGATAATGAACCCAATTATCGAGCCATGTAAAGGCAGCTCTAGAAGTGAACTCCTTACCTATTAGACATATATTACATATGGCCAATAAACACATAAATGTCTCAGGCATGAAAGCCCTTGGGAGTAGTACAATCTGGCAATGTGGCTTTTGGACTGAAAACGGATTGTGCACCTTTTATGTTGAAGAATCACATTTGCCTTGCCAATATAGAAGGGGTGATTGAAGCTCTCTGTTAGGGGAAGTTGTCAAAGTGAATTAGTAGAACAAAGGATCTAGATGCCTTTCTTCAAAGTAATATTGTGGCTTCTAAATTACTAAATATGGCTCAGTGGTTTGGGAAATTATTTTGATTTGCATATTTGGATAGACATTTTGGCAGTTGTTTTTGCTTTCCCGCTACATCAACACTGCAGGGTAATAGGTTAAACCTGATGGACTATGTTACTATATTGCTGAACTGACTACTCACCGAGCACATTGCAGCTGGTTAAGATGGATTTACATGGCCCGAACGATTGTTCCCAATATTCAGCCGGTGTAAAGGTGCCAAAATGATCTTTGGTGCCAGCCTCTCAATCATCATTTCTGGGCAGCAGTTTGTGCTGTCTACATCACTCTGCTGCCCAGAAACAATCTGTATGAGGATGATTGATAGCAGCAGACATCGCACGTCCTCATACAGTGGAGGTGATTGCTGAATGTAAACCTCCACTGATGAGCAGGCATTTATCGACAAGGAACGCTTCCATCCCCATAATCATCTGCTCGTTGGCGCAGTGTAAATGTGACTTTAGAATTTCTGTAAGATTTTGTTTTGTAAAGCCAACATCTCCTTGCTCAAAAGGACTTTAAAGGAACAAACCTGCTGAAACCATTTTGTAACCTGTGAAGTTACTTATGGAGTAGGGTCATGGCTGTCATTGACCTTGCCAAACCTTTAGCCCGTTATCTTCCTGTTTTGAAAAGACAAACGTTATTGCCACAAACCACTAAACTGGAAGCTGCTTGGCTTATAGAAAGTTTGCAAATCATAGCCTAAAACTTAGCATTTGAAATATAAAAAGCTGAGTGACACATAGAATATCTATTGGAAACCACCGCTATTGTTACTTAGACATACAGGAATTCTGGACTTATTTATCTCGGAGGTCCTGGTGTTTTGTAATAGTTTTGAAATGTGAATGTACACCTCTGTTTCTGTCATTTACGCAGCAGTTAATGAAATAATGCACTAATCTGAACCCTGCTGGAATGCCTGAGTGATTATGAAGTGTTTATGACAGCTGCTAAGCCGACACCGTCTGTAATGGTGTTACATTGATTCCCAAACACCTTCACAGTCTGCCTCCAAAAGTGTGCGTCTCTCCATCGTCTGAGTGGTTTTGCATTAAGATCCCTTTGGAGAAAGATCTTTGACTAGAGAGTGTTACTTATAAATGAGAGATAACCATTATATGTGGTTCAAAAGACTACAGTAGTGTTTGGGTTGGTGAAAGGGGGGAGTAGGTGATGGAATTGCTGAGTTTCTGAAGTGTAATTGCTTAAATATTACTGGTGTCAGATATACAGGACAATCTTCCATTCCGATCATCATTTTAATGGGACAGGAGACTGTGAAATACATTAAAGCCTTGCTTTCATGTTGATGTGAAAAGATTGCAATACTATGTCAAAAGGACATACTAAATGTCTATCCGTGTTTTTCTCTAGTAAAGTGCTCTATGTTTCAGAGTGATTTCTCGCAGTCAATACAATTTGTTTAAGGCAGAAAAATGAATGACATTAATAAACTATAGGTATGTTCACAGAAACAGACTACAGTGCTGAAGTTGTCATGCATCCAAAAAGTTTGTGTAAACCAGTGATTTAAATGGTTTCCCCTTTTCGATTTTTACTCCTGGCCTTCCCAGAGCCATAACTTTTTTTTTCTGTTCCCATAGCCTTGTTTCTTGAAAGACAAAATTTACACTTTCTAATGG
Source organism: Bufo gargarizans (assembly GCF_014858855.1). Taxonomy (NCBI): domain Eukaryota; kingdom Metazoa; phylum Chordata; class Amphibia; order Anura; family Bufonidae; genus Bufo; species Bufo gargarizans. The sequence continues at coordinate 287,184,230 of NC_058082.1, forward strand.
CACCCTTTATTATTGCAAGCAATGTAGTAGGAATCTTGAAAAAAAAATTCTAATGGGATGAAATTTGAAAAAAAAAGGAATTCCATCATAGTTTTATGGATTTTTTTTTTATGTCGGCATTTCCTATGTGGTAAGGCTACTTTCACACTAGCGTTCGTCGGTCCGCTCGTGAGCTCCGTTTGAAGGGGCTCACGAGCGGACCCGAACGCTTCCGTCCAGCCCTGATGCAGTCTGAATGGATGCGGATCCGCTCAGACTGCATCAGTCTGGCGGCGTTCAGCCTCCGCTCCGCTCGCCTCTGCACGGACAGGCGGACAGCTGAACGTTGCTTGCAGCGTTCGGGTGTCCGCCTGCCCGTGCGAAGGCGTGCGGATCTGTCCAGACTTACAATGTAAGTCAATGGGGACGGATCTGTTTGAAGATGCCACAATATGGCTCAATCTTCAAGCGGATCCGTCCCCCATTGACTTTACATTGAAAGTCTGAACGGATCCGTCCGAGGCTATTTTCACACTTAGCTTTTATATGCTAATATAATGCAGACGGATCCGTTCTGAACGGAGACTCCGTCTGCATTATTATGATCGGATCCGTTCAGAACGGATCCGATCGAACGCTAGTGTGAAAGTAGCCTAAAACTGGCCTGTTACCATCATTCTCCAGGTCAGTAAAATTACAGCAATACCTCATTTTTATAGTATTTCTTGTGTTTTAATACAGAAAAAAAAAACTTTGGAACAAAATTACTTTTTCTTTGCATTGCCATGTTCTTGCCCCCATAACTTTTATGGCTATGTCCTTGGATCTGTGTGAGGCTCATTTTTACGGGGCGATTTGTAGTTTATAATGATACCAGTACGTATGACTTTTTGATCACTTTTAATTTTATATATATATACATATTTTTTTGGGGGGGAGGTGAGGCAACTTAAAAATGGTGAATCGTCAATTTTTATTTCCCCCCCAATTATGTTTACCATATAGGATAAATATGTTTATGTTTTAATAGTATGGGCTATTTGAGACTTGACAGTGCAAATGATCTTTATTAATGTTGATTGCGATGCTCGGCACATCGCAGTGTTTGGCCGAATACCCCGTGTGCTCATGCTCGAGTCTCCTCCCTGCATGTTTGTTGGCTACGCAGCCAATAAACATGCAGGTAAGTGCTGCCGCTGACTGTAATGCCGTAGCCATGTTGGTTACTGGCATTACAGTGATGGGCTGGCCGGAACGCGTCATCGGGTACTATAAAGCACCCGATGACACGTGGTTCCGCCAGTCTTAGTCAGGGCGAGCTGTGCTGTAGAAGAGACAGAAAGTGTAGTGAATTTAATTTAATTTTTTTGTTAGGCAGGGTTGGTGTTAGACACCCAAAAGTCCTTTTAAGAACTACTGTTGTATCTGGTAGCAATATATATTTTTTGTGCAACCTGCGCTAAATAGCTTGCAATTGTTTGGCCGCTGCAGACAGCGACATTATCTGCGCTACATCTCCTGTGTAACGCGTGCGCAGCCTAAAAATATCTGTGACATCCAGTGTACTTTTTCCATAGACGGTGTCCGCTGCAGACAGTGACATTACCTGCACTACATCTCCTGTACAACGTTTGCGCATCCTAAAAATATCTGTGACATCCAGTGTACTTTTTCCGTAGACGGTGTCCGCTGCAGACAGTGACATTACCTGCACTACATCTCCTGTACAACGTTTGCGCATCCTAAAAATATCTGTGACATCCAGTGTACTTTTTCCGTAGACGCTGCGAACGGTGACATTACCTTCGCTACATCTCCTGTATAATGTTTGAGCATCCCAAATAGCTGTGACATCCCATGTAATTTTTTATTAGCCACTGTTGTCAGCAGCAACATTATCTGCTCTACATCTCCTGTATAACGTTTGCACATCATAAATATCAGTGACATTCCCTGTAATTTCTTATTAGCTGCTGGTGACAGCGACATTACCTGCACTACATCACCTGTATAATGTTTGCGCATCCCGAATAGCTGTGACATTCCCTGTAAATTTTTTATTAGCCGCTGGTGAAAGCAGCAACATTAACTGCACTACATCTCTTGTATAATGTTTGCGCATCATAAATATCGGTGACATTCAGTCTAATTTTTTCACTGCTGATGGCAGCGATATTACCTGTGTTACATCTCCTGTATAACGTTTGCACGTCCCAAATAGCTGTGACATTCCCTGTAATTTTTTATTAGTCGCTGGTCACAGCGACATTACCTGTGCTACATCTCCTGTATAGCGTTTGCGCATCCTAAATATCAGTGACATTCAGTCTAATATTTTCGCTGCTGCTGGCAGCGACATTACCTTAGCTACATCTCCTGTATAACGTTTGCACATCCTAAATATCAGTGACATTCAGTTTAATTTATTTGCGCATACACTTACAAAACCTGCGCTAGTGTACGTGTGACATACTTGCAAGCATATATGCTATTTAATATGCAGAAGGCGAGCAGTAAGGGACGGGGAAGTGGCCGTGCTGCTGATGGTGCACGCAGAGGCCGTGGCCCTGGGCACGGAGGAACTGTGCCTGCTGCCAAAGCACAAGAAAAACACTCATCCACGATACCTAGATTCATGTCCCAGTTTGCAGGGCGGTGCAGGACACCACTCTTGAAGTCAGGCCAGTGCGACCAGGTGGTCGGTTGGATTGCAGCAGATACTGCTTCGGTTAAGCACCACTCTGTCTTCCACAAAGTCCAGTCTCACTAGCCAAGAGTCTGGTCAACAGACTCCTCACCCTGATCCTCCTTCCTCCCACCATGGAGAGTCTTGCCAAACAAGTGATCCCACACTTGTTTTTCCAAAGAGCTCTTTTCATCGCCATTCCTTGATTTGGACCTCTCGCCAAGCCCGCTTGAAGAGGGACATGAGGAGATCGTGCGCACCGATGCCCAAACTCTTGAGCATCCACAGTCACAAGAAGATGACTGGTGGAAAACGGCAATTAGTGTTTCACGAGGTGGATGATAATGATGAGACACATTTGCCAATAAGTCAACGGAAATTGGTGTCTCAAGTGGCAAAACGGAAAAGGCGGGCCACACCAAACAGGCCCGCAACTGTTCCCCATCTGGCGCTTTTTTGAGGGAAGTGCAGACGATAAACGAATTGTCATTTGCAACTTGTGCCATACCAAAATGAGCAGGGGAGTGAACACTAGCAATCTCACTACCACCAGCATGATCTGCCACATGGCATCAAAGTACCCTAATAGGTGGGACAATTGCCTGGGTCCACAATCGGTGTCTGCGGGTCACACCACTGCCTCCTCTTCCCCTGTGTTATGTGCTGGCCAATCCCCTGTCCAAGACGCAGGCCCGGATGCCTCCTACCCTGCACCTGGACCTTGTCAAGCACCATCAGCTAGCACATCCACTTCTGTGTCCCAGCGCAGTGTACAGATGTCCATACCCCAGGCCTTAGAACGAAAGGACAAATAGCCAGCCACCCACCCACAGGCCATAGCACTAAATGCGCACCTTTCCAAATTGCTGGACCTGGAAATGTTGCCATTTAGGCTTGTGGACACTGAGGTTTTTCGCAGCCTGATGGCGGCGGTGGTCCCTCATTACTCAGTCCCCAGCCGCCACTATTTTTCCCGGTGTGCCGTCCCCGCCTTACACCAGCATGTGTCCTGTAACATCACCCGTGCCCTGACCAACGCAGTTATTGGGAAGGTCCACTTAACGACTGACACATGGACAAGTGCTGGTTGCCAGGGATGCTACATTTCCCTGACGGCACACTGGGTGAACGTTGTGGAGGACGGGAGCAAGTCGTACCCTGGGATGGCACAGGTGTTACCGACACCAAGAATTGCGGGCCCTACTTCCATCAGGATTTCTGCCACCACCTACATTAGTGGCTGCAACCCTCCTTTCTCCTCCTCCTCCTCCTCCACTTGCACCTCTGAATTCTCATCTTGCAGCACCAGTCAGCCATCAGTTAGTAGCTGGAAGCAGTATAGCACTGCAGTGGGGATAAAACTAATATGTTTATTTGACAAACAACACACAGCTGCAGAGCTGTGGCAGGGTATAAGGGACCAGACTGAGCTGTGACTCTCGCCACTCAACCTACAACCAGGCATGGTTGTTTCTGATAATGGCCGTAACTTGGTGGCGGCTTTGGAGCTCGGCAAGCTCACACACATACCATGCCTAGCCCACATGTTCAACTTAGTGGTTCAGCGGTTTCTCAAAGCCTACCCCGATTTGCCTGCGCTACTGGTGAAAGTGCACCTTGGGTGTCACCAATTTCTGAAAGTCATCTACAGCTGCTGCTGGTCTGGCAACGCTGCAGCAGCACTTGAAATTGCCAGCTCACCGACTGTTGTGCGACGTGAGCACGCGCTGGAACTCCACGTTCCACATGTTGGCCAGGCTTTGTGAGCAGCAGAGGGCAGTAGTGGAATACCAGCTGCAACATGGTTGTCGCCTTTCCAGTCAACTTCCGCTCTTCACAAGTGATGAGTGGGCATGGATGTCTGACCTGTGTGTGAAGTTTTACGCAAATTTGAGGAATCAACACAGATGGTGAGCGGTGATGCCTCTATTATCAGCGTACACATTTTGGCAAACACCGATTACTGGTTGTTCACCCTTCTCAACCCTCGCTACAAAGAGAACTTCTCATCTCTCATTCCTGTGGTGGAGAGGACTAGCAATATGGTGCAATACCAGAAGGTCCTTGTGGAAAAATTGTTCCAAAAATTTCCAGCTGACAACACTGGCGGCAGAGTACGTAGTTCCTTGGGGAGACGAGGGGAACACACAGCAGTTCCAACTGTGGCAGGGCAACACTCTCCAAGGCCTGGGACAGTTTCATGACACCCCGCCAGCACCCTCACCCTGATGCGCGGCCTAGTGTCACAAGGAGGGAAACGTTTTGAAAGATTGTGAAGGAGTACGTAGCAAACCGTGTCAGCGTCCTCAGTGATCCCTCTGTGCCTTACAAGTATTGGGTGTCCAAGCTGGACAAGTGGCACGAACTGACGCTCTACGCCTTGGAGGTGCTGGCCTGCCCTGCCGCCAGCGTTTTGTTACAGTGGGTATTTAGTGCTTCTGGGGACATAATAACTGATGAGTGCATCCGCCTGTCAACTGAAAATGCTGACAGGTTGACTCCTATCAAAATGAACAAGGCCTGGATTGCCCATGACTTTTCTACTCCACCAGAGGTAAGCGGCTGAACATAAAGGCACTTTAAATGTGGCTATTATAGTGTATTGAATACACTGTATTCCCATACACCGCTTCCGCCACAAAAAAGGGTATATGGTTCAATCTTCCTTTTCTCGTCCTGCTCCTCCTCCTTCATCATATCAACATGCTTATTAGGTTGCCCTCGCTCCTAATGTTTTAGACTAGAGGGTCAGCTCAGCAGCAGGCCCTCAACCATATTTTTTTCCATGGTCAACTCAGCAGCAAGCCCTCAACCATAATTATTTCTATGGTCAGAACAGCAGCAGGCCCTCGCCCATAATTTTTTCCATGGTCAGATCAGCAACAAGCCCTCGCCCCTAATGGTTTAGAGAGTCCACTTACCAGCAGACCCTCAACCATAATATTTTCGATGGTCAGCTCAGCAGCAGACCCTCACCCCTAATGTGTTAGATGGTCAGATCAGCAGCAGGCCCTTGCTCCTAATGTTTTTGAGGGTCACCAGCAGGCCATCAATCATAATTTTTCAAGGGTGTGTATGATGCCCTCCTTTTGTGTAATAAAGGGTGTATTGGAGTGCCCGTTCCTTGTAATTTTTGGCAGCCCTTTCACTTAGTGCATAGGCTTTATGAGTGTAGGAGTCCCACTACCTGAATAATTGTACCACAATGTGAATGAGGCCCTCCTTTATGTGATATACAGGTTGTATCGGAGTGCCTTTTCCTTGTAATTTGTGGCAGCACTTGCACTTTATATACAAGTTAATAAACCGGAAAGAATGTTTCCTATCAATTTTTCCTCTAAAATCGATTTTATCTTCGGTTCTGTGCGTATTATTGTCAGTCTGTAAAAGTGGCGTACTACTCGGACAACATGGTTCCCAGCAGCGACCTGGGAGTCCAAGATGCATCCAAACATCCACCCCATGCTGTTTCCGAACCATTTCACTGGTGTTTCCATAAATTTCTGACCTTTTTCATGTGAACCAGAAACCCTCCCCTCTCCAGAACAAGGGGTGCCTGGTTTAATGTATAAATACAAGAAACAGAACTGGATCGCACATCCTCAATACTATGCTTTTATCTAACTGCTTCTCAGCATAAATAACATCGCTTCTCAGCGTAATTTATCATATACCTACCCCTATGCTGCATGCTAGACATGAGGCATTAGTATACAATTTGATCAAAAAGCATAGGCCAACTCACCGCGACAAGGTGCTTTTAATTAGCAGGAGACTGCATAAGGGTATATATTCCTACCTCTCAGTTGGAGTTCCTGAGAGTATGTGATATGGTGAGTTCCATACCTGTTCACTTGGTGAGAGTATCTGATGGGGTTGGTTCTACACCTGTTCACATGGTGCAGTGCTGCACGGCGACCATTGTTGCTTTGGTGCCGTCCTGGTGGGTTGGTGGGGCCCAGTGCCATGGTGGCTTTGTCATACAGCGGGGGTGCTGTTTGACCGCTGGGTCCTGCTGCCTGCTGGGGTGGTGCTGCGGCGTCGGCGGTCTCCGTGCAGTGCTGCGCCAAATCTAGAATAGGGTCCGATTCAAAGAGGCAACCTTGTCGCGGTGAGTGGACCTATACTTTTTGATCATATTGTATACTAATGCCTCATGTCTAGCATGCAGCATAGGGGTAGGTATACGATAAATTACGCTGAGAAACGATGTTTATTATGTTGAGAAGCAGTTAGATAAAAGCATAGTATTGAGGATGTGCGATTCAGTTCTGTTTCTTGTATTTTTATGTGCCTGGTTTAATGCTCGGGTTCTCCCATTGACTTCCATTGTGTTTGCACCCGAGCATCCTGAGGTGTTCTACTCGAGCACCCGAGCACTTTGGTGCTCAATCAACACTAATCTTTTTATTTTTTATTTTATTTATATTATGGGGAAAGGGAGGTGATTTAAATGAATATCTATATCTATCTAAATATATTGTGGGAATTCGCTCTGGTAGTTAGGATTAGTGGGTGCAGCACAGAGGCAAAATACAAGTTCTTGGTTCAAAACGTGTTTATTCACACGTGAAAGCAAAACAAAAACGCAAAATGCTTGGTGATCGTTCACACACATGAAAAGTTCATATACAAAGCATTCACCTTTTCTCCTGGGTGTTACGTCACACTCTGTTGGAAGTTCTGCTTTGTCAAGTCCACAGGAAGGCGTTAGGCGGCCTGTTCGCCCTCACAGGCGTCTGAGCCCTCCAACCCGGCTCAAGCCTCGGATCACAGCACACAGACCTCCTGAGCTCCACTGTCAGACGGAGGTAATCCTCTTCACCTGGCAGTGCTGGCTTGTTTTTATGCCTGGCAAAACCTGGCCTGGAACATGGCGAGCAATCACCCAGCACTTTAACCCCTTAAGGACCAGGCCATTTTTTGCAAATCTGACCAGTGTCACTTTAAGTGCTGATAACTTTAAAACACTTTCACTTATCCAGGCCATTCTGAGATTGTTTTTTCGTCACATATTGTACTTCATGACACTGGTAAAATAAAGTAAAAAAAATTAATTTTTTTGCATAATAAAATACCTAATTTACCCAAAATTTGGAAAAATTAGCAAATTTCAAAGTTTCAGTTTCTCTACTTCTGTAATACATAGTAATACCCCCAAAAATTGTGATGACTTAACATTCCCCATATGTCTACTTCATGTTTGAATTATTTTGGGAATGATATTTTATTTTTTGGGGATGTTACAAGGCTTAGAAGTTTAGAAGCAAATCTTGAAATTTTTCAGAAATTTACAAAAACCCAATTTTTAGGGACCACTACAGCTCTGAAGTCACTTTGCAAGGCTTACATAATAGAAACCGCCCCAAAATGACCACATTCTATAAACTACACCCCTCAAGGTATTCAAAACTGATTTTACAAACTTCGTTAACCCTTTAGGTGTTGCACAAGAGTTATTGGCAAATGGGGATGAAATTTGAGAATTTCATTTTTTTGCCTAATTTTCCATTTTAACCAATTTTTTCCACTAACAAAGCAAGGGTTAACAGCCAAACAAGACTGTATCTTTATTACCCTGACTCTGCTGTTTACAGAAACACCCCATATGTGGCCGTAAACTACTGTACGGCCACACAACGGGGCGTAGAGTGAAAGGTGCGCCGTATGGTTTTTGGAAGCCAGATTTTGCTGGACAGTTTTTTTGACACCATGTCCCATTTGAAGCCCCCTGATGCACCCCTAGAGTAGAAACTCCATAAAAGTGACCCCATCTAAGAAACTACACCCTCAAGGTATTCAAAACTGATTTTACAAACTTTGTTAACCCTTTAGGTGTTGCACAAGATTTAATGGAAAATAGAGATACAATTTCAAAATTTCACTTTTTTGGCAGATTTTCCATTTTAATATTTTTTTCCAGTTACAAAGCAAGGGTTAACAGCCAAACAAAACTCATTATTTATGGCCCTGATTCTGTAGTTTACAGAAACACCCCATATGTGGTCGTAAACTGCTGTACGGGCACACGGCAGGGCACAGAAGGAAAGGAATGCCATACGGTTTTTGGAAGGCAGATTTTGCTGGACTGTTTTTTTGACACCATGTCCCATTTGAAGCCCCCCTGATGCACCCCTAGAGTAGAAACTCCAAAAAAGTGACCCCATTTTAGAAAGTACGGAATAGGGTGGCAGTATTGTTGGTACTAGTTTAGGGTACATATGATTTTTGGTTGCTCTATATTACACTTTTTGTGCGGCAAGGTAACAAGAAATAGCTTTTTTAGCACGTTTTTTTGTTATTTACAACATTCATCTGACAGGTTAGATCATGTGGTAATTTTATAGAGCAGGTTGTCACGGACGCGGCGATACCTAATATGTATACAATTATTTTTATTTATGTAAGTTTTATACAATAACTTAATTTTTAAAACCCAAAAATTGTTTAGTGTCTCCATAGTCTAAGAGCCATAGTCTAAGAGCCATTAGGCGATACCTAATATGTATACAATTATTTTTATTTATGTAAGTTTTATACAATAACTTAATTTTTAAAACCCAAAAATTGTTTAGTGTCTCCATAGTCTAAGAGCCATAGTTTAAAAATCATATGTACCCTAAACTGGATCTTCAAGAACCCACGCCTCCTGGGTTCTTGAAGATCCAGTGGGTCTGATGTCTGTAAAATACAGTACAGAACACTATATAGGTTTCTGTACTGTATTTTACTTACACTGAACAGATCTATGCTTTTAGCATTTTCTGTTCAGCACCATGGACAGCAGGACGCCTGAGCAGGCGTCCTGTTGCCATGGGAATCTTCCCCGTCTGCCACAACTTCGCAGAAGGGGAAGGGTGAGGACGGGGCTTCGGGGGGCTGCCTGGGGGCTCTCTCCCTCTCCATCGGGGGGCTGCAAAGGCACAGCAGCCCCCCGATCGGAGAGGGAGGGAGCTCCCTGCGCTGTTAACCTTTTCCATACAGCGGTCCATACGGACCGCTGTGTGGAAAGGGATAAACGGCTGACATTGCATCAACGATGTCAGCCGTTTATACCAGGGTGCCAGCAATGTGCTGGCACCCTGGTATACCCACTAGACGCCAACGATTATCCCGCACCGCCCCCCACCGCCTGCGACACCCCCCCCCTGCACCACCCGCCGCCATCAAATCGTGAAGGGGTGCAGGGGGGGGTGCAAAACCTTGATTTTAGGCACTCTGAAGTTTCTGATCCCCGCGGTCAGGGACCGAGGAGATCAGAAACTGCAAAAAGCGCAGCAAGCCGCAGGTCCTTGATGTTCTCCTTCGTTTGACATGTGCTGGCGGCCATCTTGGTTTCTGGGTTTCTTGTAGCCTCCCACCCTGCGGCTCCTCCTTCCCACTGGGAGGAGCTGGATGCCTAGCTCATATATATAGGAGGTCTGTGGCTTCAGTTCCCTGCTTGGTCCTCCTGTGCTCACATGCTTCTAAGACTGCTGCTGCTTCTGGTTCCTGATCCTGGCTTCGTCTGACTACCCTGCTGATTCCTGATCCTGGCTTCGTCTGACTACCCTGTTGGTTCCTGATCCTGGCTTCATCTGACTACCCTTCTGGTTCCTGATCTCTGGTTTCGCAAGACCCTGCTTCGGTTTAGCCATCCGTTTGGACTTTTGCCTTACAGCTTTATTTTCAATAAAGCCTTCTTATTTCCACTCATCTCTTGTTGTACGTCTGGTTCATGGTTCCATGACATTAGGACCAAGCCATGAATTCTGACGGTACAGGGCCATCCTCGCTACCTACGCTGGTTGCCAGACTTGATCAGCAGGATCACCTGTTGGGTCGGTTCGCTGTGGCGTTGCAAACCCTGCTTGAACGCACGGCTCATTTAGCTTCCGTTGCCGATGGGTCGGTTGTCGCTCCTGGGCCCGCTCCTACTGCCGCTCCGGTTGTTGCGCCAGAGTCTACCCCGACACCTGTTGCTGCGCCTGCGGTGTTTCGGGGTATGACCGGTTCTGCCCCCCTTCCACAGCGCTTTGGGGGAGAGCCAACTCAGTGCCGAGGTTTCCTTAACCAGGTGGGCATTTACTTCGAGTTGCTGCCACATGCCTTTCCTACTGAGAGATCAAAGGTGGGCTTCTTGATCTCGCTGCTCTCGGACAAGGCCTTGGCCTGGGCCAGCCCTTTATGGGAGAACAACAATCCGGTGGTTGCCGAGTTTTCCGGTTTTGTTGCTTCTCTTCGGAAGGTATTCGATGTGCCGGCTCGTGCTGCCTCTGCTGCGAAGCTCCTTATGTCCATCAGACAGGGTTCACGATCCGTAGCTGAATACGCCATTGAGTTTCGTACCCTGGCAGCAGAGGTGGGCTGGAATAATGAGGCTCTGGTCGCTGCTTTCTCTCATGGTCTCTCGGATGCCTTGAAGGATGAGGTTGCAGCTAAGGACCTACCTGTGGAGCTCGAGTCTCTTATTTCTTTCCTGATTTTGATTGACACCAGACTCAGGGAGAGACCTTCCTTTCAGGAGAGCCTGCGGAGGCCTTCTAACAGATTGGCGCCTACGTTTGCTGTCCCACCCGTGCCTCCCTCTCCTCCCACGCCTCCTGGGGATGACTTGTCTGGGGGTAAACCCATGCAGCTGGGGTTTGCTCGCCTGTCCGAGGGGGAGAGGGTACTCCGGAGACGCGAGGGCCGATGCATGTACTGTGGTCTCGGTGGGCATTTTCGGTTGGCATGCCCGAACCGTCCGGGAAACGCTCGCACCTGAGATCCTGTCGGGGGCAGATCTTGGGTGGAGTCTCCTCGTCCCCGGTTTCCCGTGTTGACAAACCACTGATTACTGTTGTCCTCTCCTGGGTCGGGGGCTCGGTGATGACCCAGGCGTTGGTGGACTCTGGTGCTGGTGGTTTGTTCATTGATAGTGTGTTCGCTGCCGCCAATTCCATTCCTCTGCAGCCTCAAGGTTCCCCACTGGCTCTTGAGGCGATAGACGGCAGACCCCTTCTGCCGCCACACGTGACTCATGAGACCCTTCCAGTGGGGATGGCCATTGGTGCCGTTCACAGAGAGTCGGTCTGTCTCCAGGTTATTTCGTCTCCACACTACTCGGTGGTCTTGGGGTACCCCTGGCTCCAGAAGCATAATCCGACTTTCGATTGGAAATCGGCCGAGATCCTCTCGTGGTCACCGCAGTGTGGGGCTAGTTGCATCCATGGGCCTGTCAAGTTGCTGTGTACTTCCTCGGACTCTCTGTTGCCTCCTGAATACGAGGAGTACCGGGATGTATTCGATAAGGTGCGTGCGGTTGCCCTACCTCCGCACCGCCCATACGATTGTGCCATAGAGTTACAATCTGGTGCCGTTCCTCCTCGTGGCAAAGTCTATCCACTGTCGGTAGCGGAGAATGAGGCCATGGAGGAGTACGTGAGGGAGGCGCTTTCACGCGGACACATTCGCAAATCCTCGTCCCCGGCAGGGGCTGGATTTTTCTTTGTGAAAAAGAAGGGCGGTGAGTTGAGGCCTTGCATCGATTACAGGGGTCTCAATCGCATCACGATCAAGAACGCTTACCCGATACCCTTGATTTCCGAGCTGTTCGATCGCCTCAAAGGGGCCACGGTCTTTACCAAACTCGACCTGAGGGCGGCATATAACCTGGTAAGGATCAAGGCGGGCGATGAGTGGAAGACCGCGTTTAACACCAGGACCGGTCATTATGAATCCTTGGTTATGCCCTTTGGGTTGTGCAATGCGCCCGCAGTCTTCCAGGAATTCATCAACGATGTTTTCCGTGACCTGTTGCAGCAGTGTGTGGTGGTCTATTTGGATGACATCTTGGTATATTCTGAATCCATGGAGGCCCACATTCTGGATGTCAGACGAGTGTTGCAACGGTTACGAGAGAACAAGCTGTTCGGTAAGCTTGAGAAATGCGAATTTCACCGATCCCAGGTAACCTTCTTAGGTTACATCATTTCCGCTGAGGGGTTCTCCATGGATCCTGAGAAGGTTTCGGCTGTCTTACAGTGGCCCCAGCCCAGTGGTCTTCGTGCCCTGCAGCGCTTTTTGGGCTTCGCCAATTATTATCGGAAGTTCATCAGGGACTTTTCCATGCTAGCCAAGCCTCTCACGGATCTGACCAGGAAGGGCAGTAATCCCCAGGTCTGGCCGCCCGAGGCCATCCGAGCTTTTGAGGCTCTAAAGTCCGCCTTTGTGTCGGCTCCGATTCTGTCGCATCCCAACCCTGGGTTGCCGTTTGTCCTCGAGGTGGACGCGTCTGAGACGGGAGTAGGCGCCCTCCTGTCTCAGCGTAGAACACCAGAGGGTCCTCTGCTTCCTTGTGGGTTTTACTCCCGGAAACTGTCTTCCGCGGAGTGCAACTATCAGATTGGTGACAGGGAGTTATTGGCCATCGTGCAGGCCCTTAAAGAATGGAGGCACTTGCTCGAGGGCTCGGTGGTTCCGGTTCTCATCCTGACGGACCACAAGAATCTGACCTACCTCTCTGAGGCCAAGAGATTGACACCACGTCAGGCCAGATGGGCTCTGTTCTTGTCACGTTTTAATTACGTGGTCTCCTACCTACCCGGTTCCAAGAACATCAGAGCGGATGCCTTATCACGGCAGTACTCCGAGCTGTCCGGGGAGGAGTCGATTCCGACTTCGGTCATACCTCCGAATCAGATCCTGGCCGCCATTCGCACCAGCCTGACCTCTCCCCTGGGTGAGCAGATTTTGGCGGCTCAATCTGGTGCTCCCTCTGGGAGACCCAACGGCAGGTGTTTTGTGCCTGAGGAGTTGCGCACTCGGTTGTTGCGAACCTACCATAACTCCAAGGCCGCGGGGCATCCTGGAAAGAATCAGCTGTCCTGGGCTGTTTCACGTCTGTTCTGGTGGCCTTCTCTACATTCCGACATCGCCGCATATGTAGCGGCATGCTCCGTTTGTGCCCAGAGTAAGTCCCCTCGGCACCTTCCGTTGGGCCTTTTGCAACCCATAGCCACCGGGGAGCGTCCATGGTCACACCTGGGGATGGATTTCATTGTGGACCTCCCTGCATCCCGAGGCCATACGGTCATTCTCATGATAGTGGATCGGTTTTCCAAAATGTGCCACTGTGTACCTCTCAACAAGTTACCCTCTGCACAAGAGTTGGCCTCGATTTTTGCCAGGGAGGTCTTCCGGTTGCACGGTTTGCCCAAGGAGATTGTGTCGGATCGGGGGAGTCAGTTTGTGTCCAGGTTCTGGCGCGCCTTTTGCTCCCAGTTGGGGATTCATCTCTCTTTCTCATCGGCCTACCACCCTCAGTCCAATGGGGCCGCAGAACGATCCAATCAGGCCTTGGAGCAATTCCTTCGTTGCTATGTCTCCGATCACCAAGACAATTGGGTTGACCTCCTGCCTTGGGCTGAGTTTGCCAGGAACACGGCGGTGAACTCTTCCTCTGGGACGTCTCCCTTCATGGCCAATTATGGGTTCCAACCTGCCGTGTTACCGGAGGTATTCTCTCCCCAGGATATTCCGGCTGTGGAGGATCACCTTTCCGTCCTACGTGCTTCTTGGGTACAGATCCAGAGGTCCCTTGAGGTCTCTGCGCAGCGCCAGAGACTCCAGGCTGATCGCAGACGAGCGCCCGCTCCTTCCTACCAGGTCGGAGACCGCGTATGGTTGTCCACCCGCAACCTCAACCTTCGAGTGCCCACTCCCAAGCTGGGGCCTCGCTTTGTTGGTCCCTTCCGAGTGCTTCGCAGGGTAAACTCGGTAGCCTATGCCCTTGCGCTTCCTCCTGGCATGCGGATCTCCAACGTGTTTCATGTCTCCCTCTTGAAGCCACTGGTGTGTAATCGTTTCACTTCCTCGATTCCTCGGCCTCGTCCGGTCCAAGTGGGCAATCGTGAGGAGTATGAGGTGAGCAATATCCTGGACTCACGCCTGGTCCGCAGCCGGGTGCAGTTTTTGGTCCATTGGCGTGGTTATGGTCCAGAGGAACGTTCCTGGGTTCCCTCCGCAGATGTCCATGCTCCTGCCTTGCTCCGAGCCTTCCACGCACGCTTCCCTCAGAAACCGTTCCTTACTCCGCGGAGGAGGGGCCCTTGAGGGGGAGGTACTGTCATGGTCTTACCTCCTTGCTGTTCTCCTTCGTTTGACATGTGCTGGCGGCCATCTTGGTTTCTGGGTTTCTTGTAGCCTCCCACCCTGCGGCTCCTCCTTCCCACTGGGAGGAGCTGGATGCCTAGCTCATATATATAGGAGGTCTGTGGCTTCAGTTCCCTGCTTGGTCCTCCTGTGCTCACATGCTTCTAAGACTGCTGCTGCTTCTGGTTCCTGATCCTGGCTTCGTCTGACTACCCTGCTGATTCCTGATCCTGGCTTCGTCTGACTACCCTGTTGGTTCCTGATCCTGGCTTCATCTGACTACCCTTCTGGTTCCTGATCTCTGGTTTTGCAAGACCCTGCTTCGGTTTAGCCATCCGTTTGGACTTTTGCCTTACAGCTTTATTTTCAATAAAGCCTTCTTATTTCCACTCATCTCTTGTTGTACGTCTGGTTCATGGTTCCATGACAGTTAACCCCTGGGGCGCCGGAATGCCAATTTAAAGATAGGACGTACCGGTACGTCCTTGGTCCTTAAGGACTCGGGAAATAGGGCGTACCGGTACGCCCTATGTCCTTAAGGGGTTAACTATTCCCTGTAAGAGCCGTCCCGGATCAGCTATTACAGCCATACTTAGTAACAAGCGGTCAAACAGCAACTGCTGTTGACACATAAAAACGGTTCTTACTCCACCGAGGACAGGAACCTCGGTGAGAAGTACCTATCATCATCCACAATGATTCCTTGTACCTTCTTACAATATATACAGTGGATGTGAAACGTTTACACACCCCTGTTAAAATGTCAAGTTTCTGTGATGTAAAAAAATTTGACAAAGATAAATCATTTCAGAACTTTTTCCACCTTTAATAGGTAGAGGGAAGAAAAAATATAAAAATAAAATAATATTGTTACATAAGTGTGCACACTCTTAAACTAATACTTTATTGAAGCGCCTTTTTGATTTTATTACAGCACTCAGTCTTTTTGGGTATGAGTCTATCAGCATGGCACATTTTGACTTGGCAAGATTTGCCCACTCTTCTTTGCAAAAACACTCCAAATCTGTCAGATTGCGAAGGCATCTCCTGTGCACAGCCCTTCAGATCACCCACAGATTTTCAATCTGATTCTGGCTGGGCCATTCCAAAAGTTTAATCTTCTTCTAGTGAATCAATTTCTTTGTTGATTTGGATGTATGCTTTAGGTCGTTGTCATGCTGAAAGATGAAGTTCCTCTTCATGTTCAGCTTTCTGCAGAAGCCTGAAGGTTTTGTGCCAATATTGATTGGTATTTGGAACTGTTCATAATCCCGCTAGCTGAAGAAAAACAGCCCCAAAGCATGATGCTGCCACCACCATGCTTCACTGTGGGTATGGTGTTCTTTTGGGGATGTGCAGTGTTGTTTTTGCGCCAAACCTATCATTTGGAATTATGGCCAAAAAGTTCAACCTTGGTTTCATCAGACCATAACACTTTTTCCCACATGCTTTTGGGAGACTTCAGATGTGTTTTTGCAAAATGTAGCCTGGCTTGGATGTTTTTCATCGTAAGAAAAGGCTTTCGTCTTGCCACTCTACACCATAGCCCAGACATATGAACAATACAGGAGATTGTTGTCACATGTACCACACAGCCAGTACTTGCCAGATATTCCTGCAGCTCCTTTAATGTTGCTGTAGGCCTCTTGTTAGCCTCCCAGACCAGTTTTCTTCTTGTCTTTTCATCAATTTTGGAGGGACGTCCCATTCTTGGTAATGTCACTGTTGTGTCATATTTTCTCCACTTGTGATTACTGTCTTCACTCTGTTCCATGGTATATCTAATGCCTTGGAAATTCTTTGTATCCTTCTCCTGACTGATACCTTTTAACAATGAGATCCCCCTGATGTTTTGGAAGCTTTCTGTGGACTATGGCTTTTGCTGTGAGATGCGACTAAGAAAATTTCAGGAAAGACCAACTAGAGCAGCTGAACTTTATTTGGGGTTAATCAGAGGCACTTTAAATGATGGCAAGTGTATGCTGACTCCTATTTAACATGATTTTGAATGTGATTGCTTAATTCTGAACACAGCTACATCCCCAGTTATAAGAGGGTGTGCACACTTATGCAACCACATTATTTTTGTTTTTTTCCCTCCACCTAAAATATTTCAGTTTGTTTTTCAATTGAGTGGTACAGTTTATAGGTCACATTAAAGGTGGAAAAAGTTCTGAAATGATTTATCTTTGCCTCATTTTTTTACACCACAGAAACCTGACATTTTAACAGGGGTTTTGTAGACTTTTTATATCGACTGTATATATACACTGCCTGTCCCCCCAAAAAAGTCGCCATCTGGATTTAACTAAGCAAATAGTTATGAGCCTCCTATTGCATAATTACTGCATGGGCGATTATCTTTCAGCTGGCAATAAGTTATTTAACCCCAACTGGTGCAATGAGTTGCTTCTTATTTCTTAAACAACCATGTCGAAAGACACATCTCGTGGTCGTGGAAAAGATGTTAGTCTGTTTGAGAAGGGTCAAATCATTGGCATGCATCAAGCAGAGAAAACATTTAAGGAGATTGCAGAAACTACTAAAATTGGGTTAAGAACTGTCCAACGCATTATTAAAAACTGGAAGGATAGTGGGGACCCATCGTATTCGAGGAAGAAATGTGGCGGGAAAAAAATCCTGAATGATCGTGATCGGCAATCACTGAAACGTTTGGTGAAATCAAATCGAAGAAAAACAACAGTAGAACTCAGGGCTATGTTTAATAGTGAAAGTAAGAGCATTTCCACACCCACAATGCGAAGGGAACTTAAGGGATTGGGACTGAACTGCTGTGTAGCTGTAAGAAAACCACTAATCAGTAAGGCAAACCAGAAATAAAGACTTCAATTTGCTAGGGAGTATAAAGATTGGACTCTGGAGCAATGGAAGAAGGTCATGTGGTCTGATGAGTCCAGATTTACCCTGTTCCAGAGTGATGGGCGCATCAGGGTAAGAAGAGAGGCAGATGAAGTGATGCACCCATGATGCCTAGTGCCTACTGTACAAACCTGTGGGAGCAGTGCTATGATCTGGGGTTGCTGCAGTTGGTCAGGGTTAGGTTCAGCAACAGTATGTGCTCCAAGAATGAGGTCAGATGACTACCTGAACATATTGAATGACCAGGTTATTCCATCAATGGATTTGTTCTTCCCTGATGGCACAGGCATATTCCAAGATGACAATGCCAGGATTCATCGGGCTCAAATTGTGAAAGAGTGGTTCAGGGAGCATGAGATATAACCTTAACCCCATTGAGAATCTTTTTTTTTTTTTATGGCGAGTGTATATATAGGCAGTGTATATATATTGTAAGAAGGTACCTGGAATCATTGTGGATGAAAGGTATGTGTCACTGAGGTTCCTGGCCTCGGTGAAGTAAGAACCGGTATTTTATGTGTCAGCAGCAGCTATTGCTAACTGACACTTTGAGATTTAGCATGGCTGTCATAGCTGATCCAGGTCAGCTCTTACTGGGAGTAGTCAAAGTGCTGGGTGGGTGACTACTCCCCATGTTCCAGGCCGGGTTTTGCTAGGCATAAAAACCAGCTTAGGCTCCTTTCACACTAGCGTTCGCTGGTCCGCTCGTGAGCTCCGTTTGAAGGAGCTCACGAGCGGACCCGAACGCCTCCGTCCAGCCCTGATGCAGTCTGAAAGGAGCGGATCCGCTCAGACTGCATCAGTCTGGCGGCGTTCAGCCTCCGCTCCGCTCGCCTCCGCACGGACAGGCGGACAGCTGAATGCTGCTTGCAGCGTTCGGGTGTCCGCCTGGCCGTGCGGAGGCGAGCGGATCCGTTCAGACTTACAATGTAAGTCAATGGGAACGGATCCGCTTGAAGATGTCACCCTGTGGCTCAATCTTCAAGCGGACCTGTCCCCCATTGACTTTACATTGAAAGTCTGAACGGATCCGCTCAGGCTGCTTTCACACTTAGATTTTTTTCTAAGTTATTAATGCAGACGGATCCGTACTGAACGGAGCCTCCGTCTGCATTAATATGATCGGATCCGTTCAGAACGGATCCGATCAAACGCTAGTGTGAAAGTAGCCTAACATTGCCAGGTGTGGTAGATTTACCTCCCTCTGACAGTGGAGCTCAGGAGTCTGTGTGCTTTGAACTGAAGGCTGTGTTGGGATTTGAGGTTTGAGACGGGCTGGAGGACTCATTCTCCTCTAAAGGCGAACAGGCCGCCTATAGAGTTTATGAGGCTGAACTGCTAACAGGGTGTGATTTAACACCCAGGAGAAAAGGTTACTTTTATTGTTTGTGGACTTTCCTTGTGTGTGAACAAACACCAAGCCACCTGCGTTTTGTGATTCTCCTTATCTGCATTTTCTTATACACCAATGTGTGAATAAACACTGCTGTTTGATTCAAGAACTGTGTACTTTGCCTCTGTACTGCATCCACTAGTCCTAACAACCAGAGCAAATTCCCACTATATACAAACCGGATTCCCAAAAAGTTGGGACACTATACAAATCGTGAATAAAAACTGAATGCAATGATGTGGAGGTGCCAACTTCTAATATTTTATTCAGAATAGAACATAAATCACGGAACAAAAGTTTAAACTGAGAAAATGTACCATTTTAAGGGAAATATATGTTGAATCAGAATTTCATGGTGTCAACAAATTCCCAAAAAGTTGGCACAGGGCCATTTTCACCACTGTGTGGCATCTCCCTTTCTTCTTACAACACTCAACAGACGTCTGGGGACCGAGGAGACCAGTTTCTCAAGTTTAGAAATAGGAATGCTCTCTCATTCTTGTCTAATACAGGCCTCTAACTGTTCAATCGTCTTGGGCCTTCTTCTTTATGATGCGCCAAATGTTCTCTATAGGTGAAAGATCTGGACTGCAGACTGGCCTTTTCAGTACCCGGATCCTTCTCCTATGCAGCCATGATGTGTGTGATTGATGCAGAATGTGGTCTGGCATTATCTTGTTGAAAAATGCAGGGTCCCTTAAAGAGATGATGTCTGGATGGGAGCATATGTTGTTCTAGAACCTGAATATATTTTTCTGCATTGATGGTGCCTTTCCAGACATGCAAGCTGCCCATGCCACACGCACTCATGCAACCCCATACCATCAGAGATGCAGGCTTCTGAACTGAGCGTTGATAACAACTTGGGTTGTCCTTGTCCTCTTTGGTCCGGATGACATGGCGTCCCAGATTTCCAAAAAGAACTTTGAATCATGACTCGTCTGACCAGAGAACAGTCTTCCATTTTGCCACACTCCATTTTAAATGATCCCTGGCCCAGTGAAAACGCCTGAGCTTGTGGATCTTGCTTAGAAATGGCTTCTTCTTTGCACTGTAGAGTTTCAGCTGGCAACGGCGGATGGCACGGTGGATTGTGTTCACTGACAATGGTTTCTGGAAGTATTCCTGAGCCCATTCTGTGATTTCCTTTACAGTAGCATTCCTGTTTGTGGTGCAGTGTCGTTTAAGGGCCCGGAGATCACGGGCATCCAGTATGGTTTTACGGCCTTGACCCTTACGCACAGAGATTGTTCCAGATTCTCTGAATCTTCGGATGATGTTATGCACAGTTGATGATGATAGGTGCAAAGTCTTTGCAATTTTTCGCTGGGTAACACCTTTCTGATATTGCTCCACTATCTTTCTGCGCAACATTGTGGGAATTGGTGATCCTCTACCCATCTTGGCTTCTGAGGGACACTGCCACTCTGAGAAGCTCTTTTTATACCCAATCATGTTGCCAATTGACCTAATTAGTGTTAATTGGTCTTCCAGCTCTTCGTTATGCTCAAATTTACTTTTTCCAGCCTCTTATTGCTACTTGTCCCAACTTTTTGGGGATTTGTTGACACCGTGAAAATTTGAATCAACGTATTTTTCCTTTAACATTTACTCGGATTAAACGTTTGATCTGTCATCTACGTTCTATTACAAATTAAAATATTGACATTTGCCATCTCCACATCATTGCATTCAGTTTTTATTCACAATTTGTTTAGTGTCCCAACTTTTTTTGAATCCGGTTTGTGTATATGTATATGTGTGTGTATATATATATATATATATATATATATATATATATATAAACAAGGAAGTGTGGGCAGCACCACTGTCTGTAAGGTGTATACGGAGTGCCAGCGGCTGAGTAGGCGATCCACCTCCAAAAATGTATAAAAATAAGAAATTCCGCAGCACATCCAGGTAGTAAGAAGGTAAAAAAAGGCTTTATTCACCAAGCATGCGACGTTTCAATCCTCTCAATGGGATTTTCCTCAAGCAGTGACATAGTGGGCAGTGCAATGTGCATATTTAAACGCTTTCACATCATTAAACAATCAATAATTCAAATACATTCATTAAAGAAAATACATTAAAAAATAATGATACAGACAGTACTATCAATATACTGATACAATCACATTATGTCTCCGATCTAAATACAGTGCTACAGTGTTAATCATTCCCATAACCGATCCGACATATCATATATAACATGAAATACTTTAATTATACCAATAATCAATTCAGGTGTATGTCTTCCATAAAACTAAAATGTGCAGGTGTACCTTCAGAAGGATGATGAACTAGATCACAGGAGTGTGCGATGGGGTAGATGCACGTGGGTCCCGGCGTCCCAGGTATACCAATGCGCATGTCAAAGGACCTTCCTAGGGGTTCCGATCACATGATCATCCTGATGAGCCGATAGTTGAAGTGCGCATGTCCAAGGACCTTCAGGCATGCGATCACAGTATATGCTCACTCCTCCGGTCATGTGCTCAGATGTATCACATGATCGGAGCTAGATGATGTGCTTAGGTGTATCACCTGATCGGAACTAGATAGTATCACAATCCAAGCGCTCAATAGTGTTACAGACACACAACAGATGTAATTGTGTGTCAAATCTGAGTCTCAAAGGTATGGCTATGTCTAAAGCATTATTTCGGTCCTAAAAAGTATTAAGTAATCAGACAATATAAAATCAACAAGGAATATACAGACATAGACATAGGCATGCGGCTGACACACTACACGTGTTTGCAATGGTCCTAGTAGAGTCTCACTGTACACCACATGATGCCAATTCACACATGTCAATATCGATGGGTCAGTGATCAATCAAAGGGGTGAAGGTGACTGTATATCGATGGAAGTACCATCACTATACAAAGAGAAACAATATGTGTTATGCGTTGGTACCGCCGCTTCTCTTCTAGAGTGCTAAAGTCAATATGCTAATTATAAGATAGCCCCCTAGTCTAAACGAGAAGTTCAGTGCAAGTGGCCTATGTTGTCACCATAGAGCCCCAGGCTGAATTGTCCCACCTGTCAGCTGGATACCATCCCTGGAAATCCAACATGGCAGGTCCGGGATCATCCTCTAGATTCCGGGGGCAGACCTATACAAGTCCATTTAGAAATGTCACCAGTCCCCAATGAGATCGATGGCTCCAAAGACTAGTCCATATGTTAAATCAGAGCATGCGGATAGGACAATCAGACATCCCAAGTGTCCCATAGCTTTATCGTGTGTGGTCGTATTCATGCATAAAGTAAGATTTCTAATGAATCTAATTATTTGTGTATCCATAAATACCTGCACATTTTAGTTTTAAGGAAGACGTACACCTGAATTGATTATTACTATAATTAAAGTATTTCATGTTATGTATGATATGTCGGATCGGTTATGGGAATGATTAACACTGTAGCACTGTATTTAGATCGGAGACATAATGTGATTGTATCAGTATATTGATAGTACTGTCTGTATCATTATTTTTAAATGTATTTTCTTTAATGAATGTATTTGAATTATTGATTGTTTAATGATGTGAAAGCGTTTAACCCCTTAGGGACACAGCCTTTTTACACCTTAGGACCAGGCCATTTTTTGCAAATCTGACCAGTGTCACTTTAAGTGCTGATAACTTTAAAACGCTTTGACTTATCCAGGCCGTTCTGAGATTGTTTTTTCGTCACATATTGTACTTCATGACACCTGTAAAATGAAGTCAAAAAAATTATTTTTTTTGCACAAAATAATACCTAATTTACCAAAAAATTTCAAAAATTAGCAAATTTCAAAGTTTCAGTTTCTCTACTTCTGTAATACATAGTAATACCCCCAAAAATTGTGATGATTTTACATTCCCCATATGTCTACTTCATGTTTGTAGCAATTTGGGAATTATATTTTATTTTTTGGGGATGTTACAAGGCTTAGAAGTTTAGAAGCAAATTTTGAAAATTTTCAGAAATCTTCAAAATCCCACTTTTTATGGACCAGTTCAGGTTTGAAGTCATATTGTGAGGCTTAGATAATAGAAACCTCCCAAAAATGACCCCATCTAAGAAACTACACCCCTCAAGGTATTCAAAACTGATTTTACATACGTCGTTAACCCTTTAGGTGTTGCACAAGAGTTATTGGCAAATGGGGATGAAATTTGAGAATTTAATTTTTTTGCCTTATTTTCCATTTTAACCCATTTTTTCCACAAACAAAGCAAGGGTTAACAGCCAAACAAGACTGTATTTTTATTGCCATGACTCTTCCGTTTACAGAAACACCCAATATGTGGCCGTAAACTACTGTACGGCCACACAGCGGGGCGTAGAGTGAAAGGTGCGCCGTTTGGTTTTTGGAAGGCTGATTTTTATGGACTGGTTTATTTACACCATGTCCCATTTGAAGCCCCCTGATGCACCCCTAGAGTAGAAACTCCCTAAAAGTGACCCCATCTAAGAAACTACACCCCTCAAGGTATTCAAAACTGATTTTACATACGTCGTTAACCCTTTAGGTGTTGCACAAGAGTTATTGGCACATGGGGATGAAATTTGAAAATTTAATTTTTTTGCCTTATTTTCCATTTTAACCCATTTTTTCCACAAACAAAGCAAGGGTTAACAGCCAAACAAGACTGTATCTTTATTTCCCTGACTCTGCCGTTTACAGAAACACCCCATATGTGGCCGTAAACTACTGAACGGCCACACAGCGGGGCGTAGAGTGAAAGGTGCGCCGTTTGGTTTTTGGAAGCCAGATTTTGCTGGACTGTTTTTTTGACACCATGTCCCATTTGAAGCCCCCTGATGCACCCCTAGAGTAGAAACTCCATAAAAGTGACCCCATCTAAGAAACTACACCCCTCAAGGTATTCAAAACTGATTTTACATACATTTTTAACCCTTTAGGTGTTGCACAAGATTTAATGGAAAATAGAGATACAATTTCCAAATTTCACTTTTTTGGCAGATATTCCATTTTAATATTTTTTTTCCAGTTACAAAGAAAGGGTTAACAGCCAAACAAAACTCATTATTCATGGCCCTAATTCTGTAGTTTACAGAAACACCCCATATGTGGTCGTAAACTGCTGTACGGTCACACGGCAGGGCGCAGAAGGAAAGGAATGCCATACGGTTTTTGGAAGGCTGGATTTTGCAGGACTGTTTTTTTTACACCATGTCCCTGATGCACCCCTAGAGTAGAAATTCCAAAAAAGTGACCCCATTTTAGAAACTACGGGATAGGGTGGCAGTTTTGTTGGTACTAGTTTAGGGTACATATGATTTTTGGTTGCTCTATATTACACTTTTTGTGCGGCAAGGTAACAAGAAATACCTTTTTGGCACAGTTTTTATTTTTTTGTTATTTACAACATTCATCTGACAGGTTAGATCATGTGGTAATTTTATAGAGCAGGTTGTCACGGACGCGGCGATACATAATATGTATACAATTTTTTTTATTTATGTAAGTTTTACACAATGATTTTATTTTTAAAACAAAAAAGTTTTAGTGTCTCCATAGTCTAAGAGCCATAGTTGTTTCAGTTTCTGGGCGATTATCTTGAGTAGGGTCTCATTTTTTGCGGGATGAGATGACGGTTTGATTGGCACTATTTTGGGGTGCATATGATTTTTTGATCGCTTGCTATTGCACTTTTTGTGATGTAAGATGACAAAAAATTGCTTTTTTTACACCGTTTTTATTTTTATTTTTTTACGGTGGTCACCTGAGGGGTTAGGTCATGTGATATTTTTATAGAGCCGGTCCATACGGACGCGGCAATACCTAATATGTATACTTTTTTTAATTTATGTAAGTTTTACACAATGATTTCATTTTTGAAACAAAAAAAATTATGTTTTAGTGTTTTCATAGTCTAGGAGCCATAGTTTTTTCAGTTTTTGGGCGATTATCTTAAATAGGGTCTCATTTTTTGCGGGATGAGATGACGGTTTGATTGTTACAATTTTGGCGTACATGCGACTTTTTTGATCACTTTTATTACCTTTTTTTGGGAAGTAAGGTGGGCAAAATTTCTATTTCATCATAGTTTTTAATTTTTTATTTTTATGGCGTTCACCGTTCGGGTAAAGTAACATGACCGTTTTATAGATCAGGTCGTTACGGACGCGGCGATACCAAACATGTGTAGGGAATTTAATTTTTTTCATTTTTAATCAGTGATAAATGTGTTTTTTGATTTTTACTTTTTTTTCACTTTTTTTCACTTTTTTTTTTACCCAGACCCACTTGGTTCTTGAAGATCCAGTGGGTCTGATGTCTGTATAATACAGTACTGTACTCTATATAGGGTACTGCACTGTATTTTACTTACACTGAACAGATCTATGCTTTCAGCATAGATCTGTTCAGCACCATGGACAGCAGGACGCCTGAGCAGGCGTCCTGTTGCCATGGGAACCTTCCCCGTCTGCCACAACTTCGCAGACAGGGAAGGGTGAGGACTGGGGTGTCGGGGGGCTGTCTGGGGGCTCTCTCCCTCTCCCATCGGGGGGCTGCAAAGGCACAGCAGCCCCCCGATCGGAGAGGGAGGGAGCTCCCTGCGCTGTTAACCTTTTCCATACAGCGGTCCATACGGACCGTTGTATGGAAAGGGTTAAACGGCTGACATCGCATCAACGATGTCAGCCGTTTATACCAGGGTGCCAGCAATGTGCTGGCACCCTGGTATACCCACTAGAAACCAACGATTATTCAAGGGGAGGCGGGCGGGGGATCGCGATCCCGCCTGCCGCACCGCCCGCCTCCCGCACCGCCCGCAACCCTCCCCCTGCACCACCCGCCCACTAAATATCATTCAGGGTTGCAGGGGGAGGAAGAACATATATATTCTGGGCATTGTAAAGTTTCTGATCCCCGCGGTCAGGGACCGTGGGGATCAGAAATGGCAAAAAGCGCATCAAACCGCAGGTCTGAATTGACCTGCGGTTTGTTGCGATCGCCGACATGGGGGGGTCACGGGACCCCCCCGCGCATTTAGCCTAGGTGCCTGCTCAATGATTTGTGCAGGCACCTTGTTCCGATCACTGCCAGCCGGGCGGCAGTGATCGGAACAACACATGACGTACCGGTACGTCATGTGTCCTTAAGTACCAGGGCATCATGACGTACCGGTACGTCATGTGTCCTGAAGAGGTTAAATATGCACATTGCACTGCCCACTATGTTACTGCTTGAGGAAAATCCCATTGAGACGATTGAAACGTCGCATGCTTGGTGAATAAAACCTTTTTTTACCTTCTTACTACCTGGATGTGCTGCGGAATTTCTTATTTATATATATATATATTAGGGATCGATATTGAGGATTTTGACTGTTATCGGTATCGGCATTTATTTTGCTGATATTCCGATTTTCCCTCAGCAGCAGCACAGGGGAGAAGATAGCAGTGTCTCCCTCCCCCTGTGCTGCTGCTGCAGCCAATGGGAGGACAGGGGACAAGAGAAGGGGAGGGGCTGTGGCCACTGCGCCACCAATGAAGAGAAATCTCTCATTCATTCAAATTGAACAGGAGGCGGGAGCTGCAGAATCACATAGCCGGCTCCCGACCTCTATGAGCTGTAGCTGCAATCCTCGGTTAACCCCTCAGGTGCCGCGGATCGCAGCTGCCGCTCATAGGAGGTCGGGAGCCGGCTATGTCATTCTGCAGCTCCTGCCTTCTGTATATGAATAAATGAGAGATTTAACTTTATTGGTGGCGCAGTGCGCCCTCCCCAAGCCCCCCAGTATTAATCATTGGTGGCGCAGTGCACCCCCCAAGCCCCCCCTTTATTAATCATTGGTGGTGCATTGCGCCCCCCCAAGCCCCCCCCAGTATTAATCATTGGTGGCGCAGTGCGCCCCCACATTAAAAGCATTGGTGGCGCAGTGCGCCCGACCCACCCAAGACCCCCCTCCAGTATTAATCATTGGTGGCAGTGGCCACAGGATCCCCTCTCCCCTCCTCCTCCGATCGGAGCCCCAGCAGTGTAATCCTGGGGCTCCAATCGGTTACCATGGCAGCCAGGACGCTATTGAAGCCCTGGCTGCCATGATAAGCTTCATGCTGTTTTGTGCACAGAGCACAGAGCAGCAGGGACAGTGAGAGCTCC
Source organism: Bufo gargarizans (assembly GCF_014858855.1). NCBI lineage: Eukaryota > Metazoa > Chordata > Amphibia > Anura > Bufonidae > Bufo > Bufo gargarizans. The sequence continues at coordinate 287,211,416 of NC_058082.1, forward strand.
TATTCAAGGTTCTAGTCCCTATTTTCAGCAGATTTGTGTAGAAATTTTATTAATTTTTTTCAAAAATGAAAATTCCCAGAATATTGGTATAATATCGGCCTGAAAGTTCACAAATTATCGGTATCGGCCCTAAAAAATCAATATCGGTCGATCCCTAATACACACACATTAAATTAACATATAAAGAAGTATAGAACCAAACAACATGGGCATTGTTTATTATCAGTGTACTGCGACGTCACTGTGTGTATAACCCCTGCGCTGTGACGTCACTGTGTGTATAACCCCTGCGCTGTGACGTCACTGTGTGTATAATCCCTGCGCTGTGACGTCACTGTATGTATAATCCCTGCGCTGTGACGTCACTGTATGTATAATCCCTGCACTGTGACGTCACTGTATGTATAATCCCTGCGCTGTGACGTCACTGTGTGTATAATCCCTGCGCTGTGACGTCACTGTGTGTATAATCCCTGCGCTGTGACGTCACTGTGTGTATTATCCCTGTGCTGCAGCTGACAGAACTGAGATCCCTTTCCCAGGATGTTTGGTCCGGGCTCATTCATCTCATAGAACTGCAGCTATGAAATCCACAGCGTATTGCAGCAAACACCAGCAAAATGGATAAGATTTTACCAAAAATCCTCACACTTCATAAAATCCACACGGAAATGAACGTACTGTGCACATTTCAAATCCGCACCGTGGTAATATAGGATTTCACCGTGTGTAACTGATCGTGGCTGAATTCCACACGCTACATGTAGAGTTTGATAAAAATCCACAACAGGTAATCCTCTGTGGAAAATATTTCCATTGGAATTACCCTAGGAATACTGAGGAGGCCTTCAAGCTCTCTCATGGATTGTCACCCAGCTTTCCTGGTCTCGTAGTCCTGAGGAGAACATATCTCACTACGGGAACATATAGAGAAGTTATCAGAGGATTTAGCCATTCAGGAGTCTTATGGCAGCTCCTAGGAGACCTGTGTGGCATATAGCCTGTCACCCAGCTTTCCTGAGGAGAATATATCTCAGTACGGGAACATATAGAGAAGTCATCAGATGATTTGGCCATTCAGTAGTCTTAGTTCTCATAGGAGCTGCAACCCGGCTTTCCAAGACTCCTGAATGGGTAAATCATATGATAACGTATCTAAATGTTCCTATACTGAGATATATTCTCCTCAGGAGACCAGGAAAGCTGGGTGACAGACAGCCTGTATACCACACAGCTCTCCTAGGAGCTGCCACCCGGCTTTCTGTGTGATATACAGGCTGTCACCCAGCTTTCCTAGAAAGGGATAGAACTAAGAAATGGCCGCATGGTAACTGCAGGGATGGTGCAGGAATGGCCACCAGTTGTGGCTAGCAGGAGCTCCGGCCTAATGACGGCAGCAGGTATGCAGCTCCCCGCTGGGTTCATGGCCGTAGCAGGCAGACATTACAAACTTTGAGCCTGGCGGATAAGTGCAGAGCGCATCATTTACCGCCGCAGAGCCGGCAGTGCAGGGACCTGGCAGCACTTGGTGCCCTGGGATGCTGCGCTGCCCGATCATGTCCCCTGCTGTATACAGCAGGAGGAATGATGATGGGCTGATTGTCTTACCTCCACTTGTCAGCGAGTGCATCGCCGCTACCTGTGCTCCCGCTCTGCCTCCCCTGTACTAACTAATCTTCCCCCGCCGAGGCTCTCTCACCGGGACACGGGCTCCGATGTCTGCTGGACAGTTATCACATAAGTACCGGCCGGACTTCGCCATTTTCAACTGCCCTGCAGATGATGCACGGCGACTTGAGCACGCTGTGACCGCTAGGCGGCGAGAGAGAGTGGCCAAACCACGATGGAGCCGAAAGCTGAGGGGTCCGGGCAGGGTGGCAGTCCGAGCCTGGGCGCACGTGATAAAAAAAAAAGGTTTCATTTTGCTCCTCGCAATCCTAACTCTCCAGTGGCTGCGCCCGGCTGCTGGTGCGCTGGGCCTATTTCAAGCAGGGGCCAATACCCAGGCGCCAGTACAAAATTCCTAGTCGCCATGGCGACCTGGCGCCTGGGATTTGTCGAGCCCTGATATATATATATATATATTAGGGATCGTTCCATTATCTAGTCAACCAATCACATGGCAGTTTTCAGTGCATGTAGGGTTGTGGTCCTGGTCAAGACAATCTCCTGAACTCCAAACTGAATGTCAGAATGGGAAAGAAAGGTGGGCTACAACAGCAGAAGACCCCACCGGGTAGCACTCATCTCCACTACAAATAGGAATAAGAGGCTACAATTTGCATGAGCTCACCAAAATTGGACTGTTCAAGACTGGAAAAATGTTGCCTGGTCTGATGAGTCTCGATTTCTGTTGAGACATTCAAATGGTAGAGTCTGAATTTGGCATAAACAGAATGAGAACATGTATCCATCATGCCTTGTTACCACTGTGCAGGCTGATGGTGGTGGTGTAATGGTGTGGGGGATGTTTTCTGGGCACACTTTAGGCCCCTTAGTGCCAATTGGCCATTGTTTAAAGGCCACGGGCTACCTGAGCATTGTTTCTGACCATGTCCATCCCTTCATGACCACCATGTACCCATCCTCTGATGGCTACTTCCAGCAGGATAATGCACCATGTCACAAAGCTCAAATCATTTCAAATTGGTTTTTTGAACATGACAATGAGTTCATTGTACTAAAATGGCCCCCACAGTCACCAGATCTCAACCCAATAGAGCATCTTTGGGATGTGGTGGAACGGGAGCTTTGTGCCCTGGATGTGCATCCCTCAAATCTCCATCAACTGGAAGATGCTATCCTATCAATATGAGCCAACATTTCTAAAGAATGCTATCAGCACCTTGTTGAATCAATGCCACATAGAATTAAGGCAGTTCTGAAGGCAAAAGGGGGATATTAGTATGGTGTTCCTAATAATTCTTTAGGTGAGTGTATATACACTACTCACAAAAAGTAAGAGATATTTGGCTTTCGGGTAAAACGTTCACGCTACAGTGATATTATATCATGAAAGTAGGGCATTCAAGTAGAATCATGCAATGGTAATTTTCTCTTTTCAAACAATTTATTGAAACAAAAGCCAACACCAGTGGTGGGTATACCACCACAAAAAATTTCAGTGTCTCAATAACTTGTCATGTTACCTTGAGCATCAATTACATCTTGACAATGACGTCTCATGCTATTCACAAGCCGACTTATTGTCTGCTGAGGCATCCCACTCTTCTTGAAGTGTGGCCCTCAGGTCATTGAGGTTCTCGGGTACAGAGTTACGAGCCTCTACATTACGTCTCAGCTGATTCTCTTCCGGTTTTCAATGGGATTCAGGTGTGGAGAAAGTGCAGGCTACTCCATTTGAGGTACCACAGTCCTGAGCAGCCGTTCCATGATGATGTGACCTCAATAACCTGGTGCATTGTCGTCTGTGAAGATAAAATTAGACCTGTGTTTTTCATGCAGAGACACAATGACTGGACTAATGATGGTATTCAAGTAGTATAGGCTTGTACTATTCACAAAGTGTAGGGCAGTTCTGTATTGACTAGATACACCTGCCCACACTGTAACACCACTACCACCAAAAGCTTGTTTGGTGACAGCTGTGGCTGATGCATAGCATTTCTTCTAAGTGTGAATCGACTTTCATCAGTGAACAGCACTGAGGCCCACTGCACGATGACGCCTGTAAACAGGTACCCTTGCAGGTCGTCTAGCACGCAGACCACGCTGATTCAAACTGTATCGAATGGTCTGACGTGACACTTGGGTGCCTCTCTCCTCCCGTAAATGTTCCTGGAGTTGTGTGGCATTTATCATCTGGTTCTTCAGGGTATTGTTCACAATGAAGCATCAGTGTGCGATGTGGCCAAAGGACGTCCACTTCTATGCCTTTTTGTGACTCTTCTAGTCCCTCTATATCTCTGTTGCAACCTGCTGATCCATTCTGTGACACTCTAAGCTCAGCTGATATCATCCTGCTTGAAGCAGAAACCCGGCAGCTATGGTACCTGCTGTTCTCTGGAGTGGGTACCGTCTTCAAAGACTCTACATGCGGTATGCATCTTAATTTTTTTGCCGCATCTCAGAAAGTGGTTAATTTAGTTCAATTATAATTTCTTATAGGGCTTATAATTGTATTTCCTATGATCTCCTCTTATGCGCTTCCATGGTCCTGGCCACCAGAGTGAGCGGTGCTTTTTCCTATAGTGTGCACACACCACCACCACTGATGGATTGCACGATGGTCGTAACTATGGAAAAGAGCAATGTATAATGTGATGGAAAAATGAATCAAGCCAGCAAAGGAACCAATATGGACAATCATAATACATTAGTAAGTGCCTTGTATTAACTTTCTCTACATGATAAATGCCACTTGCTGAAGTGAGACAACTCCTTTAACTTAAGTGAACGCACTCTTAATATTTAATTAGCTGGCAGACACTGACATTTTGTGCGACTCCCCCTAGACTAGACTTTCCAGTCTCTTATTTTAAAAAATTACTGGACACACAATATACTTATAGCTCTCTTGAGGATTTATTTTTTCTGGCAAAGTGAGTCTTTTAAATGAGAACCTTCTCCAACACTTACAGGCAACACTTCTGGAAAATACTGATTGGTAATTTTAAATAGTAATCATAAAAAAATCGTTAAAATTAAAACTATAACTTTTGTAACGTTTAAAATTTAAATTATAAGTTATATATATTACAAAGTGACATAATAACCAAATGAAAACAGAATGTTTGAAATATTTGCTAATTTATTGAAACTAAGAGACTAAAATATTTAATTGACATAAGTATTCAGACACTTTGGTCAGCACTTAGTTATAGCAACTTTGGCAGCTATTACAGCCTCCAGTCTTCTTGCATATGATGCCACAAGGTTTACACACCTGGATTTGAGAATTTTCGGCCATTCTTCTTTGCAGATTCTCTCATGCTCTGTCAGGTTGGATGTGGTCTGTTGGTGAACATACATTTTCAGGTCTCTCCAGAGATGTTTGATTGAGTTCAAGTCAGGACTCTAGCTGGTCCAAAGACACTCAGAGGTATCCTTAAGTCACTGGCTGTCTTGTTTTGGCTTTGGGCTTAGGTTTATTGTCTTGTTGAAAGATAAACCTTTGGCCCAGTCTGAGTTCCAAAGCTCTGTAGATCAGGAGTTCTAAAGCTCTGTAGATCAGGTTTTCGTTAAAAATTTAATTAAGAGCATCTCTGTACTATTCAGCTTTTCCTCACGCCTGATCAGACTCCCTGTGCCAGCCACTGAAAAACAGCATGACGCTGTAAAACTATCATATTTCACTGTAAGGATGGTATGAGGGATGAGCAATGCCTTGTTTCCTCCAGACATGACGCTTAGAATTGAGGCCAAAAAGTTAAATCTTGGGTTTATCAGACCAGACAGTCTTTTAGGTGCATTTTTGCAAACTTCAGGCATCCTTTCATGTAGGGCTGCAACGATTAATCGATGTAATCGATTATATTCGATAACTGGATTCGTTGTCGACGAATCCAGTTATCGAATAATCGCCGATTCGTTGCTATTCGGGCGGGCGGGCGGGCGGGCGCTGCATCTTTATTTTACCTTTTTACAATGACGCTCCCGCTCCTGTAACAGCCAGGCAGAGCGGACGGCGGCGTAACGTCACTCAATCACGTGACGCGCCTGCTCCGCCTCCTTCATTCATGAAGTGGGCGGAGCAGGCGCGTCACGTGATTGAGTGACGTTACGCCGCCGTCCGCTCTGCCTGGCTGTTACAGGAGCGGGAGCGTCATTGTAAAAAGGTAAAATAAAGATGCAAGCGCCGGGGCTGTTAGGGGGAAGGGGGGTCTGTGTATAGCACTGCTATGGGGAGGGGGGAGGATCTGTGTATAGCACTGCTATGGGGAGGAGGGGGGGTCTGTGTATGGCACTGCTATGGGAAGGGGGGTCTGTGCACTGTTATGAGGAAAGGGATCTGTGCACTGTTATGCCCATAACAGTGCACATATCCCCCTCTCCATAACTACGCCGTCCACAGATCCCCCATAATAGTGTCGTCCACAGATCCCCCATAAGTGTCGTCCACAGATCCCCCATAAACGCCGTCCACAGATCCCCCATAAACGCCGTCCACAGATCCCCCATAAACGCCGTCCACAGATCCCCCATAAACGCCGTCCACAGATCCCCCATAAACGCCGTCCACAGATCCCCCATAAACGCCGTCCACAGATCCCCCATAATAGTGTCGTCCACAGATCCCCCATAAACGCCGTCCACAGATCCCCCCATAAGTGTCGTCCACAGATCCCCCCATAAATGTCGTCCACAGATCCCCCCATAAGTGTCGTCCACAGATCCCCCATAAGTGTCGTCCACAGATCCCCCATAAGTGTCGTCCACAGATCCCCCATAAGTGTCGTCCACAGATCCCCCATAAGTGTCGTCCACAGATCCCCCCATAAGTGTCGTCCACAGATCCCCCCATAAGTGTCGTCCACAGATCCCCCCATAAGTGTCGTCCACAGATCCCCCCCATAAGTGTCGTCCACAGATCCCCCCCCATAAGTGTCGTCCACAGATCCCCCCATAAGTGTCGTCCACAGATCCCCCCATAAGTGTCGTCCACAGATCCCCCCATAAGTGTCGTCCACAGATCCCCCCATAAATGTCGTCCACAGATCCCCCCATAAATGTCGTCCACAGATCCCCCATAAATGTCGTCCACAGATCCCCCATAAGTGTCGTCCACAGATCCCCCATAAGTGTCGTCCACAGATCCCCCATAAGTGTCGTCCACAGATCCCCCATAATAGTGTCGTCCACAGATCCCCCATAAGTGTCGTCCACAGATCCCCCATAAGTGTCGTCCACAGATCCCCCATAAGTGTCGTCCACAGATCCCCCATAAGTGTCGTCCACAGATCCCCCATAAGTGTCGTCCACAGATCCCCCATAAGTGTCGTCCACAATTTGTTTTAATATGGCCTTTGAACATAATTTTTCAAGTAAGATCATATAAACCTCTGTTTTGTAATTTTGTCGTTTTTCCCGATTAATCGATTAATCGTAGAAATTAATCGGCAACTAATCGATTATTCAAATAATCGTTAGCTGCAGCCCTACTTTCATGTGTCTTTTGCTGAGTAGAGGCTTTCTGGAAACTCACAAATAAAGCCCAGTTTGGTGGAGTGATTTTTGACCTCTTAGAAGTTTCAACCTTCTGCACACAGGATCTAACCCAGAGTTACCATTGGGTTCTTGGTTCCCTCTTACTTTCTCCCCTGATTGCTTCGTTTGGTGAGGTGGCTAGGAAGAGTCATTGTTGTTTCAAACTTCTATTTAAAAACTGGGGCTACTGTGTTCCTGGGAACTTTCAGTGAAACAGAAATCCTTTTGTATCCTTCTCCAGATCTGTGCCTCCACACAGTCTTTTCTCTACATACAGTTCTTTTCTCCTCATGGCTTGGTTTTTCCTCAGATATGCATTGTCAGCTGTGATACCTTATATAGATAGGTGTGTATCTTTCTAAAGCCTCATTCACACATCAGTGATTGTGAGCTAAAACCAGGACTGGAGCTACACCGACATAAAGTATAATGGAAAGATCTGTACCTGTTCTGTGTTTAGAGCCACACCTGGTTTTGTCTAAAAATTACTGAAAAAATCAGTGACCAAAACACTGACATATGAATGAGGCATAATTCATAAATGTAATTGAATTTACTACAGGTGGACTCCAATCATGGTGTAGAAACATATCAAAGATAATCAAGAGAAATGGGAGGCCCCCAGAGCTAAATTTCAAGTGTCATAGCAAAGAGTGTCAATACGTACATAGTAACATAGTTTGTAACTAGTGTTGAGTGAATCAAGCTTTAGATGCTTCATCCGAAGTCGCTTCGTTTAAAACTTTGGAATAATACTGTACAGCGTAAGAATCGTCTTACCACATTTTATTACCAAAGCCAGCAAACCTACCATATTCTAATATTACATCTGCCAATGCCTGCAGAGAATTTGAAGTAGCATTCAGATATATTATTGAACCAGATATAGGTATTGAACCATACCTCAGAGAGAACCCAAACATATAGATACTTGGGAATATGTATATATCAATTGAAACCAAAGCCCATCCTTTCCATTATCTTCCAAAGGCGTCGCCATTTAATCCTGTCAAATGCTTTATTTGCATCCAGTGGCAGGATAGCCTCCCCATCTTCCTCAATCAACCTCGCCACCATGTTGGTATACAATCTAGAAATGTTCATTACAGTAGTTCTCACTGGTATGAATCTGCATTGATCCTCATTAATCACTACTGAAATAACTTTCCTTAATCTATTCATGTATATGAATCTGGTTCCGTCAGATCTTTTCCCTATTTACAAATCAAGATTAGGTCCCCCTCCTCTATAATACAAGGCAGCTTTCCCTTCTCATAAAACTGTACCAATGTCACAAGCAGCTCTTCAGACACCACCTCCTGATATTTTTGATAATTCTCTTTTGATGAGTCTCTAGTGCCTCCCATTGACCATCATTCAAGACACTAAACTCTGCAGAATCAAATATCAATATATCCTCAGCTCCCCATTCTCATATTTACATTCTGAAGTATAAATTAATCTAAAATAATTCCTAAAATAATCCAAAATCTCTCTATTCTCCCTTATTGTAATCCATTACTAGGCCTAATTGCCATTATGCGTGGGCTACTATTTTAGTTCTTCACTAATTGAGCTACAAGTTTACTATGTATTTCACCCTCTACCATCCATTTACTTCTACAAACTTGGAAGAACTTAGCACTTTTTGATGTACTTGATCTAACAACTGTTGTGATGCCAATCAATTATTCTTTTCCCCACTGACTGGAGCCTCAGTTTAGGCCACCTAACATCCCTGAACTTTTTCATAAATCCATTTATTTCTTATGGAAACCTGCCTGTGGGGGCCTAATCTCTTTAATAGAGTCCCTTTATATATGCTTTGAAAGTATCCCATACAACATTTTGAACTGCTGGTGATCTATTTATCTTACAGAAGGCTGCTACATTCCCACAGAACCGTTCATACTGTCCAATTAAGTCCAAATTAATCTGAAAAAAATGTTAGCCCCAAATTCTACAATAATGGGGATGTGATCCCACGGGCGGATCCTTACTTAGCATGGCCATTTTCCCAATTTCCAAATGAATTCTTCAAAAACTTCCCTGAGTTTTGGAATGACATGAGGATTACATTCAGGATTTTACTCCCTCCAAATATCTCATCAATCTAACTTATTTATCTATTATTTACGATTTGACTCTTTTTTTTTTTTTTTTCCTATACCCCTTGTTACAGTTAGGATAATATATTCTGGTTATTATCCATTACAGCATTGATGCCCCCAACTGTCAATTGTGGCAAATTAATTTTTTTTTGTTATCATCTATAACATGTTTTTCTCAGTATCTCTGGACTGAAGGGGAGCAGAATATAAACAAGACAGATTAAATGTCACCATACTCTTCAGTCTCTCTTTAAGTCCTCTAATATTTCACGAAAAACAGTAATCATAGATCAAAGAAAAAAAAACTCATTCCATCCCATGCAAGAGACCGCATCACATTATAACTACGCTATCCCATTCCAACCATGACAACACCCAGTCCCCCTATTCCAACATCCCTAATATCTAGTCCCAATTAAACTTAATTAAGTAACATTTCTGTCTATCCAGTTCACTGCTTCTTTTGCTTGGGAAAGAAAACGTGTCTTCTCGTTCCACACAATTCTTAGCTTTGCCGGATACAGTAAGGAATATGCAACTTCCTGATCTATCAGTAATTTTTTACACTCTCTAAAGGTACTTCTATCTTTTTAAGTTTGAGGTGCATGTTTGGAACAACCGCATATTATTTTCATCCCAGTATAACTGTTTTGTATTGGTACTACACTTCAACACATATTCTTGATCATGCAAGCTCAACATCTTCACCAACATTGTCCTTGGTAATGATTCTGGGGGAAGGGGTCTTAGTGGTATTCTGTATGCTCTTCCAATAAATTGTGGTAAAGAGAAAGCGTCCTCCGCAAAACATTTTTTAATCGGTTCCTTAAATTTCACTGCTTCCCTTCCTTCCACACATCCTGGAAATTCTAGACATTTAACATTGGCACAACTAGAGCGGTTCTCCTTATAACTTGTATCATTATGTTTACTGCCTCCAGTTTCTTCTGATCTTTTAGTAATGTCTCAATAGACATCTCCACGCCCTTCATTTTTTTCTTCAGTTGCCACCACCTTCTCCCGTATGTTTTGCATGTCTATTTGTAACAATTATAATCACTTTTCAAACTGCCAATTCCCTCCATTAGTTTCAAGATCTTACTATTGCTTACCTTTACATGCAAGATTTTTGAGAGGGTGGTATTAGTATCTCTTTTGCTTAGTATCTTCTTACTGAGACATACAGATCTTTTACCATTTGTCCTCTTTCCCCACTCTTCACACTTGAACACCACTTATCTAACATTTTGGGGTTCAGTCATTTACCTTTAACAGCAGCATCGTCTCTGTTCAATCTTGTCAATCCTGGGGAGTTTGTCATTGTGTTCAGCTTCCCACTGCCCCACATTTATCTATTTTTCTGTGGGTTCTTATCAGCTTTAGCTTGTTATTGTGTGGCCGCGCTGCCTCTAGTCATCGTTAGTATTACACATCTGCTACTTATTGCCTAACACCATATACTAAGAAAGTCCACTCAAAATTTTATGTCCACTGTTTCGCAAAAAAAAAACAAAAAAAAACAACAACAATATCAGTCTGCTTATACTGAGATAGTTGATATTAAAGCTCCAGTACATCACTGGTCATCAACCAAGCATTTCTTTACATTATGCATACTCACACTCCATGTGCTAAAACCACCGAACTGTATAGAACTCCTGCTTAGATTGTCTATCTGCTGTTAACCAGCACTTAAAGGTCTTCCAGCCGACTCCCCCAGAAGCCACTCTTTAAACGCAATTTAGTATATTCAGGTTTAGTCAACGGGAACCAGGCAGGCCCTCATCACACAGCCACTAATGTGGCCTTATTTTGCTCTACACTTCACTTCTCCATCTTCTTCCCTTTCCTTTCGAACGGTGTTCCGTCCCACTATTGTTCCAGAGATGAGCTTAGGAAGCAGGTTACATCTCCTCCTCAGCAACAGACAGTGGTGTTAGTGGCAGTAGCCATGCGGTCTACCCACTACAAGTTAGCAGCAGACGTACACTCCCTATGGGGATAACCACCATGGCGATCACAGTGTTCTCTCTAGTAACAGGAGATGGGGACAGGGAGGTACCATGGCATCTTACATTGCTACACGCATGCTCAGCTAAGCCCAGAATAAATTTAAGCAAAATCGTGAATATAAATGGTAGATTCATCTCCTCTATTTTGTGTCTAGTCCCATGTTTGTATATAAAAAAGTGCATCACAAACTGCAGCGGAAATATACATATATATAATCGCTGCAACATACTTCAAAACAGCTCAACAAATGTGGTTTCTATTTTGCCCTATTCTATTTTCCTCTTGTATGCTGGACACCTTGGTGAATGGAAGAAGAAATGGCCAACATTAATCACACAGACATTTTGCAAATGTTTCCTGAATGAGGGAAGCGTGTTTGGCATTGCTTACTTATCAACCAAGAAACCAAACTGACTTGCAGGAGCCTTCGGCCTCGTAAATCTTTATGGAAGGATTTCAGCCAGAAACTGTTTATGCTGTTTTGCCAAAACGTCACAATGTAAGCTGACAGACAGTAGAAACATTTATTCTTCTGTTCCTCATGTACACTTGCTTTCCTTATAAAAGCAGCCTAGCTATGGGAATTCTGATGTTGCTGTAATTGAATCCCAGCTATAAAAAAATGTTATGCATGTGACACATGTATATATGCAGGGGCATACACAGATCTCTTAGGGCCCCATAGCAAACCTTAGTATGGCCCCCTGCCCCAGCCAGTTTCTGAGTGTGTGCGCGTCAATCATTCCCATTTAGTGCAGATTGCAAAGTGCGACACCCCAGATTTCTGATGAATTTGCTTTTTTTTTTATTAAGTGGAAGAAATTTTAATTAAAAAAAAACTGTAATAAAAAAGTCACACTTGGCCTCATAAATATGGCACTCATTCTGAACACCATATTTCTCAATGTATTCATGCCAGACAACTGGCATAAATGCATTGATAATCTTTTGCCTTCCATCTATTATAAAACTGGCTCCATCTCGCCCCATAACAGTTAAATGGTCTGCCTTCATTGAAGGTACACCACTGTATGTATGTATTACAAGTGCTATATGTCTTCATTGGTCAGGAGCCGCTGAACAGAGACTACTCCAAGAGCTGGTGTCCTGATGGTTCCCCTGCAGTGGAGTACACAACCCTGTATAGGAGGTAAAGGGTGAAGACCGGGGGCTACTTTGGAATAGCCCTAAGACAAACCTGTTCAGTGGCACATCTGCTTCCATAGCACTTTTGTGTCGGAAACATTGGAACAGGTGCTTCATACATATGGTGCTGATTCTGAATACCATATTTATCAATGCATTAACACAACGCAACTTACATACATTGATAAATCTTCTATGTACAGATCTGAATTACTGCTTCCCTCACATAATATATTGCAAAACTGGCCACCTCTAGAGGGAACTCAGTAAATAGGAATTTACACCGTTATCATTGATTGTAATAGAAAATGTAAAAATCTCTTTTCACTGATCTCCCCCTAGTAGCAGCTGCACGAAAAATTAAAGTTTTCTTGTGGGGAACCGAAGAAGCAGTTCATGGCCATGCTCCGCCCACACGTGGACACGTGGTCTGCCTCCATGGAAGGTATGCCACTGGTGATGAGTGAATTGTGCCTATTTTGCTCTGTTGATTTAAGTACTAGAACCAAGAGGAAGTTAAGAACGCCTCCTTAAATTATTTTTACTGACTGCAGTAAGAAAACATCTGTCGACTGTGATATTAAAGTGCAGCCCCTGACAGATGTTCATAACTAGTAAAAATGGATGTACTAGAGTCAGTTAACATTCGAGGAATATAAATAATTTTCCTCTGGTCCTCAAATGCAGCTTTACAAGGTGTTCTGCAGGCTAATGGTCCTTAACGCCACACAAAATTACCAAATGGCCACATGATACAATAACCACGTATATGACATCACTCAGTGCTCTGCAGCTATTGGCTGAGGCTCCACCTCACCGGCTTCCACCTCTTCCCATCTTCAATATTCACTATGCACATAATATTGTTAATACTGACCGCTCTGTACGCAAGTGTATGGATGGATGGCATGCTGTTTGGGGCTAGAAGCAGACCAAGAGAAGAGGTGTCAGAAGTCTGCTGAGCCATCCAGGCTCTAGATTACCAGCTGTGCTGTAGATTGTCTTAGTGGGCTGTAGCACACATACTCTATCCATTTCCATAGTTACTGCTCCTGGTATTACAGGTGCTGTCTGAATAGGAATAGACAGGTAAAGACAGCAATGTTCTTGTGCAGAGCAGGATTGGTTTTATTAGAAGTTGAATATCTTCCATGTATTGCCCTGCTAGCAGCCTAGCCAGGAAAGCATTCAGTTGACATGCTAAAAGATTGCTGACAACATAAGATTGTTTACGCCTTTACGGTATGGAAATTCCTACAAAGATTGCTGATGTCATCCATGGAGAGTTGAAAAAAGAGTGGGCTGCTGCCTTGCAGCACCATCTACACCAGCAATAGCTATCAAAGCACCCATGGCGCCAACAAGACATTAGAATGAGGAGGGAATTGTTGCCTCCAGGAACCTGGAAGCCAAAGTAACATAAAGTTGTTGTAGTGGTGGAGAAAGACGGGAACTCAGAGACTTTATCGGTAATTCTTCTGTGTCTCCCAGGTAATAGCATGATGATGGTCAATATATTATGGCCTTAGTTGTAGTGCACAAAAGAGCATAGGTCCATTTGACCTGCTGTTTGGACAATGTGTAACGCTCACACAGGGGATTTTGTACTCTTCAGTAATTCTTTCTTGTAGCACCCTGAGGAGCTGTCATTCTTTGCAATCATAAAAAAAAAATTCTATGCCTCTCCCTTTATCCTCTAGCCATTGCCTCCATTGTCCCACTCTTTTCCCTTCATCTCTGCTTCTTTTTCATATATCCTGTCCTGTTTTTGAGATCCTGACCTGTACTTCATTATCATCACTACTACAACCCACTATGAAGTGAAGGGGACTGCCACCAACCTTTCACCACCTCTTGATCTTGAACAGTTGGGATCACAACTATTGTCACCAAAGGCACCAATTCTAGTGCCACTCTTAATTATGGCAGCCCTTATTCCTGACTTGGTGGCTGTACTTACAATTGCATTTTTACTTCTTCCTCTACCCCCTCATTACCTTAATCTAACTCTAAACGTAATGATGGAGATTTATCAGAAGAGGTTTGAAGGAAAACTGGCTTAGTTGGCCATAGCAAACAATCAGATTCCACCTTTCATTTTTCAGAGCTCCTTTGGAAAATGAAAGGTGGAATCTGATTGATTGCTATGGCCAACTAAGCCAGTTTTCCTTTACACCACTTTTTGATAAATCTCCACCAGTATCTCTTGAACCACCCCTTTTACCCAGTCTGTATGGACGCTAATTGAACTATAGAGTAAACTTCAGATTATAGCTGTTCACTATATTGGGCTTTTGCACAAACACATGTGACCAATTAACACCTGATAATTAGAGAAAGCCTGCGTTCTTTTATTTCCATATAAGGCTACTTTCAAACTCGCGTTTTGTGCGGATCCGTCATAGACGGATCTGTTCAGATAATGCACCCGTCTGCATCTGTTCAGAACGGATCCGTTTGTATTATCTTTAATATAGCCAAGACGGATCCGTCTTGAACACCATTGAAAGTCAACGGCGGACGGATCCGTTTTCTATTGTGACAGATTGTGTCAGTTTCATCAGAAGGACGGACACCAAAACACTTCAAGCAGCATTTTGGTGTCCTTCTCCAAAGCGGAATGGAGGCGGAATGGAGGCAAACTGATGCATTCTGAGCGGATCCTTTTCCATCCAGAATGCAGTAGGGCAAAAACTGATCGGTTTTGGACCACTTGTGAAATCCCTGAACGGATCTCGCAAACGGAAAGCCAAAACACGAGTGTGAAAGTAGACTAAGTATGATAACCAATCTCCTACTTGTTTTCAAAATGACTAAAAAAGGTGTGATTCAGCACAATTAGAATATTATAATTGTCTCTAACAAGGCATGCACAGATTCCGTCCTTGGACACTTTATTACTGGCAGATGGAGCTGTTGTTTCATATATTGAAGGAATCGTTTATCAGTAAACATGCTAATGCTCGGTCTAAATCTGGATGGACAAATTATCTACATTCTGGGATGATAAAAAAGCATTACGCACAAAGTGTAATGCCTACATAACTGATGAAGATTAAATGTGGAGACTGCTCTGGGTATTTACACATTGCAATCCTGAAATAATTGTCCCTTAGTAATCTGACCTGGAGGTATTTCATTTTAAATGTCCCTTTTTACTGTGTAGTTCTGAAAATGAGCTTGGAATGTACATATCTATTTTAAAAGCACAAAAAAATAACCATTAAAGAGGTTGTCCAAGTTATTTTTTTGCTCTTTGTATGTTTCTAAATAAGTAAATGTAATGGGGGTTTTCGATTGACTTACTTCATATACAGCGGCCCTGTTCTTTTAGTTAGCTGAGCGTCACATGACCTGTGATGTCAGCTTCTTTCCCTGCTCTGATTGCATTACTGTGAAGGCTGTGCTGCTTGGAGCAACAAGCCACACCCTCTTGCACTGCCCATATCTGCTAGTTTAGCTGTCTGCCC
The DNA here is from genome assembly GCF_014858855.1 of Bufo gargarizans. Lineage (NCBI taxonomy): Eukaryota > Metazoa > Chordata > Amphibia > Anura > Bufonidae > Bufo > Bufo gargarizans. Next base: position 287,227,323 of record NC_058082.1, read on the forward strand.
TGTGTCTCCCCTCCCACTGGATTCTTTAGCACAGTTTAACCCCTTCTACCATCAGCAGCACAGACTCAGGTCTGGAGGCTCTGCCTCAGGTAGCGAGCAGCTACAGGGTTTCCTCTTCTCCATGCACTGAAGGGACAAATGCTATATACAGGATCTACCCTCCCTCCTCACCCTGCAAACACATTGCTGACAATGACTGGAGGAGTTCTCTCCTCTGTACTCTTCTGCTAATTGTGAAGAACTGTCTGCAGAGCATTGCACAAAAACAGGAAGGGCGGAGATCCTGTGTGTATCAGTAATGTCATTATACTGCACAGCTGGGACATGTAGTCCCACATATACAACATAGGTATCCCAGTAGTCAGACTGCAGTCAGGGCACCACTTGTATTCACTCTTTTTGCAGAGCAGGGGGAGGGAAAGTCAGTCTTTGTTGACACCCACAAATATTCATGAAGAAAAACTCTGAGATTGTTGTTACACGCCCTCTCCCCCCCCCCTCCAGCTCTGCAACTGTGTCAACAAAGGGCCAGAATTGTAATAGGTACATGAGTGGAAAAATGTTTTTGCATAAAACTTGCTTAGTGTACGTATATATTGCTGACATCCGATTTAGAGTGCTTAATTTTTTTTTCTTCATAACGCCTTTAATATCTTAGTAGGTATAAATGGAAGGCGAGCACTGAAGAATATGAGCATGTCTGATTTTATTTTATTTTTTTGCACGCCCTTGATCAAAAATTGGCAACAGGATTGTGGAGTTTCCAATAGTCAAACCCCCACTGATTGTTTTATGTTTCAACTGATTTAAGCGAAAAATTCCTTTAAAGGAAACCTGTCATAAACTTCCCTCATTCAGAGCATCATGAAGTAATAGACACGCTGATATCAGAGGTGTATCACTCATGAGCTAAAAGTAAGTGGTTGCTGAGAACCAGCATCATAATCTTTGCTGCACGGGCCTTGAAAAGAGTCAAATCTACCTGAGAATAGTCACAGTTATTCATAATCTCCTGCACTCCCCACCCATTTGCTCATGATTGACAGTCTTCTTCTTATTTTTCTCCCTACAGGAGAAATGTCTGTCATCAGTAGAAGGATACAAATCAACTCCAAAAATTAAAGGTCATGTACACCTTTGGGGCAATTTTGTTTATAATTGCATTTTACTCATTTTAGGCTAAAGTCATTTTTTCAGTTAGTTTTTATTTAAAATATTGAGCCATTCTGTCACAAAGGGTTTTCTGTCTAGCTGTGTGAATGGTACTTTCACTTTGTGGCGGTTATCCAGTAAACCCTATCTCCAAATTACTCTGAGGTCATAAAAACGTACTTAACCTCTTACGGACACAGGGCGTACAGGTACTGTCCTGGTACTTAAGGACACAGGGCGTACCTGTGTATTCCGATCACCGCTGGGTGCCTTCTGAAATCAATCAGCAGGCACCCTGAATCAATGCTGGGGGGGTTCCTGTGACCCCCCCGTATCGGCGATCGCTGCGGATTAACCCCTTTTATGCCATGATATACCCTGTCCGATAAATACCATAAAAAATAAAATAAAATAAAAGCCATTTTTGTCACCTTACATTACAAAAAGTGCAACACTAAGTGATCAAAAAGGCGTATGCCCCCTAAAATAGTACCAATCTAACTGTCACTTCATCCCACAAAAAATGAAGCCCTACCTAAGCCAATCGTCAAAAAAATAAAAAAACTGGCTTAAAAAATGCTGGTATTGTGTAAAAAGTATACATATTAGGTATCGCCGCATCCATAAGAACCTGCTGTATAAAAATATCATATGACCTAACCCCTCAGGTGAACACTGTAAAAAAAAAAATGTAAAAAATTCCATTTTTTGTCACCTTACATCACAAAAAGTATAATAGCAAGCGATCAAAAAGTCATACGCACCCCAAAATAGTGCCAATCAAACCATCATCTCATCCCGCAAAAATCATACCCTACCCAAGATAATCGCCAAAAAACAGAAAAAACTATGAGTCTCAGACTATGGAGACAGTAAAACATGATTTCTTTTGTTTCAAAAATGAAATCATTGTGTACAACTTACATAAATAAATAAAAAAGTAGACATATTAGGTATCGCCGCGTCCGTAATAGCCTGCTCTATAAAAATATCACAGGACCTAACCCCTCAGGTGAATACCGTAAAAAAAGGTGTAAAAAAGCAATTTTTTGTCACCTTACATCACAAAAAGTGTAATAGCAAGTGATCAAAAAGTCATACGCACCCCAAAATAGTGCCAATCAAACCGTCATCTCACCCTGAAAAAAATGAGCCCCTAAACAAGATGGTCGCCCAAAAAATAAATAAAACTATGGCTTTCAGAATGTGGAGACACTAAAGAATCATTTTTTATTTTAAATGCTTTGTTATGTAAAACTGAAACGAATAACCCCAAAAAGTATTTTGGGTTTGGTATTGTCGCGTCCGTGACAACCTGCTGTATAAAAATACCACAAGATCTAACCTGGCAGATGAATGTTGTAAATAACAAAAAATAAAAACGGTGCCAAAACAGCTATTTCTTGTTACCTTGCCTCACAAAAAGTGTAATATAGAGCAACCAAAAATCATATGTACCCTAAAATAGTGCCAACAAAACTGCCACCCTATCCCGTAGTTTCCAAAATGGGGTAACTTTTTTGGAGTTTCTACTCTAAGGGTGCATCAGGGGGGCTTCAAATGGGACATGGTGTCAAAAAAACAGTCCACAAAATTTCCCTTACAAAAACCGTATGGCATTCCTTTCCTTCTGCGCCCTGCCGTGTGCCCATTCAGCAGTTTACGACCACATATGGGGTGTTTCTGTAAACTACAGAATCAGTGCCATAAATATTGAGTTTTGTTTGGCTATTTACCCTTGCTTTGTAACTGGAAAAAATGGATTCAAATAAAAAATCTGCCAAAAAAGTGAAATTTTTATCGTTTATCTCTATATTCCATTAATTCTTGTGGAACACCTAAAGGGTCAACAAAGTTTGTAAAATCAGTTTTGAATACCTTGAGGGGTGTAATTTGTCAAATGGGGTCATTTTTGGGTTGTTTCTAATATGTAAGCCTCACAAAGTGACTTCACACCTGAACTGGTCCTGAAAAAGTGGGTTTTTTAGAAATTTTTAGAAAAATTTCAAGATTTGCTTCTAAACTTCTAAGCCTTTTAACGTCCCCAAAAAATAAAATGTAATTCCCAAAATGATTCAAACATAAAGTAGACATATGGGGAATGTAAAATAATAACTATTTTTGGAGGTATTACTATCTATTATAAAAGTAGAGAAATAGAAATTTGCTATTTTTAAAAAAAAAATTTGGTCAATTTGGTATTTTTTTTATAAATAAAAATTATTAGTTTTTACTCCATTTTACCAGTGTGATGAAGTACAATATGTGACGAAAAAACGATCTCCGAGTGGCCTGGATAAGTAAAAGCGTTTTAAAGTTATTCACACATAAAGCGACACTGGTCAGATTTACAAAAAATTGCCTGGTCTTTAATGTAAAATATGGCCATGTCCTTAAGGAGTTAAGCCACAATCTTAGTAAGATAAGAATTAAGCTTTTGTGAGTCTTTATAAGATCAGAGATCAAAGAAAAGGACCCGTCAGCTGAGCTGCCTGATAGAACAGATTGAAAAATTTCTGCTACTAGAGAATCTCAAGGCTCCACAAAGACAGATGCTCAACATTTTTAATAAAGACCAAATGAAAAAATGATTTTTAGCTCAAAATGAGTACAATGCAGTAATAATAAAAATTGCTGAAAATGTTGTGTAGTATACACAAATAGTTATACTTAATGATTCCCTCTACTTCTCAGGTTTCTATCTTACAACCAGTCCATTTTTACCCATCTGCTTTATTTTTTCTTTTCAAAATTATTTTTATTGAATTTATCAAGTGAACAAAGAAAATACATAATCTGCATGATTGTACAAAGGCATAATAGTGTTCCAGTACACACAGTTGGTACGTGAGACTGACACTATCAGATGGTACATACAGGTCCTTCTAAAAAAATTAGCATATTGTGATAAAGTTCATTATTTTCTGTAATGTACTAATAAACATTAGACTTTCATATATTTTAGATTCATTACACACCAACTGAAGTAGTTCAAGCCTTTTATTGTTTTAATATTGATGATTTTGGCATACAGCTCATGAAAACCCAAAATTCCTATCTAAAAAAATTAGCATATTTCATCCGACCAATAAAAGAAAAGTGTTTTTAATACAAAAAAAGTCAACCTTCAAATAATTATGTTCAGTTATGCACTCAATACTTGGTCGGGAATCCTTTTGCAGAAATGACTGCTTCAATGCGGCGTGGCATGGAGGCAATCAGCCTGTGGCACTGCTGAGGTGTTATGGAGGCCCAGGATGCTTCGATAGCGGCCTTAAGCTCATCCAGAGTGTTGGGTCTTGCGTCTCTCAACTTTCTCTTCCCAATATCCCACAGATTCTCTATGGGGTTCAGGTTAGGAGAGTTGGCAGGCCAATTGAGCACAGTAATACCATGGTCAGTAAACCATTTACCAGTGGTTATGGCACTGTGAGCAGGTGCCAGGTCGTGCTGAAAAATGAAATCTTCATCTCCATAAAGCTTTTCAGCAGATGGAAGCATGAAGTGCTCCAAAATCTCCTGATAGCTAGCTGCATTGACCCTGCCCTTGATAAAACACAGTGGACCAACACCAGCAGCTGACATGGCACCCCAGACCATCACTGACTGTGGGTACTTGACACTGGACTTCAGGCATTTTGGCATTTCCCTCTCCCCAGTCTTCCTCCAGACTCTGGCACCTTGATTTCCGAATGACATGCAAAATTTGCTTTCATCCGAAAAAAGTACTTTGGACCACTGAGCAACAGTCCAGTGCTGCTTCCCTTACGTCCTAACCAGCAGCACAAGTGGGGTATTCGCCCCTGTGAAGCTGGTCAGGACAGGCGGAATTTTTGCTGAATAAAATTCTGCATCCTTAGTAATTAATTAATTAGCTCCCCCCTCCTTATATAGGCTGCCCTCCATAGGACTTACCATCGCCATCCTTTTTATCTGCCCATTCTACAAGGCCAGTTTCTAAATCGTATGCGGAAAGGAAACTAATCCCGTTAGAGCAAATTTGTGCTGCTGCCTCATGGAGTACGCAAAACACCTTTATTTCCCATTACCGCCTGGAGAATAGGCGTTCAGAGGGAACAGCCTTTGGACGGTCTGTGTTAAATGCTGCTCGTCCATAGGTCAGCTCTCTATCTCCTGTGGGATAATTCAACTACTTAGTAGTAGTCCTTTAGCCCTCCCAAGATTTGTGCGAGGTTCCTTGCTACTTCCCCACTTGTGCTGCTGGTTAGGACGTAAGGGAAGCGTCAATTTTGACGTAAATTTGTTTTCCCTTAGTCCTAACAGCAGCACACAAATATCCCTCCCTCTATGCTGTTATGATTACTTGTTAAAAAAGCAACTAGCCCTATGGAGGGCGGCCTATATAAGGAGGGGGGAGCTAATTAATTAATTAATTACTAAGGATGCAGAATTTATTTCAGCAAAAATTCCGCCTGTCCTGACCAGCTTCACAGGGGCGAATACCCCACTTGTGCTGCTGTTAGGACTAAGGGAAAACAAATTTACGTCAAAATTGACGCTTCTCTGTAGCCCAGGTCAGGCGCTTCTGCCACTGTTTCTGGTTCAAAAGTGGCTTGACCTGGGGAATGCGGCACCTGTAGCCCATTTCCTGCACACGCCTGTACACGGTGGCTCTGGATGTTTCTACTCCAGACTCGGTCCACTGCTTCCGCAGGTCCCCCAAGGTCTGGAATCGGTCCTTCTCCACAATCTTCCTCAGGGTCCGGTCACCTCTTCTTGTTGTGCAGCGTTTTCTGCCACACTTTTTCCTTCCCACAGACTTCCCACTGAGGTACCTTGTTACAGCACTCTGGGAACAGCCTATTCGTTCAGAAATTTCTTTCTGTGTCTTACCCTCTTGCTTGAGGGTGTCAATGATGGGCTTCTGGACAGCAGTCAGGTCGGCAGTCTTACCCATGATTGCGGTTTTGAGTAATGAACCAGGCTTGGAGTTTTTAAAAGCCTCAGGAATCTTTTGCGGGTGTTTAGAGTTAATTAGTTGATTCAGATGATTAGGTTAATAGCTCGTTTAGAGAACCTTTTCATGATATGCTAATTTTTTGAGATAGGAATTTGTGGTTTTCATGAGCTTTATGCCAAAATCATCAATATTTAAACAATAAAAGTCTTGAACTACTTCAGTTGTGTGTAATGAATCTAAAATATATGAAAGTCTAATGTTTATCAGTACATTACAGAAAATAATGAACTTTATCACAATATGCTAATTTTTTTAGAAGGACCTGTATATTGCGTTGACAAGTATGCCCTTGATAAAAAGGACATTTACTTGAGATCAGTCATGTACTTAAAGGAAATGTGTCACCAAACGTTTCATCTGCCAGTTAAAAACAGATAGTGACACATATCCTTTTTCACTAATCTGTTTTTATCTTCTGATGCATTTACACAACATAAAAAAATGCTTTATGGCAGCCACATGGGCCATAGACACATGTTCAGGATGGGACCCAATTGACTTTTATGGGAGAGTTTTCTGTGACCTGTGCAGAGGTCATTGTACAAGGGAACCGGGGAGCGGTATACTTACAGTCCGCGTGGCTCCCGGGGCGCTCCAGAATGACGTCAGAGCGCCCCATGCGCATGGATGACGTGCCATGCAATCACGTGATCCATGCGCTTGGGGCGCCCTGACGTCACTCTGGAGCGCCCAGGGAGCCGCACGGATGGTAAGTATGCTGCTCCCCCGCTCCCCACTACACTTTACCATGGCTGCCAGGACTTTAGCTTCCCGGCAGCCATGGTAACTATTGAGAAAAAGCTAAACGTCGGATCCGGCAATGCGCCGAAACGACGTTTAGCTTAAGGCCGGATCCGGATCAATGCCTTTCAATGGGCATTCATTCCGGATCCGGCCTTGCGGCAAGTCTTCAGGATTTTTGGCCGGAGCAAAAAGCGCAGCATGCTGCAGTATTTTCCCTGGCCAAAAAACGTTCTGTTCCGGAACTGAAGACATCCTGATGCATCCTGAACGGATTTCACTCCATTCAGAATGCATTAGGATAAAACTGATCAGGATTCTTCCGGCATAGAGCCCCGATGACGGAACTCTATGCCGGAAGAAAAGAACGCAAGTGTGAAAGAGCCCTTAGCTAAGCACTACCTATACATATCCCAAAGACATTCTGTGTAGCTGTCAATAGAATATTCTTGATGTTTCTATGGAACTCTAAGAAACCACATATCAGATACACAATTTTACAGCTCCTCATTTGCTTTCTAAGAAGGGTTTCAAAACTGCATTCACTCTTCCCTGTGGTTTGGTTTTAGAAAATCTAAAGGGTCATTCTCCACAGTGTGATGCAGCTAGAAGAACTGAAATAACTCATTTGTTTATAAACTAAATTCATGCAGAAGTGATTGGAAGTAGCTAATAGTAGATGAAAGACAAGAGTTGCTACCTGTTGCAATTCTAGAGTTACACTGTAATAAAAAAAAACAGAGTGGCCAGATTGCTCTAAGTTCTTCAAATATGCTTATTAAAGATGTCATCATAAATACATTTATATACCCATTTAACACTTTTCAGAGTCTTTCTGTGCCTTAAAGTGTACCTAACCTTTCAAAAAACTTTACATTAATAAGTAGTACAGTGTGTGTACGTGAGAGCTCCCAAATCTGCTGGGTGGATAGTAGCTTTCATCTACTTTACACAGAACGTAGAGGAAAATCTGCTTTCTAACCTTCTCTTACTCATTCAGAAGCGGACTCAAGATAATGGAGTATATACAAGGTACTGACTTGCATGAATGTGAATTTAGCTCTTGGGCTAAGACAGAAACTGTCTATGCAGTCGCTATTGCTGTACCTGTCTATGTGTTTCTGCTCACTCCACCCCCCCCCCCTCCATAGACTTGTGTTGACATGTATAATCTGAGCCTTCAATAGGCTGGTCCTTGTTTCACAGCTTTTTAGCAAGAAGGTGAACAAGGGGAGGTAAACAGCTGATAACAGGATAACTAGACATTTCTGTCTTGATAAGATATATTACAAAGTTTCTTAGGGTTGCTTGTACTATTGATTTATGCAAAGTTGTGTGAAAAGGTAGTGACCATTTAAGCTACAGCTGTTTTTTTTCTCTGTTAGAGGGTCTCAGTTAGATTGCTTTTCTGGCTGTTTCTATTCCTGTACAAGCTTTAATATATGCATGAACAGGATACCTAACCTCACAGACTGTCATGATGCTTCCTATCGGACTACAAGGTTTGAGAAGGTAGAATTATCATCTGCCTGAATGGTGAAAGAGGCACTGCCTTAGGAAGGATATAGGACAAGCAGGTTTTGGAATATATTACATTATTATCTGCTAATACAACATAAGTGACAAAGGAGTACGAAGAATGGTGCAAAATAATGTCCAGTGTTTGGAACACAAGAGGGTGGAGCATGCACCAGAGGAGCTATGGCAATAATTGTCATGAACATACCACCCTAAACTTTATACTTTAAAGGCCCATTTACACAGGCCAACTGAGCAGGCAATTATCGAGAATGAAATGTCCTTTCCCGATAAAATTGCCTGCTTGTCAGAAGAGGGGAAAGCTGCATTTACATTCACCAATCATCTCCTCTATATGTATATGAGCGTTCACTACTATAGTCCCTTGTCCCCATACAGATTTATTGTTTCTGGGCAGAGGCGACTGGGAAGTTAAAGTGGCCTGGGAAAAAAAAAGTGGCCTCAAAGTTGTAGGTGGGTCCAAACTGACAGAAGATGGGGCAACACAAGTAGATGGGGCCAACACAAGCTGGCAGGGTCAGTAATACCATAGTGCAGCACAGATTACCATGCCACAGAACTAAATACCACAGTGCAGCACAAAATACCTCCCCAGATTCTGTCCATAAGTGTTGACCATCAATAGATGCCACGTTCTGTCCTCCTCATCCAGTTTTCTCTAGTATGGATATGGAGCAGGGGCTTAGGAGATAAGATGTGGGCCACAACACCAAGCCAGCCCTACCTTCACCATGCTGCCTGGACTTCCTCTAATGATTACCCCTCTAGTTTCTCCAGTACTATGTACTAGGAGAATGACACTGAGGAGAGCTCAGGTGGCCCACCAGAAAAGTTCCCTCTAGGGTCTGTGGCCGGTCCGCCCCTGTTTCTGGTTAGCAGTTCCGTATTTACACAGGTTGATCCAATGGCCAGAAAAAATCATTTATGACACCATATCAGTGATGCTTTCATGCGCTTATTCATCGGGTGATTGACAGGTGGCACCCATCAGGCTGATTACTGGGAACAAGCACTCGTGTAAGCAATTGTTCCTGATAATTGCCCCCAAAATCTGCCTGCGTAAATGGACCTAACTGTTCATGCCAGTGGCATGTAGTGATATGTGACTTTAATAAGAAACCTGTTATCTTTGTGTTCTGGAATATTTCTCCACAATCCTGAATGAGAATGTTTGCATACTGAACTGTCAGCTTGTACATTTATTGGAGAGAATTTATTTTGTTGTACCGTACACATCAGAACACAAATCATATTTTCTCTTGTGGGTTGAAAAGTCCTAAAGACATTCAGTCTAATTTAGTTTGATCATTGATGCTGGATTATTATTCACTTTATAACTGACCTGTCTTTGTGTGTTAGGTTTCCTCACATTCTCTAGAAATAACTATAAGACTCTTTTGTTGTAAATGTTGTCATTTTTTATGTGAATTTACTGGATATTTAAAGTCCTGTTAAAAAAACAATTGTTTTGGTATTAAAAAATATTTTCAATGACCATTTGAATTTACCTTTTAATAACATTGAGTATTCCCTTCGCAATGTATGTATTTCCCTTTATTCTATGTTACAGTATCAGGGCACCCCCTTAAAGTAAAAACCTCACTGAAGGCTAAAACCAATGTATATTTGATGCATTCTTATTTATTGCAAGAAATACAAATGATAATTTATTTCTCTCCTTTAGGCTTCGTTCACATCACCGTTCAGCCTTTCTGTTCTCGGGGCAGGAAAACGGAATGGATGGATTCGGCACATAATTGAGCCGAACGGAGCCCTTGGGCCCAATAGACTATAATGGGGTCCGTTACATTTCCGCTCAGAAGAAGATTTTGGAGCGGAGACAAAAGTTTTACATGCAGGACTTTTGTTTCCGCTTAAAAAAAAATCTGAGTGGAAACCTAACGGACCCCATTATAGTCTATGGGGCCCCTTGGGCTCCGTTCGTCTCAGGGGCAGGAGAACGGAAAGGCTGAACAGTGATTTTAACGAAGCCTTATAGATATTAATAAAAGGCTGTCAGAAGTACACACAAATTATTAAAGGGGTTGTCCAGGCTTTTAATATTGATGATAGGTCATCAATATCAGATCAGCAGGGGTCCGAGACCTGGCACCCTCGCCGATCAGCTCTATGAGTAGACGGCGCGCACAGTGCGCACTTGCCGTCTCCCTTCTCTCTTCCTGCTCTGCTGTCACATAGACATACAGCAATGAGTAGGAAGAGATGGGAGACAGCAAGTGCTCACTGTGCTTGCCGTCTCCTCATACAGCTGATCGCGAGGGTGCCGGGTCTCGGACCCCTGACGATCTGATATTGATGTCCTATCCTGTGGATAGGTCATCAATATTAAAAGCCCGGACAACCTCTAATAATTTGTGTACAGACTTTTAATAATATTTATAAAGGAGAGAAATAAATGTATCATTTTTATTTCTTGCAATAAATAAGAATGCATCAAATGTACATTTGTTTTAACCTTCAGTGAGGTTTTTACCTTTTAGTGGCTGCTCTGACACTGCTGAACAATATAAATCTTAGTTCTAATGAATTTTGATTGAATTGATTTTTACTTTTTTCAGGTTAGTGGAGAAGCTCAGGAGTTGTTCTCAGTTCGACATGGTCCAGTACGATCTGCAAGAATCTTGCCATCTCCTCAGATTAGTAAGTCTAGTAATTGTATTTTTGTTTTTATACCCTTTACATTACATAACTTTTAATAATTTTAGTTATTCATTTAGGTTATAGTTTTTTTATTTTATTTCTGGATTAAATTTGTTTTAACTTCCTACGTGAAAAGTGACTTGTACTAAATTTAGCACGCAGCCCATTGCTTACTCATGAGATCTGGATTGTTGTAAAAATGGACAAATACTTTTATCTGATATAAATTGCTATTTTTTATTTTTATAATTGCTGATTATTTGATTACGTTTTGTGTTTGATTTACTATACAGAGATTACCGTATTTTTCAAACTATAAGACGTGCCCAATTTTTTTTTCCTACTTAATCTAAATAAACCTTCCCTGATGGTTCAATGAAGTGGAAGGGTTAATGTCACTAACCTTGGGGTCTAGCATAGAGGGGTTTATTAGCTTTGGTCAGCTCCTGTTAACCGTAGTGTGTGACCATTGAACCAGACAGCAATGGCACATTTGGTCACCTTATCAGCCATAATATTTAAAAGGGTTGTGCAGTGATGACCTATCCTCAGGAAGGATGGAGCACCTCCTCCTCGTCAAACAGCTGATCAGCAGGAGTGTCGGGTGTCCGACCCCCGCCGATCAGATATTGGTGATTTATCCTGAGCAAAGGTTATCAAGAGAGGGTGCCATAATGCACTGTGGGAAGAAGATAAGCTGACAGAGGCAGTGTGATGTGCTGGACAATATTCTGCTGGGAAACATTCAGTCCTGACATTCATATGGAGGACCTAAACATTGTTGTAGACCAAGTACAACCCTCCAGTGGAACATTGTCTCTAATGGCAGTGGCCTCTTCAGTTATTCAGGTATGGTTTAAAAAACATGGCAAAGAGACCAATGTGTTGATTTGGCCTTCAAAGTCTCCAGGTTGCAGTCAAATCAAGCATCTGTAGAGTCCCCTCTTCACAAATTGCAGAGCTTAAATTATCTGCTTCTAACGTCTTGGTCCCAGATAACTTGGTTGTAACGTGATCACTGGCCGCTTGTTACCAGTGTGGCATGGGCGGCAGATAAAAGCTGAAAGCAGCGTTCACAGAGAAATGACTGGAGCAGGGAAGGAGAAACCATTGCTACCCATCAAGGCTGTGGGCACACTCACTGTACTGGGTAAGGTGACTTGCACAATGTTATAAGAGAGGCCTAGAAACCTTTCATCCATTTCCCCTCATAAGAGCACAGTCCTTTTATTGTGATCTTAATGCTCATGAAGCACAAATGTTTTGTGCTCGCTTGTGCAATGACACCTGAGCTGCTGGACTATTAAATGTTGATACCTACTAAAGGACACATGGAGGCATGACTGGTTTCTTTGTGTAATTTAAGAGGACCTTTCACAACTCCTGGCATGCCTGTTTTGTTAGCTTCATGCATTCCCCATGTAATAACGATTCTGGAGCATTAATTCATATGGCTCTATGGTGTGCCATTTCTTTATTATTTCTACTAGAATTCATGAATGAATTGCTATTAGCCTTCAGTATGGGTACAGAGGGGTGGTAACCAGTTGGGGGGGTTGTAGCTGCACAGACTCGCTCTATCCAATCAGCACTGCTATTTTCAGACTGTGCAGGTACACCTCCCCAACTGGTTACCTCCCCTCTGTACCCTTACTGAAGGTTAATAGCAATTCATATATAACTTCTAGTAGAAATAATAAAGGAATGGCACAACATAGAGCCATAAGAATAGATGCTCCGGAATTCTTATTAGATGGGGAATGCATGTAGCTATTAAAACAGGCATGTCAGGAGTGGAGAAAGGTCCTTTTTAAGATAGCCATGGAAATACAGAGCATGGATTACCAGTATGTGAATACAACATTTCTGTTGTGACACAACATTAAAGGCTATGTAAACCCTTGGAGTCCATTTTTTTTTTTTATGATTGCATTTAACTTATTTTTGCCTAAAAATCATATTTTCAATTTTACATTTATTAAAAAAATATTGAGCTGTTCAGTCACAAAGGGTTAACTGTTTTTCTAACTGTGTGATTGGTACTTTAACTTTGTGCCAGTCATCTAATAAGCCTTATCTCTAAATTACTGAGAGGTCATAAACACTTATTTAAGCCACTTTCTTATCAGTAAGATAAGGATTGAGCATTAATGAGTGTTTATAGTGTGAGAGAGCACAGATAAGGAGTCTGTCTGCTCCCCAGATGACGGAAAAGACAAAAATTACACAGGCAGCTAGAACACTGTCAACTCTGTACAGAAAAAGGATTCCATATTGTTAATAAAGACCAATTGAATTTTTTTTTAGCTCAAAATAAGTACAATGCAATAATAAACAAAATTGCCCCCAAAGGTGTACCTAGCCTTTAAATAGGTATTACGCACTATTGAACTATGACTACGCTTAGGGCTTATGCACATTGGAAACAGGAGCAACCTTTTTTCTTCCGTTTTTTTCTTTATTTAGATTTTTTCATTGACTTTATTGTTTTGGAATGGGTCGGAAAAATACCTAATTGGTAAAAATCAAAATTTTATTAGTCTTAAATCTTAAATACAGGTATCGATCGCATTAAGTCACATTCAGAGTCCATCTTTGAATACACTGGGTCAGTGTCACCATCAGACATCTGAGAAGCTCTGACAGATGCCTTTCAGAACCTCCTCCTTGAGCTTCCTTTTCAGTTCCTCATCTCGTTAGCCTCTCTCAGCTGTCATGTAGTTGGACTGATTGCATCCCTTTAAATTCCTCCCCATAATGCATTAGTGTGCGGTTTATACAACTTCCTGGAGTGTGTGTGCATGCGGATCCTATTTCCCAGTCTTCTACAAGATAAGTGTTGTACATTCATTTATGATCTTCTGTTTGTTGGATCCCAGGTGACCCTGACTCCCTCCGTGTCTAGTGTAGGGAGCCGGTGGTCGTGTCCCCTCACTATTATAGGGTGTTCAGGTGTTATACAGTCGAAGTACGAGGATATGCGATCATCTACCATTGGGATTTTCGCATAGGCTGAGCAGTCAGGGAGAGTGCCAGGTCTGATGCAGGGGTCTCCCTTTTTGTTCCTTAGTTTTGGATCCAGTGAGTCATATATTCATTTTGTGTTGTCTTGTTTCCTGTACACCTTCTGTGACCAGGCAGCATGGTGGGCAGTGTTTAGCACTGATGCCTTGCAGCTCTGGGGTCCTAGGAGGCAATGCTAATATTTGTAAAGCGCTGCAGAATATGTCAGCACTGTATAAGTGAATAAAATAAAAAATAAATAAATGATTTAGTGTAAATTAAAACTGGACAGTATAAAAATGTGCCAGATGTATCACAGTGTCTGATGCTGGATGTTAAATCTGACACACCTATATGCTTTCTAGTCTAGTTTTACCACTTTACTATACCCCAGAATCATGTTGTAAAATAGTGATGCATATTAATCCATGCCCCTTTTAGGTTATGTCACCACACCTTTACGTGCAGTGGGTATGGAATCACTGTGCCAACTAACTGATTTGACTAAGGGCATTATCCTGGCTAAGGGATTTGGCCTTTGCTGCAGGGAAGCCACCAGACCTCTTGGAATTGTTCTGGTGCAGTTGGTAACTGACCTACTGGGGTCAGAGATTCTGGTGCAAGGCACCAAGGGGGACAGGCAATACTTCAGGAAACAGGCAGTGGTCAGAGTCAGCAGCATACATGCAAATCAGTGAAACAAGTCTGAGGTCAGGGCAGGCAGCAAACCATCAATATAAACAGGCAAAGGACAGGAAAGTTAGTGAAGGGTCAGAGTCTGTAACTTGGTACATGGATAGACAAACAGAACAGCACACCTTCACTGGTTACTAGCAACTAGGCAACCTAAGGGACAAGCTCATAAACCCAGAGATGACCAGCCATAGGCTTGAATAAAGCAGGCCCTGCAGTCAGGAGACATGTGGGAGCAGTGGGACAGAAGCCTCTGGACCCTGGCAGCATAAGTCACAGAAGGAGGGTGAGAGATGTGGCAATCGTGCCCCACCTGGACAGTACGATAGCAGTGAGCACAGACAGCCACCATAACAATCACATTTCTGCAAAGTCTTGCCCCCTGACATGTTAGTTGGGAAAAGGCTATAAAAGTTTCTAAAACACTTAATAAATGTGTTGCAAAGCAAGTAGACCAAGTGTGTTGCAATGCATGTGTCAATGTAGTCTGTTCAGCTTTCTTTGGGATCAGTTATGTTCCCTATCTGGCACTGAAAAAAATTGTGGTGATGTGAACCCGGACATGGTTGCAGGAAGGCAGAGGTACTTTTACTGCCAATTAGTAAGGACTGTTTAGATTTTTTTTCAGTCTTCACCTATTGACCAGTGCCAAAAAATATATTATTGTGCTAGCTCACACATCTTGATTTATTATGGATTTGTGAACAAAAGACATAATCAGGAGCTCTAATTACACTCAGGATTGCTGTAAAAAGGAGAAACATATTCCCAACTTTTTATCACCATCTGCTAAGCAGCAGGATTTTACAGAAGAGAAAAAGAATTCCATCTGAAGCAATTAAATTCTTGTGAAGATCTTGTCCAGAAAATGTTTTTGTGAAGATTTTATGCGAGGATCTAAAACATCAGTCTTAAGAATAATGGTGACGCATAACTATAGCTATCCAAATGAATGTAGCTAGCAGCCAAGGAAGCAAAACTTCAAAAAACTTCAAGGCAGATCAGTACAAGCATAGGAAAGGTTTATGTTAAGGTGCATTGCCATCATAAAATACAGGGATGTTATAAATGTCTTAAAAGCGTCTTTGCCTGGTTGTATGGACAAAGAATTTCAGTCTTGGCTTTGTAAATATGAATAAGTGAACTTGTAGTGCTTTCTTATAAATTCTGTTCTCCTGGTCATAATTCATACCTGTGTTAAGTACAGTGCTGTGAAAAAGTATTTGCCTCTCACACCATTTTTCTATTTTTGCTAATTTGTCAAATTGAAGTGTGTTTTTCACCTGTTCCTGTCCCAGTCCCACACACTGCCTCACTGTTAAATATTTGCCTGTGTCCTTAGGACAGCCTCGGCATTCGACCAGCTAATTCTTTCAAGTACCAATCAGTATATTGAAAGCAATGAAATAATGCCCTTCTAGTGGAGAGCAATAGATTGTAAACTTATGTTTTGATGAGATCAAGCTCAAAATTAAATATAAAGGAAGACAGTGGACAGCCTTGCCCGGTGTCCCTGCATACTGTGAAAGGCATGAATTGACTGCCATTTGCCGATATTGTACTTTATGTGTTATATAAAACTAGTAAATTACACCTCCCAATGCCGTTTGTTTGAATATTTTGTGTGATATATCTGCCTTGTGCAAAGCCAGTCCAGTGTCCGGAATGTCTGGAAGGAAGGATTGTAGTCTGCCATTATTTTGGTAAACAGTTTGAAATCCACATTTAAGAGAAAGATTGGTCTGTATGAGTTTGGTAATTGGGATCTTTGCCTGGCTTTGGTAGGAGGTAGATACGAGCTTCATTAAAAAGATCTGGAATGGTACCTATAGGCAGAATGTTAATAAATAATCTTAACAGGAAGGAGGATATGGTTAACTAGGTTGGTCTTGAGAATTCCCACAAAAAAACTGTCTGGCCTTGGTTCCTTGCCTAATTTTAGTCTTTTATGGCGAGATCTAGTTAAGCTTGTGTGATGGGTGCGCATATCTTATCTGTTTGAACTGAATTTAATCTGGAGGGCTGAGCCATATTGAGGAAATTTGTTTCTTCCGTTATGTCAATTGTTTGAGGACTGTATAGGTCTGCATACAAGTCCTTAAAGATCTGGTAAATTTGGTTGAGATTTGTTTTCACAGAGCTGTCAGATGCAGCGATGTTTAAGTTTTTCGTAAAGGAATGTAATAGCTCAGTTAGAGAGGCTAAAATCTTCCAGATCTATTTCCCCACCTAAAATATTAGTTTTTATTAATAAACTAGTTGGAAGCCTGCTCATTTAAAAGTTTATCTGCACCCTGTTTATTGTTGAGATAATTAGATTTTGCCTCAGCTGTGCCTTGTATTTAAGGGATTTATAATCTAGTGTAAGGTTAAAGGGGTTGTCCAGTTGTCGGCCCAGCAGTGTATTATTGTAAATAAAAGAGCCCGTGCCCTGCGCGGTCTGAGATGCTCCAATGCCAACATTAGGGGGCTGCCTGGGTGAAAATAAGGGTTGTTTGTTGTTTAGCTATAATATGGCCGCGCAAGACAGCTTTGGTTGTTTTCCAGAACAGATTAATATTGTCTTCATGTGTTAAGTTATCTAGCTTAAAGAATTCCCACTGACACTTAAGATTATTTTTTTTTTAAATCATCTGTTTAAAGATGTGCTGGAAATCCCAGTGGGAAAGCTTTAGATTTAGGAATCCGTAAACCTAGGGTTAGGAGAACCGGAGAGGGGTCAGAAATGACTGAAGGTTGACTTGTCACCTCTACCGAAGAGAGCCATAGCTACCGAAGAGAGCCAGTAATCTTGTCTCATATGCACATCATGTGTTCTTGAAAAGAACATGAAGTCTACAGGATGGCAAGTGCGCCAACTATCTAGCAGTTTTAATTTATCGAGAAGGAATGGAATAGATGAAGGTAGTGTCTGCAACTGAGATAAGTGACTTGATACATCTAAATAGGGATCATGAACTGCATTTAGGTCACCACATAGTAAGATGTTGGGGGGATATTCTGCTAGCCTAATGAAGAAGGAATGGTTTGGTGCATTTGGGGCGTATACATTAAACAATAAGTTTGTTGCTCAACAATCACTCCCATCATGAGAAACCTACCCACCGGGTCCTGATACACCTCCTGGATTGCATTGTCCAAATTACTATAAAATTCAATAAAAAAAAGAATAGCTACTCTTCTTTTCTTTCTATTATAACATGAGCTATATACATGAGCCAGTTCCAGACAATCTGCCCATCTAAATGTGCCACTGATCACCCGATGAATGAGCAAAATGCTCTTTTATCGCGTGATCCTGTCGTGCATGCAGGCACCACCGATCATAGTTTCTGGGCAGCAGATCGTGTGGTCTAAAAAGCAATTTGCTGCTCAGAAATCATGATATTGTATCAGGGCGAGGGATTGCAATAGCGATCCCTCGTCCTCATACAGTGAAGGAGATCGCTGCATGAGCAGCTGACTGTCGGGAATGAATGCTTCTTTTAAGCAAGGTGTGTAAAGTTTGTCAATGACTTGCATTAACATGTCAGTGAAGGTTTTGACCATTTGTGGTATGGATGATTCTGTTAGAAGAGTAACTTCCATGTGTAACAGCGGCTGCTGTGCGCCGCTGTTCCCCTGCTAACCACCGCAGTCCTGGGCGCCATGTTCAGCGATGATCTGCTGCCAGTGTTTCCTTTCAGCCCTGGCCACAGCATGCGTGCTGCTTGTTTCCTGCAGCGTTTCCTTAAGGGCCGACGTGCATCACTTCCTGTGTTTTATGGGTTGGATCATGTGACCTCGCCAACCAATCCTAGCCCTCCTTCACATATATAAGTGGCTCAGCCCCCTTCCCAGATGCCTCAGTGTCAAGGTCCTTGTGTCCTGCCAAGGTTCCTGATAACCACTGGTGTTTGCCTGACCTGTACTTGTGCTGTCTGCCCTGACCTATAGCCTGTCTAACTTCGTCTCTGCTTCATCCTTTGGTCCTGCACTGTTGCTCCTGGTAACGATTCAGCCTGCTGACAACGTCTGTACCTCTGGTACCTTTCTCAGGTACCTCCTGGTCTGCCTGGACCAGCTGCCTCGTGTGCCTATCCTCTTCAAGAGGTAGCGACCTGGTGTTCCCCCTGGGAAAGTCTATCCCCACCATCAAGGGTACTGTGAAGATTGAGGGGTTCGCTTAGACAGCGCCCTTAGAGGAGGTAGGACACGTGGCACAGTGGGTTCACACCTGCTGGTTCGTGACAATACACTGAGGCCATGGACCCTGCTGGTCTCCCCAAGCCTGTCGTTCAGGAATTGTTACATGAAGTGAGGCGTCAGAGCGAACGTCAGGATGTCATGATGCAGTTCATGCAATATGTTGCTGCTTGTCTGGATGCCATCTCTTCTCCTGCTACTGAAGGGTCACTAGTCACTGCTAATCCTGCAATTCCCACACAGGTGAATCCGGATTTGTGTGCCGCTGGTGTGCAGTTCCCTCTGCCATCATGCTATGGTGAAGATCTAAAAACCTGTAGTCGATTCCTGAACCAGTGTCTGACTTTGAGTTGCATGGGCAGAAGTTTCCCACTGAGCGGTCCAAGGTTGCCTTCAATGTGTCCCTGCTGTCTGATGAGGACCTTGCTTGGGCAAATCATATTTGGGAACATGGAGGTCCAGAGACCACTAATCTGCAGTCTTTTCTGGCTACCTTCCGGCTGGTCTTTGAAGAGCCCGGCCTCACGTCCTCTGCTGTTTCAGCTCTGCTGCATCTACGACAGGGTTCCTCGTCTGTGGTCGAGTCTACTCACTCTCACTTCTTGAGACCCAAGCGATATCTGATTATATCAAGGAGAATCTCGGCGGGGTTTATCCAGAAATCTACTTCACCAGCCGGTGCTGGGTTCTTCTTTGTGCAGAAAAAATATGGATCCTTACGGCCCTGTATCGACTATCGAGGTCTGAATAAGGTCACAGTCAAGAATCGATACCCTTTTCTGCTAATCTCCGAACTCTTTGACAGTATCTGAGGAGTTACGGTCTTCACAAAGTTCGACCTGCGCGGTGCATACAACCTTATCCGCATTTGAAAGGGCGATGAGTGGAAGACAGCTTTCAACACTCGTGATGGACACTACGAGTATCTCATCATGCCCTTCGGTCTGTGCAATGCTCCCAGGGTATTCCAGGAGTTGGTGAAAGATATCTTCCGGGACCTGCTCTATGTCTGCGTGATAGTGTACCTGGACAATATACTGATCTACTCTCCAGATTTGACCACTCACCGGAAGCATGTACGTTTGGTTTTACAGCGGTTGAGAGAGAATCGACTTTATGCCAAACTCGAGAAATGCATCTTTGAAAAGTACCGTACCGTTCCTCGGATACGTAATCTCGGATGCCAGGTTACAGATGGATCCTGAAAAATGTAATGCATTAATGGACTGGCCCCGCCCACAGGGTCTTCGTGCTATACAGCGCTTCCTTAGATTTGCTCATTTCTATTCTGAATTTTTCATCTCTTACACCTCTGATCTCTGCTCTTATTAAGAAAGGGGTGAATGCCAGAGTCTGGACTCCTGAGGCAGAGGCCGCCTTCATCCAATTAAAAATGTCCTTTGCTTCTGCACCTGTTCTGCTTCATCCCGATGTCTCCAGCCAATTATTTTTAGAAGTGGACACCTGCTTCATAGGAGCTGGTGCTGTTTTACTACAGAAAGGTTCCAAGGGCAAGATGTTTACATGTGGATTTTTCTCCAAGCTCTTCTCCTCTGCTGAGAGGAATTAATGTATAGGAGACATCTTCTGGCCATAAAACTTGCCTTGGAAGAGTGGTATCTATTGTAGGGGGCCCAGCATCCAGTGATAATCTTCACCGACCACAAGAATCTTACATATCTGCAGACGGCGCAGCATCTGAACCCTCGCCAAGCCAGATGGGCACTCTTCTTCTCCCGTTTTGTTTTTGAGGTTCACTTTTGTCAGGCCTAGAAGAACATCAATGCGGATGCTCGGTCTCGGTCACCACAAGGGGTTCACTTAGACAGCACCCTTAGAGGAGGTAGGACACGTGGCACAATGGGTTCACACCTGCTAGATTGTGACACCTTGTCAGATTTTGATGTTGATTAACCTTCTTTATGGGCTTATAGTTTGTCTTTTTCATGGCTGCTTTAGACGCTGTAGAGCTCACAAGCTTTTCCATAAGCCATAATATCAGTGAACAGAACTTGGGGTGAATAATATCATACTGGCTGCAGAAACACCATGCATAACAACTAAGATGCCCTCTTATTACTGTAATTGCATGGTCTAATCACAATATGGTGCATTAAGGAAGGTTAAAGAAAAATTTAAACTACATTAAGAATCAGTATAGTTAACACATAAAAAAACATATTGGGTCACAAATAATACTGCAGATTAAGATATGAAAAATTTAGGCCTATAGGCACCAATTGTAAAGAGTCGCACACTTTGAAATGTTTGCTGCCGTGAGTAAGGCCTCTTTCAGACAAGTATGTCCTGTGCTGAAATCACGCTTGTTCTGCAGTAGCGCGCGACATTATAATGATTTATAAAGCTGTGTGTCTCTGCGTGACCTTACTTCTACAGAATTATACCGCCATACTGCTGTCAGTAGTATAATTCTGTAGAAGTAAGGTCATGCAGAGACACACGGCATTATAAATCATGTCTATAATGAGAAATCACATTCACACATGGAGCATGATTTCATCATAGGACACTCTCACTGAAAGAGACCTAAAGCTGAATCAGCTGAGGTGTGCAATAGTGTTGTTGAAAAGAAGGCCTAGATCAGTCATGGCATAATGTAGGGACATAATGTAGGGACACCAGTGTCTATATAAAGAGTGAACTACAACCTAGGCCCTGGTAGGGACCCTCGGGATACAAACATAATTTATATAACGGTCGTTTGACCCAAAAAAAATCCCTTTAGGGATCCTAACAATTATTACATGATAATAACTACATCTTTATTTGATACATTTTAAAACCCAAAACTAAAGATCGACAGACCATGTACTTATAAAACTATCAGGGACTGGCAGAGTATTATTGTCATCTAATTTATAGCAAGCAGATGGGGACAGAGTTGATGCTTTGTTAAACACGTTTTTTAATACTACCCTGTGTGGTGTATTTATTGCTTCTCATGTGTCACAATTGTATATACAGTATATGTATATTTTACACCCACAGTGTATTATATGGACAGACTCACGTTCATTTATTGATACACACAGTGTCTACTGGGTGTGGAAGAGAGAACATTAAGGAACCCCTGGTGCTAGCTTACTGATATTGCGCATCTATATATAGTGCTGAATACTGTAATAATTGCTGCACACACACTAAGTAGCTGACCAACAACTTATTGGGCGACATAGCTTGACTTCAGCCACATCACCTATGTCAGTGTCCACAGCGCATGTATATCTTCTCTGCTTACATTGCTTACATAGATTCAATGTTGCAGTAATTTTGCAACTACACGGAGATATCTCCTTTCTACTTACACCCACACCCAGGTACTATACACTGGGGATAGTGTAGAAATTATAGGGAGCCCCTCGTGTAAATCGCTAATATTTGGCATCTGTGTATGACACTAAAGGTTGTATTCATTATTATACACATGCTCAGTAAATAGCCACGGGCTTTAGACAGTGTAGCTATCCATTTAGCCACACTGTCTATTATCAGAGCAATGTTTACTGCTCATATTGTTTGTTGTAAATGTGGCAGTATGTTTGGCCACATACACAGAGATATCTCCTTACACTCTCACACGCCCCAGATTGCATACACTCCGTCCCTCTATCTATCCTCAGCTTATATAATTGAAACTACTGCTCAGCCCTGTCTAAAAACACACACACAGAACACTACCCCTCTGTGTGTGAGTGGCGTTACACTGCCGGCCCCCTGCATGCTATGGGAGTTTGATAGTAAGTACTAGTACACGGGATAGCGCTACTTTAACTAACGTTACCAAGAGGTTAAGGATAATTACAGTTAAGATATGAATACTGCTGTGAGAGGCGGGGCCCGGTGTAAGAGTACAGTAACTGCACCGGGCCACACCGCGATTCCAACATCAGTTGTTGGCCTCCAGCCCCTCCTCCCTCCCTGCTGATACATCGCCATGCTGTGCAGTATCGCAGCTGGTGATGTATCAGTGTTGTTAGTATAGTAAAAATGGCAGCATTCGCCCCATAAGACACACTGCAAAAGTGTGTCTTATGGGGTGAAAAATACGGTATTTATTTCCTCCAAAATTGTCTGGAGCTCTGTTTCTGTTTTTTTGCCATATGAAAATGATGTCATTAATATAGCTACGCCAGAGCACCAGGTCTGACCCCAGTCTAGGTACAATATTTTGTTGTTCCCACTGTGCCATAAATTAATTAATGAATAAATTTGCCACCAGTATAAAACAACATTGGCACTACATTTTGAAAGACAAATTCACCTGCTCTTTAGTAACTATTACTCCTCAAATAACCTACACGAAGGCCCCAAATTTAGGACTAAAAATAGCACCATCTATTAAATTAAACAAAGGGGAGAATATTCTATACATAATTGGCTCAATATACAAGATTTTTATAGATGTGAAAAATGGAACAACTGTAAATATACTATATTTCCGAAAAAGATAATAAAGGTCAGTTCCACACGAAACTCTTACTAATGAAATACTAGCTGAAGGACCCGGCTTTGCTCAGGTATATTTAATATATTTCATTTAATGTTTGTGTGTGTCATTAAAAGATATCAACACTATCCACTATAACAGTGACATCTACAGCACCCCGCCCCCAAAACAGTGACCTCCACGGCCCCTGACCTCTTATGCTGGGTGGTTATGGAAACCTGGAGTAAAACTGTGTATGTGGAGGCTGGAGGACCTGCGAGCTTCTATTGGCTGATAAGGGCCATTGTGACTAGGCTTCTATTGGCTAATGCATTTTTTGGGAATATCTCAGGAACGGTACGTCCTAGAGAGCTGAGACCTGGTCTAAAACCTTTCCGGACACCTGATGTACCTGTGTCCTTTAGCGGGCATACACACACACACATATACTCAGCTTTATATATTAGAGAAGGGAATTTTTGACATGCAACTCAACCAATGTTATATATGTGATTAAGTGTCCTTGTAAAAAACAATACATAAGGAGGTCGAAAAGAACACTCAAAAAGAGAATATCTGGACATATAATGAATATGAAAAAACACTTTATCCAAACATTTCAAACAGTTTCATAATAAAGACCCAACAGGCTTAAACTTTGCGGCCTTCGAAAAGGTAGAAAGACATTGGAGAAAAGCAAACCATATTACAAGGATGTAACGTCTAGAATCCAGAAGAATTTTTGATTTTCTTACCTGGGGGATTCAACGCTGAGTTAGAACTGGAAAAATGGGTATATAAGTGGCAAGGATTTTTAAGGAAACGTGGCCACTGAGGAAGGAGTTAGCTAACTTCCGAAACGCGTTTGGTATTAATATGACCATCCATAAAATCCAGGACCCACGAAGATAATCCATTAAGTCTTACTATAAGAGTGTGTAGCGCTCCACGGACAATACGGGCACTATTTTATGGAAACTCAATTTGAATACAGCGAGCAACTTGAATACAGCACGCTGCATCACGTGGGACTCCAAGATCGAACAAAGGCACCAACTGAATGGGGATATAGAAGAACATAATATAAAACGCAAACCAATTAATTGCACTGAACAGACAATATATCCTGGAGGTCCTGGGCTGGTGTGGTTACACGTGGTCTGCGGTTGTGAGGCCGGTTGGATGTACTGCCAAATTCTATGAAACACAGTTGGAGACAGCTTATGGTAGAGAAATGAACATTTATTGCACGGGCAACAGCTCTGGTAGACATTCCTGCAGTCAGCATGCCAATTGCATGCTCCTTCAAACGTTGCGACATCTGTGGCATTGTGCTGTATGATCAAACTGCACATTTCAGAGTGGCCTTTTATTGTGGGCAGTCTATGACCCTACTTTTGGAAGAAGATAAAAAAGTCTTTGAGAAAACGTCAACTAGTCTCAAAGACCTTACTGAAGGGGTCTTAAAATTTAAAACAGATTCCGAATTTAATAAGAGAGAGTCCTCACTGCAGACGTCGGTAGAACGCTTTCAAAACCTTCTCAAAGAAAGAAAGCACCGCCAATTCACAAAAGACCTAGCTGAGTTCCGAGAAAACCGGGCCTATAACCTTGAGACTAAGACACCAATTCTTTCAGAATCCGAAGTGTCCTCTTCAGAGGCCGACCTCTCGGACTCTGAACCAGCTAGAATATATCAGAGTGCGAATTATAATAGAGGTGGTCAGGGTCAGAGACCGGGACGAAGGTGGCAGAGATGGGGGAGACAAAGGTCGAACACGTGGAGGACCATCCCAGTCCTCTCTTCCCTCCTCTTCCTCCACCTCCTCTTCCTTTACAGCTACCCAACAACCCCTGGTTCCTTTTTTAACCAACAGCCAGGGCCCCTATCAGCTAAGGGAGTGGGTAAGGGCAGACGACAGTCGCCCTTAACCGATAACCTGCAGATTATCAACCTGTCATCTCGACCCTTGACAGATGTTGAAATCACTATTCTCCAGAAGGGTCTTTCATTTGTGCCAACTACTAGGTTCAACATCTTCACGTGGATCAAGGATCTTAATTTGTTTGGCAGAAGGCTCAAATGGCATAAATTCTATCAAAATAGTAACAGACAAACATGCCATGACCTGGGAATCGACTCAGAGGACTTTCCCGATCTCCAAAACCTCATGGATCTATGTGAGGAGAGGAATAGAAATCCCGGAGACGGTCCCTTCACTGATCTTCGCCCCACTAGTACCAGACTACCACCCCCCATGAACTCGGAACATATCGACATTTTTCTCAAGATGGTCAGCAATGACCTGGAACGGTTAAATGTCAACCATCCGAGGGAATATAATTTGTCCCGAGACGAGTCTATGGCCCTTAGGAACCTAGAGACAGACAATACCATCATTATAAAACCATCTGATAAAGGTGGGAATCTAGTAATTCTAGACCATCCTAATTATCAAAAAATGTGTTTTGATTTACTTAGGGATCCCACCAGTTATAGAGTTCTACCAAGCGACCCTAGTCTAGTCTTTCAGCAACAACTCAAAGGGATCCTCCAGCAGGGCTTAGAACAGGGGGTGATCACAAAATCGGAATATGCGTACCTTTTTCCAAAAACCCACAGCTGGCCACTTTCTACTGCTTCCCGAAAATTCATAAAGGGGTGACTCCCCTGAAGGGACGCCCAATTGTATCGGGTATGGATTCCCTGACCCATCACTGTGGGACATACCTTGATCAAACACTAAAAGAATTTGTGTCCTGTTTACCATCTTTCACACGTGACACGATGGATTTCCTCCGAAAAATCGAAACCATCTCCGTCGACTCTCATTGCCATCTTGCAAGTATCGACGTTGAATCCTTGTATACATCCATACCACACGATAAAGGTCTAGCAGCTATGGCCCACTTCCTGAGATCGAGGGGCGCTCAGTTTCAAAATCATAATAATTTTATCATGAGCCTCCTGGAATACACTCTTACACATAACTTCTTCATATATAGCGGGTCCATTTACCACCAGCTCAGGGGGACCACTATGGGCAGTCCTTGTGCCCCTGCTTATGCGAATCTCTTCCTGGGCTGGTGGGAAGACAAATTTGTGTTCCCCGATCACCAAATGTGGTGGAATAGTGGGATTGTCTTTTGGACCCGCTATATTGATGACATTTTTGTAGTGTGGAGTGACAGCAAAGAAAAATTTGGTGACTTCGTCTCTGCCCTTAATGATAACAACGTGGGACTAAGATTTACCAGCGAAATTAAATCTAAGAGTATCACCTTCCTGGATGTGGAAGTAACATGTGTAGCAGGAAATCTGACAACAAACGTATATCGAAAACTGACTGCCACAAATAACATTCTACATTGGAATAGTCACCACCCACAAGCAGTAAAAAGAGGTATTCCAAAAAGCCAGTAATTACGCATGCGCCGTAACTGCTCTGACAAAGAAAACTTTTACCAGTCAAGAAAACTAAAAAATAGATAATTACAGAGAGAGTATCCTAAGTCCACTCTAAGGGAAGCTTTTCAGGAAGCTGAGAACAGGGATAGGGGCGATTTATTAATACCAAAAATAAAAGATAACAAGGATAGCTCAACAATTCGCTTAATCTCCACATATGACGCGGCTAACAGTGAAGTTACCGCCATCTTAAAAACTCACTGGCCAATCCTAATGATGGACAAAGATCTGTCCAAGGCCATCTCTAGCCACCCCCAAAGAACATATCGCAAGGGGAGGAGCCTCAGAAATAGGCTTGTGCACAGCCACTACACCAGCATAAAAAAGGAGGGAACATGGCTGGACAGACAACCAAAAGGGACATTTAGATGCGGCAGCTGTAAGGCCTGTAAATATATACGCATTTCAAAAACGGTCACTTGTTCCACAACCAACATTGTTCAAACATTAGGCTCCTTTGCTAACTGTAAAACACAGGGGGTCATCTATATATGTCAGTGTACCTGTCCGAAAGATTACATCGGCAAGACCTTCAGGGAGTTTAGACGTAGAGTCTGCGAACACATCAATGACATAGCAAAGAAAAAAGACACCCCTGTTGCCAATCATATCAATGATCAACATGGGGGAGACCCAAGCTCCCTTAAATTTTCAGTACTTGAGGTTATTCCCAAACCTGGGGCCGGAAGATACTCCAAAAAGAATCCGAATGGATTTATCGATTCTGGTCACAGTCACCAAGTGGTCTCAATGAGCGACTCACATATACATGTTTCATTTGACTTAATGTATCTCTTCACAAACCCCCAATTTCCTTTACTAGAGACTATTCCCCTGTCCTTATCTCACATGAATATCCCTAGTCTTTTGTCCCCTTTTGTCCATGCCGGTGCGTGAAGCACCATATCTTAGGAATGAGGACATACATCATTGTCACTCCAATCCTCTTTTCTCACGTCCATATAGCTCCCTTAACCTCAGCTATATATACGTGATGATCTCCATATTGTGTTATCATGTTAATTCCTCCGACCGAGATTTGGTATTTTAGGGCTCAAAATATATGACACAGTCCTCCCACCACTAATCCTATGTGAGCAGGGGACTATAGAACTATTCCGGTCCAATTATTCTGGCCAAATCAGTAGTTACTGAGAAGTACATACAGACCAGTGACTTCCAGTATCGCCGACCAATATGCGTTCCAAGGACCGGAAGTGACGCATCGCGCAATTGCGATGCGGTCCACTCACCGGAAGTGCCTTCTCCTTGGCATCCGGAAACACATGTCGGCACCAGCGCTTAAATAGCAAGCGCTGGCACACTGCTATGAGCCCTCCAGTCTCCCAGCATACCAGCTGTACAGTCTACAGGGCCCCCCTCTGTCTGACTTCATCATACATACAGAGGTACATATCTGTATATACAGCGCCATAAAGTATGCCAAGGAGCTAAGTACCATCTTATTCTTTTAAGCACCATCGTTATAAAAATTTTGCTTTCTTTATTCCCTACGTTTATTACACTATCACCTCCTGAAAAAAAAGGCGGAATAAAAGTGATTCAAAAGTCTTATTTACTCCCAAATGATTCAATAAAAACTACAAGTCATCCCTCAGAAATCAAGTTATGGGTCTTGGGATGTGGCAATGCAAAAACATTTTTAAAAAGGGTTATTAGTTTTTGCTTACTTCCTTGCGATAAAACTGGAATCAGATCTTGCTAAGTGGCGTAAGCTACCATCTCTCATGGTTTGGAAGGGTGAATGTCCTCAAAATAGATACCTTACCCAAGGTCCTATATCGGTACTAGACTATGCCCCTTGACCTGCCTCAGTCATTTCTCACCAAATTTTTGTGGAATGGATGCAGGTCTAGACTGCGCCATGATGTTTTTACCAGACATAACTTACAGAGTGGAGTTGGGCTCCCTAATTTTTCTCTGTATTATATGGCCACTATTGGTAAATGTGTTTTAGACCTCTTCCATCTTAGAACTAATATGTTGTGGGTCCAGATGGAGCATACAAGAGACTCAGTCTGAGCCCAGGGGGTTTTGTGGCTGCCAGGTGAAGCTTCACTGACTGGCCTCACTTTATCTCCTTTGCTGGAGTCCCTCTTGTCTTCCTGCAGACGCTTTGCCTTGCAGTCAAAACTTATTACCACTCCGGGCCCCCTCATGCCTGGTGGGCAATCCACTTTTTTTCAGCTTGACTATCTGTCTTTTTTCAGTACCAACAGACTCTATTCCCGGTTGAGAGACGTTTTGAAAGATGGGAGTTCAAAGCCTTTGTCTGATTTAATCCCTGACATTGTTACTACTCCTGGAACGTGGCTTTCTGTCCTCTCTCTCCTCCTAGTCTGTTGCACATTCAATGCTTACCCAATTTGAAAAGCTTTGCTTTTCTTCCAGTGCACCTTCTCATGGCATTTTGCTATTACCAATAAGATGTCCATTTCCAGTAGATTCAGGAAACTAATTATAGACACCTATCTGACTCCAGCAAATATTCCCTCAGACTTCCCTTGTATTTTGGAGGTGCAGTGCAGCCCTGGCTACCATGCTGTATGTTTGGTGGCAATGTCCAGTTCCTGCCCCCTTGTATCAAGATGTTTCCTCTTTTATACGCTGTTCTCACTAAAGAGTCCCTGACCCTCACTCCAGAAATAGCTTTTTTTTTATCTATATTTCCAAACTCATTAAACGGGGTCCAGGAGGGGTCTTCTGGGATACTTTGATGGCTTTCCAGGCGGATCATCTCTAGATACTGGAACTCTACCTCTCCTCCTACTAGATTGCACTGGGTTGAGGCTCTTAATCAGATTATGAGAATGAAGGAATATAGGGCTCCCAAGATGTCTTTCTCAAGCATTGGCTCCCATGGTTCAGGGCCTCCCAGGGGTATTCTCAGTGGGTGGAAGTAGGTTTGTCTTATGTTCGCAGATACAGCAGTTAAAACTTAGATCTGAGTTATTTTGCTATGAGGCTGGTGGGATGTCCCACCGTTTGCTCTATTCCTTACCTTGTCTGTTTTTCCCCGGGGTTTCTTTCCCTTGTGAAGTCTTGTCTTACCCTCTAAAATTTCTGCATCAGTTTTGATTTATAGTGTTTATCTATGTGATTGCCGGAATATGTACTCTTGACATACTTTTTATAATATAAATATGCAGATTTGTATAATAAAAACCTTTTGACTTAAAAAAGGTTATTATTGTAAAAGTAGTAAAACTATATGTATTTGGTGTCACTGTAATTGTACCCAGAGTGTAATTATCCAGAGAGTAAAGTTATCATGTTATTTATGATGCAAAGTGAATGTCGCAAAATGTACAACGTAAAAAGGCAACGGCAGTATTGCTGTCTTTTTCCATTCTTTCCCAGAAAGAATTATTAAAAGTTATTGAATGAGTTGTGTACCCCATAATGGTGGCATTTAAAACTGCAACTTGCCCCCCCCCCCCCCCCCCAAAAAAAACAAGCTCTAATACAGCTACATCAAATGTATACAGCTACATCAAATGTATAATAAAAAGGTTATAGCTCTTGGAATGTGATGATAAAAAAAAAAGTTAAATTGCTTTGTCACTAAGGCCCAAACAGCGTATAGTGGGAAGAGGTTAAAGGGAGCCTATCATGTTGGAGCTTCAGGCAGCATGTTATAGATCAGGAGGGGCTGAGAAGACTTATAATATAGTTTTATGAGAAAAGATTCAGTATAACTTGTATTCTATACATATAAATTCCTGTTCATTCTGGGCTTTGAAGTCAAGGAGGCGGTCCTATCAGTGATTGACAGCTATCTCTGTACACAGTCATAGAGGGAAGGCTGTCAATCACTGCTAGGACCGCCTCCTTGACTTCAGAACCCAGAATGATCAGGAATTTATATGTATAGAATACAGTTTATTCTCACTCTTTTGCCACAAAACCTGTTCTATAACATGATGCTTGCAGATTTATTCACATTTTTATGGTGACAGGTTCCCTTTGCTTGCAGGTAAACATTAGGACCAAATGTTTCTCTGCATGAGTCCCAGCTTACCTGGATATTACAAAGCAAATGCACACGAAACCAGACTTAAAGACTCCAGTGATGTTATAGAGGTGATTATATGGGACAAAGAAGGTATAATACTTCAAAGCCAGTCCTGTAATAATCCACGTTTTATAATAAACCATTTATGTATTTATGATCGGGGAGCTCAGACGCTTCTCTGCTCTCAAGCACTAGGAATTACAGCCGTTGCTTCAACTTATAAATATTTAATTTTCATGTTTGGTAGGCCTAGATTGGCTTTCCAATCATAGTATCTCTCTGGGCGGTCCCTGTGGGAAGATATAATATAGGCCAGATGTATTTACTTGCATAGGATTAGCCACTCTCCTCTCACATGATTAGGTGGGAGGATTTATTGGGTCTAGTGAAGATCCTTTAAAAAATGTCATATTAAGATGCAGACTCAGGGGATGCAAGCCAGCTTTGCAGACCTGTCCAAACTTCCAGCGGACAACATCTGCATGGGGTTTGCATGTTCTCCCCGTGTTTGCATGGGTTTCCTCTGTTTAGTCCTGTTTTCTCCCACACACCAAAGACATACTGATAGGGAACTTAGATAGTGAGCCCCATTGGGGAAAGCAAGTGATGATAATGTCTGTAATGTGCTGCAGAATATGTCAGCGCTACATAAGAAATTCACATAAAATAAATACATTACACAATTGGTTTGCCTTATGGTATGTAATTTGTTATTTCAGCATGTTTTGTAACCTTTCTTAACGGGGTATTACCATCACAGACAATGGGGGCATATTGCTAGGATATCCTCCATTGTCTGATAGGTGCGGGTTAACACCTCTGAGACACACACCTACGCCGAGAACACAGTGGGAAGAGTCGCGGAGGGCGCACTGCGCATGCGCAGCCTCTCTCCATTCATTTCTATGGGGCCACCAAAAACAGCTAAGCAATGGCTCTGCTATTTCCATAATGAGTGAGAGTGAATCTGGACCGCACATCCTCAATACTATGCTTTTGATATAACAACTGTTTGTCAGCATAATAAAACATGGCTTTTCAGCACAATATTAATAAATATAATTCTTATGCTATGCACTAAAAGGAAGCATTGGTATACAGTTTGATCAAAGAGCATAGGCCCATATACCGCGACAAGGTTGCCTCTTCAAGTGGGGACCTACTCTAACTTTAGCGCGGCTCTGCTATTTCCGTCAGCCCTATAGAAATGAATGGGAGTGGTGGCCGCACAAGTGCGGTGCGCTCTCGTTCACTTGCATGGGGAAACCCGGGGTCCTCCTGCCACCACTCTCCGCACTCCGTTCTCTGGGACCCACATCCTATCAGACAATGGGAGCATATCCTAGCGATATGCCCCCATTGTCTGTGATGGGAATGCCCCTTTAAGCACTGTACTATTTTATTTTAACTCTTAATTGATTATTTTGTATTTGCCACTTGCTTTGGTGTACCCACAACCTAGAAGAGGAAAAGTATCGCTTAGATCAGTTAACGCTTTGAATGCCAGTGTGCTAGAAGTCGAGCAGACTGTTCTTCTGCCAGAAGATTGTAATGCTAGTGTGAAACTAGCCTAACTCATTTTGGCCTTGTATGGAAGATTTGTTTAGGAGTGAGTGTGAAAAGCTGAGTATCCTCTTCCACTTAAGTGATGTGCAGTGAGTGGGGTACGTAACACCCATCAGTCAGTTCTTCCAGACTAATAATTCTGAAAATAATAAAAGTGATTAAAAAAAAACTTGGAGTATCTGTCAAAATTATTTGCCTATCTCCCCTCAGATTGCTCCCTTGGCTGTCAGAGGCATAGAACCAGATCCTCCCACTTCAAATCTTTGGATATGTTCCTATGTTCTAAGCATTCACATTGTGCAGACTTTCCCCTTTTTTCTTACATTTATTCTGTTATTATCAGTTCACGATCTGCAAGAGGATTATGAAAAACAACCTGAAGGGTGTTTTATATCTACTCTCAATGTGTAGTTCAGCTTGTTTCTCCAAGACGTTATTGCTTACGTAGGCTTGGAAAGTCGGGCTTAGCAACAGTGATCATAGTTTTAGGAGGTGATACGTAGCAATTAATGTGATGCAAGCATGGATAAATGGTAAATAAGATCTCCAGGCATTAGAAAATGAATAGCTAAGCTCAGCTCACCTTGTTATGTATTAATAGTGGATTTGGTACATCCCTAATATTAAAAATAAGTACATAGAACAGATTTTATGGCTTTTTAATAATCTTTTATATTTTGCAAAGTTCTGTTTATGGTTACAGCATGTGAAGGCTGTCTCATGTGAGGCTTATCAAGACAACCCCTATCCAGATGCCCTTTTAGGCGATTCACAGAGGGGTTCCCATTCAGAACCCACAATATTATGAGCCAGAACGGAAAGCCACTTGATAAGAGTTGCTTCTGTTTTGCAGGCTTCAGCCATTTTCATGTTACATTAAGGACTTGAATGGCTGCTTTATTTCTCCTGCAGTTGCTAAAAACATGTGTAGAGACATGAGAAGGCATATGTCTGTAACATACTTACCTGTTTAGAGGCCAACGGCGCGATCGTCATCCTCGGCACGGCCGCGTCGAGAGAGAGATGCTGTCATGTCATCCCCCTGGTGACATGACAGCATCCTTAGCAACAGGATGCAATGCTCTGTTTCTCCCTGCCGTGGGTGTGTGCTGGAGGAGACTAGCAGTGGGCTGATTGCTCAGCTGCTCTATTCCTGTGTGCTAGTGTTTCTGACTAATGGAGTGCCAAGTCATGACCTATCAGGGCCTGATCCAGGGACTCTGTGCCCTTTGCTGGGCATACTCTAGTGCCAGTGATAGACTCTGCCTCACTAGCTGTGTTCGTGGTTCCTTGTCCCTGTGCTTATTGTATTGCTCGTTCTTCTGACACCAGCTTGTCTTCTGACCACTCTTTGTCTCTCGTTTGGTACTGCATTGTTTGTCTGGTTCTGATCTCAGCTTGTCTTCTGCCCACTCTCTGTCTCTCGTTTGGTACTGCATAGCTTGGTTCTGACCCATTTACGTACAATCTTGTATTGTGTTTTTCTGTCTTTTTTTTTTGCCCGTCTCTGCACTTAAATAGCATAGAGACCGTTGGCCACTTGCAGTCTAGCTATCTAGGGCTTGTACTGCAAGTAGATGGGGAAAGCAGGCTGGGTTCTAGCTTTAGGGCTCACTGTCCTAGTCTGTCCCTACCTACAGTCATAACAATGTGGGTGCAGCATTATTCATAGCTTAACAAGTTAGGATAAGTATATTAAAATGGATTGCAGACAGGGGTGGACTGGCCATAGACGCTACAGGAACTTTCCCAGGGGGCCGCCTGAGCCCTCCTCACAACCACTGGCCGGGCACATAACAATCTAATGTATAGTTGCATCAATACTTTTAGACCCGGATCGACACAATACCGGGTCTTACTAATTACCGATACTAGGCTGCGCTGCTGCACAGCCTATTATCCGTTAGAAAACACGGCACACGCTGCTCTCAGCGCCCGCCATGTTCAATTCACCAACACAGTGGAGAAGGAGGGAGTCCCTCCCTCCCTCTCCACTGTGACCCGACTGCCGCTACCACCAATGGGGAGATAGCAGGGAGGAGGGGAGGGACTGTGGCCACTGCGCCACCATGGAAAATGTAGTATCATTGTTGGCGCAGTGTGCCCCCCCCAGTATTAGTATCATTGGTGGCGCAGTTGCCACGTGTGCCCCCTCACCCTATTGTTATTATTATTGGTGGCAGTTGCCACAGGATCCTCTCCCTCCCTCACCAAAAGTTTAAATCGCCCCCCTTTCCCAATTTTACATATAAAATTTACAAAATTGCAAACTATTAAAATCGGAAAAAAATATTTCCTATGCGGTGAGCGCCGTAACAGAAAAAAAATCTAAACCGTGCGATTCGCCATTTTTAGTCACCTTGTCCCCCCCCCAAAAATAGGATAGGACTGTTCTATGATGGGCCAGACGTTCCATGAAATTTTTAAAAGTTTTAAAAAAAATTACGAGTGGTATCGAGTGTCGCAAAAAATTTTTGGAATCAAAATTTGGGTATCGTGACAACCCTAATCTGATGCTCTCATCTGGGAGCATCAGGTACTTATGCACCTGGCCAACAGCTGCAGGTGCCCTCCTGAACTAATTCACCGTCCTCAGGATGGTGATACAGTTGAATACTGTTGTGAGTGTGGCAGTATTTTGTGCAGCACTTTGGTTTATGTTTCTGCTGAAGCAAAATTGTCTGCCACACTGTTATATTTGGTTGTGCTGTGATAGTATTTTGTGCTGCACTATGATATTGCACTCCTGGTGGTCCTCCCTACTTGTGTTTCCTTGTCTTCTGTTTATTTGGACCTTCCTACAGCAAGTCTCCAGTTTGCCCCTGATTGTAGAAGAGAGATGGCTAGTACGATGATAGCTAGTAGGATGCAGTATTAATTCAATTACCCACAAAGATAATTCAGAAATTTTATTCATAATGGATGGCAAAATAGCCATGAAGAAAACCTATGTTAGTTAGAAAGATGGGATTTTTCTTACTGTGCATGCGATATACAGTATGTTACTTTTTAGTTTAGTTTAAAAATGGGGTGAACAATCCCAAATTTTCCTGGACTGCTTCTTTAAAGTACATCAGGAAAATAGCTGTTTAGTTAAGTTTGTTATCATTGGATTTATTGCTGATTTATAAGGATCCACTTCATTTAGTTTCATCGGTTATAACACACCTCCAGCACTGTTACTCTCCAGATTCTACCGTTTCTCAAAGTCACTCTATCCGTTTTTACGGGGGTTTTTTAAGTGGTATTTCCAATTCCGTTTTTCCGTATGGCATATACAGTATACAGTAATTACATAGAAAAAATTGGGCTGGGCATAACATTTTCAATAGATGGTTCCGAAAAAACTGAACGGATACGGAAGACATACAGAGTACATTCCGTATGTGTTCAATTTTTTTGGGCCGACCCATTGACTTGAATGGAGCCACAGAACGTGATTTGCGGCCAATAATAGGACAGGTTCTATCTTTCGGAACGGAAAAATGGAAATGCGGAAACGGAATGCATACAGAGTACATTCAGGTTTTTTTTGCTGAACCATTTCGTATACGGAATGCAAAAAACTTTCGTGTTAACGAGCCCTAGGACTCACATTGAGCATCCCACAGGCTTCCATACAGAGACTGACCACCAGTTCACACAGAAGACATCATAGGATTTGGGGAGTCAAACAGCAGATCAAGTGGTCAAACTGGGGACCGGAATGAAGCTCGTAAGTCTTTCAGTGACAAAATTGAATTCCTCAGATACTTACCTGATGTATTTTGCAAATGGGGAAAAGCACTTTCCTGGTGTGGTTCTTAACAGTTCTGACAGGAAACTCAAGGGGAATTTTAACTTGACCGGATGGGTTAGATCAGAAATTATTTGACACAATTCCTTTCAATGGTGATTGTCATCATTATTTTTATATTACTATCCATAGCCAAAACATACTGTAAAAATGTAATACCATGCCATTTAGAAATTGCTTTTAGAATTAGGACATGTTTTGTTCAAAGACATCATTTAAAAAAACACAAAAAAATGGATGATTTTGGTATGGCAGTAAAAGGCAAATTCTGACCTCCCCTGTTAACCTACTCTGCAAATGAATAAAGCTTTGAAAAGCACAGAAAGGCATTTGACTAATATCTGGAATCGGATAAAAGAGAGCAGTGTAATAGGACTCGGCAGCTTTCTAACGCACCAGCTTAATGATTCTGAACAAAATAAAATGAATTGTAATGGAGCTGATGATTACCATCAAGCAAGGCTCACACACTGTTTTACTGTGGAGTAGTAAAAGAAGGATTGTTTAATGTTGGAGTCTGCTTCAAACGAATTGGCACGGCCTTAAAAAAGATGTCCTTACGTGATAAAGAATTCACTCCCAGGTGTGAAGCGAAAAGTTCACAGCTTCAGCTAAATACACTTCTGAGCGGCACATTTTAATAGCCGCCGACTTCACTTCTCTGTAAATAAAGGTCTGCAATCATTAGATAAGCTGTCTGCATTATGTCTGTACATGGTGTTGCAGACAGTTATTACAGGGCAGATTGAAAGCAGCCCTTTATTGTGCTTGTTCCAGGAGTCATGTTGGAAGTGTCATTGGACAGATACTTTCCCCTTTTGATCACACAAAAGGGAATCCTTCACGGTAGTTTTTAAATTGCACAAAAAATTGCAAAAAAGGTTTTTTTTAAGAAAAAAAAAATATTTTTATTTTTTTTGCTGTGTTGAAATGTGTAGTACCAGAAAAAGATCCATGTATTTAAAAAAAATATATATATATTTGAACATATCGCAAATATTTTTTTGGGGTGAAAATAGGATAAATCATATCTGTATACACACTAGTGGGCAAAAGTGAGGAATCCTTGTGGAAAAAGTTCATTTTTGATATTTAAGGGCTCATACACCATTTTTTGTAATAATACCATAAACACATATCAATAAGAAAATAATTGAATGTAGAAGGCAATGCAACAAATGTTCAGTTGTTTAAATTCTATCCAAAGTTATAGCTAAATAACCAGTAAAAAAAACATAACATCATTAGTTGGTTACTTCCCATCCTTGGTTACATTCCAGCCAAGGAAAGCCTGTTGATATGAATCGGCTTTCCTTGGCTGGAATGTAACCAATGAGTATAGCCGTTCAGAGCGCCCGTTAGGTGCTATTATGTTTTGGCAAGGAGCCAATGAGGTTAAGGTTTGCATTCAGCTCCCAAGGTCACGTATTAGAGCTGACAGCAGAACATCTGTCTGTGCGTTGTGTGATTGTTATCAAGGTGGTTGCTTTTTTTTCCCTTTGTGTAGTGAGCTTGTAAAACCTAGTAAAATAAAAAAAACGGTGAAAAGGGTTGACTGGTCACCCAGAAAGTGATGTAAAGTAGTTATTTTACGTGAGTAATACTAAACATTTGATGCAATTAGACAAATAATTTAAGGAAACCTCACCAAAGGAGGTATTTCAAAATATTTGAAGAGGTACTGTATAAGAAGCAGGTGGTGATGGAAGAAATAAGACTGTGTCTAGGTAACAGAAGAAAATCATCTTAGGCTACTTTCCCACTTGTGTTTTGTGCGGATCCGTTCAGATACTACAACCTTCTGCATATGTTCAGAACGGATCAGTTTGTATCATCTTTAACATAGCCAAGATCTGTCTTGAACACCATTGAAAGTCAATGGAGGACGGATCTGTTTTCTATTGTGCAAGATTGTTTCAGAGAAAATGGGTCCGTCCCCATTGACTTACATTGTGTGTCAGAACGTGGATCGGTTTGGCTCAGTTTAATCAAGCAGCGTTTTGGTGTCCGCCTCCAAAGCAGAATGGAGACGGAACGGAGCCAA
The DNA here is from genome assembly GCF_014858855.1 of Bufo gargarizans. Taxonomy (NCBI): domain Eukaryota; kingdom Metazoa; phylum Chordata; class Amphibia; order Anura; family Bufonidae; genus Bufo; species Bufo gargarizans. Next base: position 287,265,636 of record NC_058082.1, read on the forward strand.
ACTGATGCATTCTGAGCGGATCCTTTTCCATTCAGAATGCATTAAAATGCAAACTGGTCTGTTTTGGACCGCGTGTGAGAGCCCTGAAGAGATCTCACAAACGGAAAGCAAAAATGTGAGTGTGTGAAAGTAGCCTAAGTCTATACAAAGTGAACTGTCACAAATGTGGTTTGAAGTTGAGTGCAAGGACTGTTTGGCACATACTGAAAGAATTGGGTCTAAATACTAGAATTCCACACAAAAAAATCATTTAAATTGCTCAAAGATTGAAAAGATTACATTGTGCTAAAACCCATGTTATCTGGACAGAGAAACTATGGGACAGATTTATCAGGAATGATGAGACCAGGATCCACCTTTTCAGTAGTGAAGGCATTAAAGAAGTGATTTATTATCAGATACGTGCTGATTTTTGCCATATATCTATCGCAGATTCAGTCGCAAAAGATTTACCACTGAATCTGACACTTTTTCCTGCTCACCCCCGGTCTAAAATAGGGGGAAGGAGGGGGCAGGCCGGCTAGCCCGTTTCATTTATAATTTTCTACGTCTGTTTTAGACAATTGAGAGCGGGACGTTCCACAGTTGTCATAGTACCATGGGACAGCCGCAGAAATCCAGGACGGTTGGGATGTATGATCATATTATAACAGGATTGAACTCCATGTCATGTTGCCACTGAGTAAAAAAAAATGATAATCATATTACACTGTTAAAATGGCCAAATCCGGATGATATAAAAGAACCTAGAACATGGCACCCCTTTCTGTGGTCACCATAAACCTAGTACTGGTATATTTTTAACATTGGTGGTTATTGGCCAAGAGATCTGACTAATAAAAGCGTCATAAAATATTGTTTAGTAAAAGTTCCAGAACGGCCAAATCCGGATAATATAAAAGAACCTAGAACATGGCACCCCTTCTGTGGTCACCATAAACCTAGTACTGGTATATTTTTTAACATTGGTGGTTATTGGCCAAGAGATCTGACTAATAAAAGTGTCATAAAATATTGTTTAGTAAAAGTTCCAGAACTGAGAAGCCTGTAAAGATTTGGCACGAGAAAATTTATACTTTGAAATAAAACTTTATTAAAAGCCGTTATGGTCATGCTGACTTTTTGCTTTTATGCTTTTGACATGTAACAAAATACATTTGCAAAAAAAGCTATATTTTATGATTTAAATAACGTCAAACATGAAGCTAAGAATTTGGAATTTATATTTTGCATAGCTGCTGATTTATCATGTCAGGTGTTAATTTTAACCATTTGAGCTTGATTTTGCTTGTTAGATTTTATTTTAAAAGGTTTAATATTTTATATTTTTCATTATTTTTGACAGAGCTCCTCTTATATTTTAAAATGATTAGTCCATTCACTATCCATCCTTTAGAACTATTACAGGCAGCGCTTCAGTAGCAGCTTTAGAAAGGGAGGAATGGCTTACAGTACAGAACAAAGTGATGTTCATTGCTACACAATGTTGTCAATCTGAAATCAAACTTTGTCGACAGATTTGTGGTCAGAGCTCCATTTGTTGACGCAGAGCTCCAAATCCCCTGCATGGAGATAGATTTAAAAGATAACTTGCTGGCTGCCTGTGCCCGTCACTAGCTTGGGAGTTTATTGTACACTTGTTATTGAGTTTAAAGGGGTTCTCCAGGAAACAAAAAAATCACACCCAAAACACTGAAAAACTATACCTAAACTCCTAATTATTTATAATGACTCATTATATCTAGGGGGCAATCAGTGGGAGAAAACTGTCCTAATTACACTGCAGGACAGATTATGCTGTCAGTTTTATCCAATACATTCAGGGTTATATAGCATCATAAATCAATATACAGTTGCAAGAAAAAGTATGTGAACCCTTTGGAATGATATGGATTTCTGCACAAATTGGTCATAAAATGTGATCTGATCTTCACATAAGTCACAACAATAGACAATCACAGTCTGCTTAAACTAATAACACACAAAGAATTAAATGTTACCATGTTTTTATTGAACACATCATGTAAACATTCACAGTGCAGGTGGAAAAAGTATGTGAACCCTTGGATTTAATAACTGGCTGAACCTCCTTTGGCAGCAATAACTTCAACCAAACGTTTCCTGTAGTTGCATCTCAGACATGCACAACGGTCAGGAGTAATTCTTGACCATTCCTCTTTACAGAACTGTTTCAGTTCAGCAATATTCTTGGGATGTCTGGTGTGAATCGCTTTCTTGAGGTCATGCCACAGCATCTCAATCAGGTTGAGGTCAGGACTCTGACTGGGCCTCTCTAGAAGGTGTATTTTCTTCTGTTTAAGCCATTCTGTTGTTGATTTACTTCTATGCTTTTGGTCGTTGTCCTGTTGCAACACCCATCTTCTGTTGAGCTTCAGCTGGTGGACAGATGGCCTTAAGTTCTCCTGCAAAATATCTTGATAAACTTGGGAATTCATTTTTTCTTTCGATGATAGCAATCCGTCCTGGCCCTGATGCAGCAAAGCAGCCCCAAACCATGATGCCCCCACCACCATACTTCACAGTTGGGATGAGGTTTTGATGTTGGTGTGCTGTGCCTCTTTTTCTCCATACATAGTGTGTTTTTCTTTCAAACAACTCAACTTTGGTTTCATCTGTCCACAGAATATGTTGCCAGTACTGCTGTGGAACATCCAGGTGCTCTTGTGCAAACTGTAAATGTGGAGCAATGTTTTTTTTGGGCAGCAGTGGCTTCCTCTGTGGTATCCTCCCATGAAATCCATTCTTGTTTAGTGTTTTACGTATCGTAGATTCGCTACCAGGGATGTTAGCATATGCCAGAGACTTTTGTAAGTCTTTAGCTGACACTCTAGGATTCTTCTTCACCTCATTGAGCAGTCTGCGCTGTGCTCTTGCAGTCATCTTTACAGGACGGCCACTCCTAGGGAGAGTAGCAGCAGTGCTGAACTTTCTCCATTTATAGACAATTTGTCTTACCGTGGACTGATGAACAGCAAGGCTTTTGGAGATACTTTTATAATCCTTTCCAGCTTTATGCAAGTCAACAATTCTTAATCATAGGTCTTCTGAGAGCTCTTTTGTGCGAGGCATCATTCACATCAGGCAATGCTTCTTGTGAAAAGCAAACCCAGAACTAGTGTGTGTTTTTTATAGGGCAGGGCAGCTGTAACCAACACTCCAATCTCATCTCATTGATTGGACTCCAGTTGGCTGACACCTCACTCCAATTAGCTCTTGGAGATGTCATTAGTCTAGGGGTTCACATACTTTTTCCACCTGCACTGCGAATGTTTACATGGTGTGTTCAATAAAAACATGGTAACATTTAATTCTGTGTGTGTTATTAGTTTAAGCAGACTGTGATTTTCTGTGGTTGTGACTTAGATGAAGATCAGATCACATTGTATGACCATTTTGTGCAGAAATCCATATCATTCCAAAGCGCTCACATACTTTTTTCTTGCAACTGTAATCAGGGGTAGGATTCAAATTTTTAACAGGTTCCCTACTAAACGGCAGACATGCAGCATCACAACACATGTTTACATATACATACACCATATATATGCGACACACATACACATATATACACCATATATACACTACACACACATACCACCCAACTTTTAAAAAGCCTACGGAGCTAAACTATGGAATGAAGGTGCTCATCTCCAGCTCCCGCCACCAGAGCATCGGATCTGGATTTAGGCGGTAACACGGTTCTCCGAATCAGCTGTAATTTTAACAACCAGATCTAGAGAGCCTAAGGGAACTGGCTGAATCCCAGGGGCCTAAGCCCTGCTCCTTTCTCTGCCTGCCAGTTATCAGAAGTATGAACCACTTTACTATATACAGATCACTGTGTCTCAGAATTGAGCTTTCATTATTGCTCTCCTCTGAGCACTGTGCCCTCTTCAAACAGCTGATCGGTGGTGCCAAGAGGCAAACCCCATGATGGAATTCTACAAATAATTTCTGGGAAAAAACCTTCAGTGTATAAACCCTTTGGAGTAAGCTTTTATGCTCCCTCTAGTGGTGGCTGCAGGTAGTTGGGATTTTATGTTTTAAATATCTGTGTATGCAGATTTGGAACTCTGGAGGAGATTTATCAACAGTGGTGCAAAGCAAAACTAGCATTGTTGTCCATGGCAAAAAAATCTGATCAATCCTTTCATTTTCCAAAGAAGCTGTGTAAATGACAGGTGGAATCTGATTGGTTGCTATGGGCATCTATGCCAGTTTTCCTGGCCTTTGTGTCAGAAAAATAGCAAATAATATTAAGTCTGTGTACTGTATTTTTTGCCCCATAAGACGCACTCCCCCAAAAAGTGGGGGGAAAATGCCTCTGCGTCTTATGGGGCGAATGCTGCCATTTTACATCATAGTCTGCGATACTGCAGCATCGCAGCCTGCGATGTATCAGCGGGGAGGGAGGAGGGGCTGTAGTCCGAGAACTTGAGGCAGGGCCCGGTGCAGTCACTGTACTCTTACACCAGGCCCCACTGCTTTATATCTTCAGTAATCCTTAACCTCTTAAAACTTTAACTAAAGTTGCACTCTCCCCTGTATCAGCACTTACTAACAAGCATCCGTAGCAGACAGAGCGGCTGGCAGCGTTATTTCACTCACGGACGTTGCGCGCCTGATCCTCCCACTTTATAAATCAAGCAGGCGGAGCAGGTGCCCAATGTCAGTGAGTGACGTTACGCTGCCAGCTGCTCTGCCTGCTACTGATGCTTGTTAGTAAGTGCTGATACAGGGGAGAACGGAACTTCAGATAAAGTTATTAGGAGGTTAAGGATTACTGTTTAGAAATACTGCTGTGAGTGGAGGGGCCCGGTGTATTGGGGGACACTGTTATGGTAGGGGATCTGTGGATGACACATATATAGCAGTGTCTTCCACAGATCTCCCCTATAACAATGTCATCCACAGATCCTCCACCCCATAACAGTGCCACCCAGAGATGCCCCTCCCCATAACAGTGCCATCCACAGATGCCCCTCCCCATAAAGGTGCCATCGACAGTACCCCCTCCCCATAACAGTGCCATCCACTGATCCCCCATAACATTGCCATCCACAGATCCCCCCTAACAGTGCCATCCACAGATCCCCCTAACAGTGCCATCCACCACTCCCCCACATAACAGTGCCATCCACAGATCCCCCCATAACAGTGCCATCCACAGATCCCCTCCATAACAGTGCGTCATCCACAGATCCCCCATAATAGTGTCATGCACAGATCACCCACCTACAGCACACCTTTTGGTTAAAAATATATTTTTTTCTTATTTTCCTGCTCAAAAACGGATGGGCCGGTGTGTCTTATAGGGCGAAAAATATGGCAATTTAAAAGAACAAAATCTATTCTAGGGTGGACATTTACTTTATGCTATAAGCACAATTGCTGTGGCGGTAGTGGGAGTTATTATAAAGAATTTGTAAAGTTAGCTTTGCAGGAGTCTGGTGTTGCCAAAACTTGGGTCAAATTTATCAAATGTTGGATGTTTGATAAATTTGGTAGATCTTTTACTCTACAGTTGATAATAATGGCTGAGCAGTGTGACAAAATGGGGAGCAGGATCTCATCATTATTGTAGTCATGCAACCCTGCTCTCTGTTCAAAATGGCCTCCCCAAGAGGCCATATTGATACACTCCTTGAGAATCCCTTTAAAGGGAATAAGTCACCAGCGAGCTTCCTGTCAAACTGTTTGCATAGACACATAGCTGTGGTTCACCTGATTAACCCCTTAACCCCTTAAGGACACAGCCCTATTTCACCTTAAGGACCAGGCCATTTTTTGCAAATCTGACCACTGTCACTTTAAGTGCTGATAACTTTAAAACGCTTTGACTTACCCAGGCCGTTCTGAGATTGTTTTTTCGTCGCATATTGTACTTCATGACACTGCTAAAATTGGGTCAAAAAAGTTAATTTTTTTGCATAAAAAAATACCATATTTACCAAAAATTTAGAAAAATTTGCAAATTTCAAAGTTTCAGTTTCTCTACTTCTGTAATACATAGTAATACCCCCAAAAATTGTGATGACTTTACATTCCCCATATGTCTACTTCATGTTTGTAGCATTTTGGGAATGATATTTAATTTTTTGGGGATGTTACAAGGCTTAGAAGTTTAGAAGCAAATTTTGAAATTTTCAGAAATCTTCAAAATCCCACTTTTTATGGACCAGTTCAGGTTTGAAGTCACTTTGTGAGGCTTACATAATAGAAACCACCTAAAAATGACCCCATTCTAGAAACTACACCCCTCAAGGTATTCAAAACTGTTTTTACAAACTTTGTTAACCCTTTAGGTCTTCCACAACACTTCATGGCAAATGGACATACATTTTTAGAATTTAGATTTTTTGGAAAATTTTCCAATATAATCAATTTTTTCCTGGAAAAAAACAAGGGTTAACTGCCAAACAAAACTCAAAATGGGTTGCCCTGATTCTGTAGTTTGCAGAAACACCCCATATGTGGTCGTAAACTACTGTTTGGCCAAACGGGAGCACGTAGAAAGAGGGGAACGCCATATGGGTTTTGGAAGGCAGATTTTGCAGGACTGGTTTTGTTTATACCATGTCCCATTTGAAGCCCCCTGTTGCACCCCTAGAATAGAAATTTCAAAAAAGTGACTCCATCTAAGAAAGTACACCCCTCAAGGTATTCAAAACTGGGTTTACAAACTTTGTTAACCCTTTAGGTGTTCCACAAGAGTTATTGGCAGATGGAGAAACAATTTAGAAATTTCTATTTTTTGGAAAATTTTCCAATATAATCAATTTTTTCCAGGAGTAAAACAAGGGTTAACTGCCAAACAAAACTCAAAATGGGTTGCCCTGATTCTGTAGTTTGCAAAAACACCCCATATGTGGTCGTAAACTACTGTTTGGCCGAACGGGAGGACATAGAAGGAGGGGAACACCATATGGGTTTTGGAAGGCAGATTTGGCAGGACTGGTTTTGTTTATACCATGTCCCATTTGAAGCCCCCTGTTGCACCCCTAGAATAGAAATTTCAAAAAAGTGACTCCATCTAAGAAAGTACACCCCTCAAGGTATTCAAAACTGGGTTTACAAACTTTGTTAACCCTTTAGGTGTTCCACAAGAGTTATTGGCAGATGGAGAAACAATTTAGATATTTCTATTTTTTGGAAAATTTTCCAATATAATAAATTTTTTCCAGGAGTAAAACAAGGGTTAACTGCCAAACAAAACTCAAAATGGGTTGCCCTGATTCTGTAGTTTGCAAAAACACCCCATATGTGGTCGTAAACTACTGTTTGGCCGAACGGGAGGACATAGAAGGAGGGGAACACCATATGGGTTTTGGAAGGCAGATTTGGCAGGACTGGTTTTGTTTATACCATGTCCCATTTGAAGCCCCCTGTTGCACCCCTAGAATAGAAATTTCAAAAAAGTGACTCCATCTAAGAAAGTACACCCCTCAAGGTATTCAAAACTGGGTTTACAAACTTTGTTAACCCTTTAGGTGTTCCACAAGAGTTATTGGCAGATGGAGAAACAATTTAGAAATTTCTATTTTTTGGAAAATTTTCCAATATAATCAATTTTTTCCAGGAGTAAAACAAGGGTTAACTGCCAAACAAAACTCAAAATGGGTTGCCCTGATTCTGTAGTTTGCAAAAACACCCCATATGTGGTCGTAAACTACTGTTTGGCCGAACGGGAGGACATAGAAGGAGGGGAACACCATATGGGTTTTGGAAGGCAGATTTGGCAGGACTGGTTTTGTTTATACCATGTCCCATTTGAAGCCCCCTGTTGCACCCCTAGAATAGAAATTTCAAAAAAGTGACTCCATCTAAGAAAGTACACCCCTCAAGGTATTCAAAACTGGGTTTACAAACTTTGTTAACCCTTTAGGTGTTCCACAAGAGTTATTGGCAGATGGAGAAACAATTTAGAAATTTCTATTTTTTGGAAAATTTTCCAATATAATCAATTTTTTCCAGGAGTAAAACAAGGGTTAACTGCCAAACAAAACTCAAAATGGGTTGCCCTGATTCTGTAGTTTGCAAAAACAACCCATATGTGGTCGTAAACTACTGTTTGGCCGAACGGGAGGACATAGAAGGAGGGGAACACCATATGGGTTTTGGAAGGCAGATTTGGCAGGACTGGTTTTGTTTATACCATGTCCCATTTGAAGCCCCCTGTTGCACCCCTAGAATAGAAATTTCAAAAAAGTGACTCCATCTAAGAAAGTACACCCCTCAAGGTATTCAAAACTGGGTTTACAAACTTTGTTAACCCTTTAGGTGTTCCACAAGAGTTAATGGCAGATGGAGAAACAATTTAGAAATTTCTATTTTTTGGAAAATTTTCCATTTTAACCCATTTTTTCCAGCAATAAAGTAAGGGTTAACAGCCAAACAAAACTCAATATGGGTTGCCCTGATTCTGTAGTTTGCAAAAACACCCCATATGTGGTCGTAAACTACTGTTTGGCCAAACGGGAGCACGTAGAAAGAGGGGAACGCCATATGGGTTTTGGAAGGCAGATTTTGCAGGACTGGTTTTGTTTATACCATGTCCCATTTGAAGCCCCCTGTTGCACCCCTAGAATAGAAATTTCAAAAAAGTGACTCCATCTAAGAAAGTACACCCCTCAAGGTATTCAAAACTGGGTTTACAAACTTTGTTAACCCTTTAGGTGTTCCACAAGAGTTAATGGCAGATGGAGAAACAATTTAGAAATTTCTATTTTTTGGAAAATTTTCCATTTTAACCCTTACTTTATTACTGAAAAAAATGGGTTAACAGCCAAACAAAACTCAAAATGGGTTGCCCTGATTCTGTAGTTTGCAGAAACACCCCAAATGTGGTCGTAAACTACTATTTGGCTAAACGGCAGGACATAGAAGAAGGGGAACGCCATACGGTTTTTGGAAGGCAGATTTTGCTGGACTGGTTTATTTACACCATGTACCCTTTCAAGCCCCCTGATGCACCCCTAGAGTAGAAACTCCATAAAAGTGACCCCATCTAGGAAACTATGGGATAAGGTGGTTGTTGTTTTGGTACTATTTTAGGGGTAAATATGATTTTTGGTTGCTCTATATTACACTTTTTTGAGGCAAGGTAACAAAAAAATTAAATTCTAAAATTTTTCTACATTTGCTATTTAGTTTTGTGGAACACCTAAAGGGTTAACAAAGTTTATAAAGTAACTTTTGAATACCTTGAGGGGTGTAGTTTCTTAGATGGGGTCACTTTTTTGGAGTTTCTAGTCTAGGCTACATCAGGGGGGGCTTCTAATGGGACATGGTGTCAAAAAAAAAAACTGTCCATCAAAATCTGCCTTCCAGAAACCATATGGAGTTCCCTTCGTTCTATGCCCTGCCGTGCGGCTATATAGCCATTTACGACCACATATGGGGTGTTTCTGCAAACTACAGAATCAGGGCCATAAATATTGAGTTTTTTTTGGCTGTTAACCCTTGCTTTATTACTGGAAAAAAAGGATTCAAATGGAAATTTTGCCCAAAAATGGGTGTTTTGGCACCGTTTTTATTTTATATTTTTAACACCGTTCATCCGAGGGGTTTGGTCAAATGTTATTTTTATAGCGACGACTTTTACGCACGCGACGATGCCCAATATGTATGGCTCTCAGACTTTGGAGACACTAAGCAGGCATCCTAAAACTGCGGCCCTCCAGATGTTGTAAAACTACAATTCCCACCATGCCCTGCTGATGGCTGTAGGTTGTCTGGGCATGCTGGGAGTTATAGTTTTACAACATCTGGAGGGCCGCAGTTTGAGGATGCCTGCACTAAAACTAATATTTTTTTGGGGAAAAAAAATTGTTTCTGTGTCTCCAAAGTCTGAGAGACATAGTGTTTTATGTTCTCTAGGGGACTGTTGGAGATTATAAAAATTTAGTACTCCATGGAAGTGTGATACTCCCTGAAGCAATCGATAACGCAGAGGCCCGGATGATCGGGGCAAGTGTCACACTGAGTAGTGGTGTCCTTCCGTATCCCCCTCTTGTGACACACTCTGCATCTTTTTTGGGTTCGTCCCTTCTTTCCAGTATGGGGGACCACACCTGGAAAGTGTTGGCCAGGGACGATCCGGGCGCCTCCAGTTCCCGAGGTACTCCGGCCTGCTCTTTCCCGGTCCGAAAAGATCAGGTCTTTGAGGACTGCCTCATAGAATTGGAGGAATGTCCCTGTGCTGCCAGCGCTTCGGGATAGTACAAAAGAGTTGTACATGGCAACCTGCACCATGTAGACCGCAACTTTTTTGTACCATGCCCGGGTTTTGCGCATGGCATTATATGGCTTGAGGACTTGATCAGAGAGATCAACTCCTCCCATATACCGATTGTAGGCGACGATACAATCGGGCTTGAGGACCGTTGCCGTGGTACCTCGCACAGAGACTGGGGTGGTGCTGTTACCGTGGATTGTGGACAGCATAAGGACATCCCTCTTGTCCTTATACCTGACCAGCAACAGGCTTCCACTGGTAAGGGCACGGGTCTCACCCCTGGGGATAGGTACCTGGAGGGGGTGGGCAGGGAGGCCGCGTTGATTTTTCCGCACGGTCCCACAAGCGAACGTGGATCTGGCGGCAAGGGACCTGAACAAGGGAATGCTGGTATAAAAGTTGTCCACGTACAAGTGGTAACCCTTATCCAGCAGTGGGTACATAAGGTCCCACACGAGTTTCCCGGTAACACCCAGAGTGGGGGGACATTCTGGTGGTTGAATCCGGGAATCTCGCCCCTCGTACACACGAAATTTGTAAGTGTACCCTGAGGTACTCTCACAAATTTTGTATAGCTTCACGCCATACCTCGCCCGCTTTGTGGGAATGTATTGGCGGAAACTGAGTCTCCCCTTGAACGCAACGAGAGACTCATCAACCGCGACCTCCCTTCCAGGTACGTAGGCCTGCTGAAATGTGGCCCCAAAGTGATCGATGACCGGCCGTATCTTGTACAGCCGGTCATAGGCAGGATCACTTCGGGGGGGACATGCTGCATTATCGGAATAATGCTGACATTTCCGGATGGCCTCAAACCGGGAGCGTGTCATGGCCGTACTGTACAGTGGGGTCTGGTATAGGACGTCCCCACTCCAGTACAGCCTGACACTGGGTTTTTGCACTAGACCCATATGCAGCACGAGGCCCCAAAATGTCCTCATCTCGGCTGCACTGACCGGCGTCCAGCCACCGGGTCTAGCCAAAAATGAGCCCGGGTTTTGAGCGACGAACTGTTGGGCGTACAGATTCGTCTGCTCCACCATCAGATTCACCAGTGGGTTACTGAAAAAAAAACTAAAAAAGTCTATTTCAGTAAACCCCACTGTGGGAATCTGGATTCCAGGATTGCCAGCGAAATCCGGAATCTCAGGCTCAAAGTCCACTGGGGGACACCAGCTAAGTTCATCGGCAGGGGGCTCCGGTGAACTTATTTGGTGGGCCGGGAAACCAGTACGAACCCCAGGGCGGCTCGTACTAGGGTGGGCCACAGGATCCCTAGCATGTGTGGCCCCTGGCTCCGCCTGGCGGCGTCTCCGCTGCCTTGGTGGCTCATCGTCATCCGATGATGATGAGGAGGATGCGGATGACAAAAGGAACGTGGGGTCATCCTCATCCTCACTGGGGCTCTCAGAGTCGGAGGCAATCTGGGCATATGCCTCCTCGGCCGAGAACACCCGGCGGGCCATGGGTGTGTGTGTGTGCGTGTGTATGTGCGTGCGTGTAAACCTTTATTCTATGTGCGTGTGTGTGGGGGCACGGGTGTTCACGTACTAAAAAGTCCAGGCAAAAAAAATGGGCAAGTGTTAGAAAAAAAAAAAAAAAAAGTTCAAACTTGCTGATCAGCGGTTCAACGCTGATCAGCGGTCGGTGGGGTGGTGGGGCGGGCGATGCGCTAACAGTGGACGGACGCTAAAAAGTGCCGGCCAGTCAGCGCACGCAGAAAAAAAAAAAGTGGTGGTGGGGGAAGGGTCTGGTGAGGGGGGGAAGGGTCTGGTGAGGGGGGGGGGGTCTGGGGGGGGGGGGGTGCTGGTGGTGGGGGGGATGCGGGGGGGGGCAAGTGGCAGGGGGGTCTGGGGTCTGGTAGCTGAAAAAAAAAAAGTTTGGAATAAATGTGCTTTTTTTTTTTTTTCCCTAACTTTTCCCTTCTATCCCTGCCTAAAGGTGCCTCTCCCTCACTGACCCTAACCTACCTGGGTGGCGATGGGTGCAGGAGGGTGATGGATGCCGATTAGGGGGACACAGGAGCTGGTGCTGGACGATGCTGCACGGTCAGGGTGCTGGACAGGAAGAGGAGGGGAGAGAGGAGCGCAGGAAGTTTGAATCTCGCGCCTCTCTCCCCTGCACCAATCAGCACCCTGGACAGCGGCGTTCAGCACCAGGGCCAGCTCCGCCTCTGCAAATCCTCGGACTGCGATTGGTGGTGTAAAATTACGCCACCGATCGCAGTCTTTTTCCGGTTCATCGGGTCACAGGACACCCGAATGGACCGGAAACGCAGAAAACCGCAGGTCTGAATTGACCTGCGGTTTTCTGCGATCGTCGATGCGGGGGGGTCAAATGACCCCCCCCCTGCATTGTTACAGGATGCCGGCTGAATGATTTCAGCCGGCATCCCGTTCCGATTAACCCCCGCGGCGCCGGCATCGCTATTTAAAGCCATGACGTACCGGTACGTCATGTGTCCTTAAGGACTCAGGAAACATGCCGTACCGGTACGTCATGTGTCCTTAAGGGGTTAAGGATCGGGCCATTTTGCACCTTCGTGACCAGACTGATTTTTGCATATCTGACATGTGTCACTTTATGTGGGTAATAAGTTTGGAATGCTTTTACTTATGCAAGCCGTTCTGAGAATTAAATTTGAGTCCATATGTTTCACCTTTATTTATAGAATAATTCCAAATTTACAGAAAATTTAGAAAAATGTATAATTTCCAAAATTAGAATTTCTCTACTTATAAGGCAGATAGTGATACCTCACAAAATAATTATTACTTTACATTTCCCATATGTCTACTTTATGTTGGCATCATTTTGAAAATGTAATTTTATTTTTTAGGACATTAGAAGCAATTCTTAAATTTTTTTAAGAAAATTTCTAAAACCCACTTTTTTAAAGACCAGTTCAGGTATGAAGTCAGTTTTTGGGCCTTACATAGTAGAAACCACCCAAAAATGGCCCCACTTTAGAAACAACACCCCTCCATTTATTTAAAACTGTTACAAACTACATTAACCCGTTTAGGTGCTTCACAAGAATTAAAGGTAAATGGAGATGAACTTTAAAAATTTCACTTTTTTTTGCAGATTTCCCATTTTAATAATTTTTTTCCTGTAACACAGCAAGTGTTAACAGCCAAACTAATCTCAATATGTATTACCCTGATTCTGCAGTTTACAGTAACACCCCATATGTGGTTGTAGACTTCTGTATGGGCGTACAGCAGAGCTTAGAATAGATGGAGCACAATATGGCTTTTGGAGGGCAGATTTCACTGGAATAATTTTCAGTCGCTGACTCGCATTTGAAAGTACCCTGAGGTACCCCACAGTGGAAACCCCCAAAAAGTGACCCCATTTTGGGAACTACACCCCCCAAAGAATTTTTCAAGGGGTGTAGTAAGCACTTTGGTCCAATATGCTTTCATAGAATTTAGAAACCCTTAGCTGTAAAAAACAAAAATTACATATTTTACCGAAAAATGTCACTTTAGGCCCAAGTTTTTCATTGTCACATGGGGTAACAGGAGAAATTCATTACAAAATGTATTACCCTTTTTCTCCTGAATACGGCAACACTCTATATGGGGTTGTTGACTGCTGCATGGGCGCATGGCAGAGCTTAGAACAGATGGAGCATGCTATGATTATTGGAGGGCAGATTTCACTGGAATAATTTTCAGGCGCTGTGTCGCATTTGAAGTTACCCTGAGGTACCCCAAAAATGACCCCATTTTGGAAACCACCCCCTAAAGTATTCATCTAGGGGTGTACTGAGAATTTTATTATTTTACAGTATTCATCTAGGGGTATAATGAGAAATTATTTTTACATTTTGGAATTTTCCAAATTATAATTGCCTAATAATATAATGAAATATGGAGTGTTAAAAAAACTGTGGATTGCATAATAAATAAAAAATGGCCAAAAGTGCATTAAAGAAGTAAAAAAAGAAATGTAACTTGATTAAATTAATAATCTAAGGAAGTATGGTAAATGCGGAAACACTGCTTAATGCAAAGTTCAGGCTTTTCTGGACAGGTATCACATTGATATATGGTATCCCACCGTATCCCATTCTCGTAACAGACCCTACATCCCTTTTGGGCTGTGCTATTTTTCGCAATAGGGGGCACCTTTGATGGGAATTGTTGCCCTGGGATAATTCTGCTGGCGCTGCTCTCCAAATATTACATTTTTAATGATTTTTTCTTGAAAATCTAGATATGTTTCTTGGTTACCTGCTTTTTGGAACATGACAAAAGAATTATACAGGGCTACTTGCATAAGGTGGGCTGCAAGTTTCTTATACCAAATGTGGGATATCCTGACCGCACTATAGGGCTGCAGAATTTGGTCTGCAAGGTCCACCCACCAATATATTTATTGTAATCCTGTATACAGACGGTGGTATTTGTGCCGCTCACAGGAACAGGGTTGTTACTGTCTGGATGTATAGATGTCATTATGAGGAAATCTTTTTGTCTCGATATTTTGTCTCGATGTCCGATGATATTTTGTCTCGATTGCAAAGGCCCTTTATTTCCCCAGACTTCAATTTTTTGTTGCCTGAAGGCTTGGGCAGGCCTCTTTGATTGCAGCGTCTGGTGCCCAATGCTACTGTCTTTCTAACTGAAAGGCACCTGAAAAGGGGTGCGCTGGTGTAATAATTGTCGACGTACAACTGGTACCCCTTATCTAAACGAGGGTGCAAAAGATCCCACACTATTTTACCTGCCACATTAAGGGAAGGTGGGCATTCAGGATATCTTTGCTTTCATACACTGTAAATTTATAGGCTTATAAATTTTTAGCCCAACTCGTGCCCTCTTCCTTGGCAAATATTGGCGAAATTGAAGCCTGCCTTTAAAAAGGACAAGTGACTCGTCCAGGGCAATATTTTTTTTGGGCAAGTAGTACGCGCTGCGATTGGTTACTCAGATCTGTGTGACCAATCACAGAAATCTGGAAACAGGGACCGCTGTGATTGGTCCCCTGACGGGTGCCCTGACAGCTCTGCTGTCTGTGACACCTGTTAAGATGCCGATGTCACTGCAAGTATACTTGCGTTGACACTTTCATTTCTTGACGTACTGTGCACGTCATGATGCGGTAACTAACACTACATCATGACGTACATAATACATAATTCGGCACTAAGGGGTTAAATGCAGTTTTTTCTTTTGTTGATCTGAGGCTCCATTGCTGAATTATGATACTTTAACCTTTTGGGGACACATGACGTACCGGTACGTCATGATGCCTTGGTACTTAAGGACACATGACGTACCGGTACGTCATGTGTATTTCCGATCACTGCCGCGCAGCGGGCGGTGATCGGTGATCGGAACTGGGTCAATGCCAGGGGGGGTCCTATGACCCCCCCCCCATATCAACGATTGCTGCGGTTTAACCCCTTCTATGCCGCTGAACGTGGCATAGAAGGGGTTTGTGTTTGAGTGAGCCCATCGAGTCCCAGTGCTGCTGCTCACATGACCTAACCCCTCAGGTGAATACCGTAAAAAAAGATAAAAATTGTGTAAAAAAAAAAAAAGCAATTTTTGTCACCTTTCATCACAAAAAGTGCAAAACCAAGTGATCAAAAAGGCGTATTCCCCCCAAAATAGTACCAATCTAACAGTCACCTCATCCCGCAAAAATGCAGCGTGTGTAATAACCTGCTCTATAAAAATATCACATGACCTAACCCCTCAGGTGAATACCATAAAAAAAGAAAATAAAAACGGTGTAAAAATTTTTTGGGGTTACCTTACATCACAAAAAGTGTAATAGCAAGCGATCAAAAATCATACGCACCCCAAAATAGTGCCAATCAAATCTTCATCTCAACCTGAAAAAAATGAGACCCTACACAAGACAGTCGCCTAAAAAATAAATAAAACTATGGCTTTCAGAATGTGAAAATGTGGAGACACTAAAGAATCATTATATATATTTTTTTAATGCTTTGTTATGTAAAACTGAAACAAATAAGTCATATTTGGTATTGTCGTGTCCGTGACAACCTGCTCTATAAAAATACCACATGATCTAACCTGTCAGATGAATGTTGTGAATAACAAAAAATATAAACGGTGCCAAAACAGCTATTTTTTGTTACCTTGCTTCACAAAAAGTGTAATATAGAGCAACCAAAAATCATATGTACCCTAAAATAGTACCAACAAAACCGCCACCCTATCCCGTAGTTTCCAAAATGGGGTCACTTTTTTGGAGTTTCTACTCTAGGGGTGCATCAGGGACATGGTGTAAAAAAAACAGTCCAGCAAAATTTGCCTTCCAAAAACCGTATGGCATTCCTTTCCTTCTGCGCAATGCAGTGTGCCCGTACAGCAGTTTACGACCACCTATGGGGTGTTTCTGTAAACTACAGAATCGGGGCCATAAATATTGAGTTTTGTTTGGCTGTTAACCCTTACTTTGTAACTGGAAAACAATTATTAAAATGGAAAATCTGCCAAAAAAGTGAAATTCTGAAATTTCATCTCTATTTATAAAAATATATTAATTCTTGTGGAACACCTAAAGGGTTAACAAAGTTGGTCAAATCAGTTTTGAATACCTTGACGGGTGTAGTTTCTAAAAGGGGGTCACTTTTTTGGAGTTTCTACTCTAGGGGTGCATTAGGGGGGCTTCAAATGGGACATGGTGTAAAAAAACCAGTCCAGCAAAATCTACCTTCCAAAAACTGTATGGCATTCCTTTCCTTCTGTGCCCTGCCATCTGCCCGTACAGCAGTTTACGACCACATATGGGGTGTTTCTGTAAACTACAGAATCAGGGCCATAGATATTGAGTTTTGTTTGGCTGTTAACCCTTGCTTTGTAACTGGAAAAAATTGATTCAAATGGAAAATCTACCTAAAAAGTGAAATTTAGAAATTGTATCTCTAGTTTCTATTAGATCTTGTGGAACACCTAAAGGTTTAACAAAGTTTGTAAAATGAGTTTTGAATACCTTGAGGGGTGTAGTTTGTAAAACAGGGTCATTTTTGTGTGGTTTCTATTATGTAAGCCTCACAAAGTGATTTCAGACCTGAACTGGTCCTGAAAATGTGGATTTTCTTCTAAATTTCTAAGCCTTGTAACGTCCCCTAAAAATAAAATGGCATTCCCAAAATGATCCAAACATGAAGTGGACATATGGGGAATGTAAAATAATAAGTATTTTTGAGGTATTACTATCTATTATAAAAGTAGAGAACTTGAAATTTTGTGTAAATTTGGTGGGTTTTTTTCTAAATAAAAATGAACTTTTTTGACTCCATCCTACCCATGTCATGAAGTACAATATATGCTGAAAAAACAATCTTAAAATGGCCTGGATAAGTAAAAGCGTTTTAAAGTTATCACTGCATAAAGTGACACTGGTCAGATTTGCAAAAATTTGCCTTAAGGTGAAAATAACGGAAACCAGACAGATCCGTTATGCTTCCCATAGACTTGTATTATGAAGGATCAAAACGGAATGCCTTTATAGGCTTCCGTTTTGACTTCCGTCTTATGGATTCCGTTATAACGGAAGACAAAACCAGAATCCATAATGGTGATGTGAACCCGCCCTAAATAACATAATCCCCTCCCACAGCCACCTTCAACATACAGTCCCATGTAAATAACATCACTCCCTCCTACAGCCACCATCAACATACAGTCCCATGTAAATAAATAACATGACCCCGCCCCCATCCACCTCCAACACACAGTTCCATGTGAATAACATCCCTCCCTTCAGTCCTAACATACACTCCCAGTTAAATAACCACAACTCCCATCATTGCTCTGCCTCTCCCTTCACTTACCTCCCCTTATGTAGCAGATCTCACCACAGCTTCTTCCCCCAGGACTTATGCTCTTCACTGCCGTCCTCTCCTGCGCTGGTCGCATAATGGTGACATCATCGCAGGACCTTCTCAACCATTGCCTGTTTTTCAGGTCACATGACCTGTGATGTCATCACAGGTCCTTCAGCTCTTCCAGTGCATTAGATTTAATTGTATTGCCGTCCTGATGACGGCAATACAGTTGTATCTAGCTGGCAGGCAGGACATTCGGGGCCTGGGACAAAACATAAGGGGCCCAGGTCCCGAATATTTTAACTTAGCAACGCCCCTGGATAGATAGATAGATAGATATATGAGATAGATATAGATATGAGATAAGATATTGATAGATGATAGATAGAAGATAGATAGATAGATAGATAGATAGATATGAGAGATAGATAGATATGAAATATATGATAGACAGATAGATAATAGATAGATATGATGCTTTACACGTTGTAAAAGACTCGGGCCCCCATGAGTGGTATTGTGGTATCCCAGTTTTAATAAGCATTTACATTGCAGTGACCTAGAAAGAACTCGGCTTGAGTAATATATTTATTTCACGTTCTGATATAGGACGTGTGAATGGCTGCAGTGAGATAAAGCGCAGTGGGCATGGACCAGTAAATGAATTACATTGGAGGTCATCGGAATGAGGCTGGATGTCTTCATTGTGATTAAAGTACTCCAAGTTGATTAAATGAAAGCTTGCCTAGTAACTCGGAATTATTATGCACATTTTTTCAGATAGGTGAACCAGTGTCACCATTTTATTAAGTGGAGGGCTACATAAGGGCAGGTGGTGCATTTTTCATTACTTTAATTGTGTGATTTGTCTGGATTTTCAGCTTTTGATAAATGCTGTAGTGTTATATGACAGAATTAAAAGGATTTGGGAGTTTAAGAAAAGGACTTTGCAACAGGATTTCAACTCTTTGTATATTTGATGGATTTGGCTGGATTTTTGCTTTTTTGTTTTCAATCATTGAGCTGCATTAAACAAAGAGTGTTGAGCAGGTGTGCATATTGCCAGACACAAATACAATTCCAGATATCAAAAAAATTAATCCATCGCAACCTATGGATTATACTTTCACCCACACACGCAATTGAAGTGGATACTGACTCCATTAAGCAGAGCACGTGTCTGCAGCACAATCAGTGAGCCTGCAATTAATCTGATTCCCTCCAGCCCTTTTACTGATGAGATATTTGCAGGTGCTGCTTATGGGTGCATTCATTTTTTAAGTTGAACATGGTGTAATCATTATTTTTGTATATGTTTTAGATATTTATACACATCTTACAACCAAATAACTAATATTTGTGCAGAAATGAATGACTGAAATTGGTCATACACAGTCAGACTGTAATCTAACACGTTTTGACTTTCTCCCTCTACTCCATCATGCACATGCACTTTCAGCCAAACATGCATGTGTCCTAAGAAGAGAGAGGGAACAATGCCCCCATTCACTGCAACCTCCTTGGGAAAAAAAAAAAGTGTTTAATACTGATCACTTATCCTCAGGATAGGACATCAGTATGTGATTGGGGGTATGACGCCCGTTACCCACTGCCGATCAGCTGTTTGAAGAGGCTGCTGTGCTCTGCTGAGTACTGTGGCCTCCTTAAAGCTCACCAAGCACAGAGCAGTCTGTTTGGATAGTAGCAGTGCTTGGTATTGCAGCCCGGCTCCATTCACTTGAATGGGGCTGAGCTGTGTCTAGGCCATGTGGCTAACGAACATGACATCATTTGCCTAGGAAGAGGTCACAGCACTCTTGCTGATCAGCAGGGTATCCAGGAGTCGGACCCCCACCGATCAGATACTGATGACCTATCTTGTGGTTAGGTCATCACTATTAAACACTCGGACAACCTCTTTAAACAAACAACTGCCTAAATCTTATCTTGACCAACATCTGCTATCCAGGGAGAATCAGGAGGCCTCCATACACATTGGATGGTCAGCTGTTTCCGATGAAATGGTTTGGCCGACATGTATCTAATGTGTATGCGGAAGCTTTAACAGGTAACTAACAAAGGTGCAGGCGTGCAGCACCTTCCACTGTTGTGGAACGTACAGAGTACAGATCTCTTGTATCTTCCAAGGATGTTTTTTCCCTTGGTCAGTGGAAAGCAAGGATGCGTGAATAAACACATTAAAATCAATGGATCTGTGTGCTGCCTTTGGAGAACATGGACAGCACACACTGACATGTGATAGAGGCCTACTGTAAAATGTGCCTACTGCTGTCAGACGTTTGGGTGACTACTTGATCTCCTTGTTTCGGTCTGTAAAATCATTGGCTTCTTGCATAGAATGTGTGCCACAAGCGGTTCCTCATCCAGGATTTCTCTCGATCAGATATTCACCAGTCTCCCGCAGGAATATTCTGGATGCAGAATAATACAATGGTTGTGTTTAACATTTTGGAGGTTACATATTGTTCTGTCTAGAATAACTGTGTATACTGTACATACTGATATTTTGCTAATTTTCTAAGGGTTTTTTTTGCATTTTTTTTGTAGGTTCTTTAAAGGCTGACAGTTTTTCTGAAAAGAGACCACTACTTGGAATGTGCAAAAGTACCGGGTCTTGCAGGTAAGACCTTATTTGGTTAAAAGAGAATTGATTGAGACTAAAATATTGATATGGAGCCAATCTTTGATACCATATCATTTTTCCTTTGTTACTAGGGAGCTATGTCTGTATACAGTTTTTTTTTACAGACTTCTGTGTGTGTACAGGTATACAGATATGTCTAGTCCCATCATGTGTTGCACCATTTCTTCTTCCTCCCTCTTTTTGTTATTTAAGGTCCTGTTCACACTGTTAGTCAGATACTCCACTGGTAGTTCCTTCTGAGTTCACAACAAGAATAGAATTAAATTCTGCCAAATTCTTGCAGTCAAAACAACTGCTCCAATTAGTCAGTGGTGTGCAGATGTGAACATAGCCTTACAAGTCAAGTGCTTTGTTAAGAAGAGTGGGCAGGAGGTACGATCAGACTACGCAGGATTCTGTGGAGTGTTATAAAAATGTTATGTCATCATTTAGGCTACTTTCACACTTGTGTTCGTCGGTCCGCTCGTGAGCTCCGTTTGAAGGAGCCCACGAGCGGACCCGAACGCCTCCGTCCAGCCCTGATGCAGTCTGAATGGAGCGGATCCGCTCAGACTGCATCAGTCTGGCGGCGTTCAGCCTCCGCTCCGCTCGCCTCCGCACGGCCAGGCGGACAGCTGAACGCTGCTTGCAGCGTTCAGCTGTCCGCCTGGCCGTGCGGAGGCGAGCGGATTCGTTCAGACTTACAATGTAAGTCAATGGGAACGGATCCGCTTGAAGATGACACCATATGGCTCAATCTTCAAGCGGATCCGTCCCCCATTGACTTTACATTGAAAGTCTGAACGGATCCGCTCGGGCTACTTTCAGACTTAGAAATTTTTCTAAGTTATTAATGCAGACGGATCCGTACTGAACGGAGCCTCCGTCTGCATTAATATGATCGGATCCGTTCAGAACGGATCCGATCAAGCGCAAGTGTGAAAGTAGCCTTAGGGAATCTCAATTAATAACATACTCATGTATCATGTACTGTCATTTTGTCTGTAATGCTTATATTGTTAAGCAACCTTTGGGACTCCATAGCAAAACGTAGCGTGGGGCCAGACTGCACCATGACCACCTTCATCAACAAGTTCAGAGCATGAAAAGCGTATAATTATATTGGTCTTCCTAACGCACAGGGATAATGCAGACAATTATGTCACAGTACAGGGATACCGTACACAGGAGTGTCCCAATTCAGAAATAATGAATGCAGCAATGTCATTTGTACAGTGCTGAAGTATGAACTGATAATGTACACAGTGATGTCACAATCCTGGAATAATGCACACAGTGATGGCACAATTCAAAATTATGGCATACAGTGATGTAACCTTACAGGGAAACGTACACAGTGATGTCACAGTATAGGGATAATGTGCACAGTGATAACACAATACAGGAATTATGCACATGGGAATGTCACAGTACAGGGAAGAGGCACAAGATAATGCATCTTATACCACAGACAAATGGTCACCATCTACCCGTGACCTCACAGCATAGAAGCATAGAATTTTTTTTTTTTATCTCAGATATAAAATACTCGTGATCCCACAAGAAATTCTAAAAACAGTCATGCCAAGGGATAATGGGGCTCCATAGTTAAACATGTACATTTTCCAGGTTCCCTTTCATAGTAATCTGACTTTGTCTAGGTTGATTTGGGCACCATAGTAGGGGGTATGCCTTCTACCCTCATGGTTTTAAAGGGAGTCTGTCACTTACTTTGAGCATTTTAGACCACACATATCACATTATAGCACAGTTGCCCAACATAAAAATAGTACCTGTATTGTGTCTTTCCCACCTCCACTAACTGAAAAAAAACACTTTATAAAGATATGCAGATTAGGTCCCCCAAGTGCCCAGGGGCCGCGTTATGACTGCAAGTGCCCAGGCCCATTTATGAACCGCTCCCCTTGGAGTCCTCTGGCCCGCCCTCCTCTCCTAATTCATCCTCCTCCTCTGGCTTAGATCTCATGCGAGCACCGGTCACTGCTGGGTCGCTGCATGCGCACTGCTCTGCCCACTATGGGCAGAAGCACTGCTCTTAACAGTGTGCATGCACGGGTCTGGCGGTGACCGGCGCTCGCACAAGATCTAAGCCATAGCACGAGAATGAATTAGGTGAGGAGGGCGGGCCAGAGGACTCCAAGGGGAGCGATTATTCCGGCACATCATAGAGGGGCCTGGGCACTTGCAGCCATAATGCCGACCCTGGGCACTTGGGGGACCTAATCTGCATATCTTTATAAAGTTTTTTTTTTTTTCCAGCTTGTGGAGGTGGGAAAGACACAATACAGGTACTATTTTTATGTTGGGCAACTGTGCTATAACATTATATGAGCGGTCTAAAAAGCTCAAAGTAGCTGGCAGACTCCTTTTAAGACATAAATGGTGCTAAGACATGGATTTGGAAAGGACTGCAGTGTAATTGACAGCAATGGATTATTGTCTTGTAGCGTCTTAACGTACAGACAGAACACCAGCATTGTAAAACATCATTTACCCACAGCGGTGGGTTAAAAAGTATAGTGAATAAAGTCAGGGGCATATGCAGATCTCATAGAGCCCCATTTCAAAACTTGTATGGGCCCCCAACTTACCTAGTTCCCCGGTATGCACTGGGTAGGCAATGTGGAATGCAAAGCATTTCTGACGAATTTACTATTAAAAAATCAGCCTCCTCATCATCTACTTTATCCAACTTCTGTGTTGGAAAAAATGGATCCAGTGCTTTTTAAATTAGGCACTCTTTTTGAACACCATATTTCTCGATGTATTTACCCAGTAAACTGGCATAAATACACTGATAAATCTTCTACCTTTCACATTATATACATAAAACTGGCTACTGCAGCTACCACTGTTGGGAGCTCAATAGGGATTTATACAGTTGCCGTTGACTTCAGTGGAAGCTGTTAATCTCTTTGCTCTGAGCTTTTCTTAGTGGTGGCTGATAGAAAATGCAGTAGATGTGTGTCAGGAACAGCAGAAACAGTTCACCGCCGGGTCCCCCTTCTCCAGGATTTTTGGTAGGTATTCCAATGAATAAAGCATTTCTGCTTCTAGCCATTGAAAGCAGGAACAGCTTCTTTGTCACCAATTCCTTGATTGTAAACAAAAATTTTATTCCTTTTTGGAAGCTTTGCTGATTTGGAAAAGTATGGAGACATTATGACGATTTTCTCCTCGGAAAACTGGTAGTATTATAGTTACACAATAAGCTACAGTACATCTTTCTTCTACTTTGCCTAATTACTTTGATAAGTACCACCCCCCCCCCCCCTCCATATCCATTTAGAAGTATTTTTTTTTAGATAACATTCATCACAATAGCTGGCATTTACTGGCCTCTGAACAAACAATTATGATTTTAGATTTAAAGGGGTTGTACACCTTAGGAGGGGGGAAAGGGGCGAATTGTCAACCCTCCAGAACAGACCAGGGAAGAGAAGCATAATTACCGGTGCTGACTCCCAACTCCTTCGCTCCACAGCCTCAGCTGCTCCGCTGGGCTCTCTGGATGAAAACTTTATGTTTGACGCCGCTGCAGTGGCAACCTGTTTCCCTTGTGTCATGTGACCATTTGTGATTAGCTGCAGCAGTGTCAAACAGGAGGCTTACATACAGAGAGCCCAGTTGATCAGCTGGGGTGTCAGGAGATGGACCCCCATGATCTTATATTGATGACTAGGGATGAGCGAATCGACTTTGGATGCTTCAGCCGAAGTCGATTCACATAAAACTTCATTGTAATACAGTATTAGAATGTATTGGCTCTGATGAGCCAAAGTTATTATTATGCAAAGTTTTGAGAGACTTTGTGTAATAACTTTGCACATTTTTTATTACTGTAAAAAACCTTGGTACCGAACTCTGGTTTGGTTCCAAGGTACCACTAGGAACGGAACCAGAGTTCGGTACCAAGGTTTTTTACAGTAATAATTCCCAAAGTTATTACACAAAGTCTTGCGAGACCTCGCGAAGTAATAACTTCGGCTCATTGGAGTATCCGAAGTCTATTCGCTCATCCCTACTGATGACCTATCCTCAATATAGGAAACTGGCCAACCTTTTTAAAGCACTTTTAACTTTGCAACTGCACCGATTCAGTGCAGTTCCTGTACTCTCACAGGGTTAAGGGCCTGTGGTGATGATCTCAGTACAGGTCCTTGAGCTGTCATATACTCAGAAGTGCACTCATGCCACATTGTTTGCTCATGAGTGTAGTCTTTATTCAGGTCAGCCCCCTGACAGACCAGCTCACTGGGAATCTGCCCGGTAGGGTACGTTACCAGTCTGGACCTGGAGCTTATGAATAACTATAACTCTTTTCCAGGTCTGGGCTGTGCTGACTGTTTCTCTGCAGCCACTTAATATTAACTCATGAGTGACACACCCCTGAAATCAGTGTGTCTCTTACCACTTTATGATGCCCTCAGTGAGGTCATTATAACGTTTATGACAGGTTCTCTTTAAATAAGCTTAGAAGGCATTTTTTCATATCATGTTATTAGCTCATTATAGCAAAATTACAAAGAAAGCCCAACCTATTTGGTTTAAAGGGAACCTGTCACCACAAAATGCACCATGAAAATATATTTATATATTGAGGGCTGTTAATTTTCCCAACAAATAGACCCCTTTTCACCCGCTTCTTTGTCAGTGCAATAATCACAGTCCCTATTGTCAGATATCAAAGTCCTTATATTGGAGTTTCTTTGTGCTTGGCATCCGTATTTTAATGTTGCTACAAACAGTGACAAACCTGTGTAAGATCACTGTGTACCTGCATGGCGCAGCCTTTCTTTTCTTGTAATAAAAACTTCTGAAACAGATGACATCCATGGCTGTGCGGCACACACTTCTAGAAGCGGGTTCAGTACTGCTGGTGTGCATTAATGTGTTGCAGATCTGTTTGAAATTAGGTAAACTTTACATTTTGTTGGGTGAATGCTTGTCAGAATGTATATAATCCCAGGAGCAAATCTGATTAGATTAGAAGCAGTGTTTATTTCTAGTTTGCCAGTGAATGTTCTATTCGGGTTGTTTGCTTGTAGGATTTGTACTGAGTTTCTACCACCAAGTAACCCGATGTATTTGTGTATATATGGCCTTGCTTTATTCGGAATATTTAGATGAGTGCGCTCCTCTCTCGGCAATCTGCTCCCTTAACCTTCCTTTTGGTTGTTATTTTATTTACTCTTTATGTTCTGGAAAAAGTAACACAAATTAGGGCTTTAAAACACTGAGACGTGAAGCGAAAATGATTCATCGTATTGTTATTGTGAGAAGTTTACTTTACTGGCTTTGGGATCGTGATATTTTAAGGAAACTTGTGTCAAAACATTTTTCCATTCTTTTTGTCCTAATTTAACTTGAAATAATACAAACTATCTTCAGAGCTCCAGTATTGGACAGCTATCGGACACTATTGTGGTGATCCTCAGCACTATGTTTAGCTAGTTAGAGACCAAACTGACTTGGGACATGTTCTCACATTCAGATTCTGTCAGGATTTAGCACTTTAAATTGTAATGCATTTCAACCACTTTCAGAACGTGTGTTGATTCATAAGACTGGTGGGCCCGCATAAACTC
This sequence comes from Bufo gargarizans, assembly GCF_014858855.1. NCBI lineage: Eukaryota > Metazoa > Chordata > Amphibia > Anura > Bufonidae > Bufo > Bufo gargarizans. The sequence continues at coordinate 287,291,963 of NC_058082.1, forward strand.
TGCAAGGATGTATCTGAATGTCATACATTCTTACATAATATGATTGAAAGCATATATTTCAATAAGAAAAAAAGGTGTATGACTCTTAAGGCTAAATAAACAGATAAAATATATTTAGTAATGGTAAAGTGGTGTTTAGTCCTAAAAATAAATAAACTAACATAAATACAAATAATACAAGTAGATCATTCTGCTCCTTCAATAGTGGAATGATCCTCAGGATAGGTCATCGATATCAGATCAGTGGGGGTCCCACTGCCGACACCCTTCCATTCACTTCAATAGGACAGCTTTGTCCTATTCACTTGAATAGGACAGAGCCATCCTGTTGAAGTGAATGGGATGGAAGAGCTGTAAGTACACTGGCTCGCCACTACAATGTTGACAGCGAGCACATAAACAGTGCTGCGCTGCATTCTCTTCATACAGCTGATTGGCAGGGATGCCGGCAGTCTGGCCCTCGCCGAACTGATATTGATGACCAATCCTGAGTATAGGTCATCAATATAGGAAAAGTGGAGAACCCCACAAGGCTCATCATTTTCTTTTTTTGTTTTTTCATGTCTGCATTTCAAAAGCCATACCTTTTTTATTTTTCCATCTACATTACCTTATGAGTCTGTGTTTTGTGCAGTTCAAGTTGTATTTTTAATGAGACCATTTTGGGGTATATCAAGTGAATTTAATGCCTTTTAAACAAAATTGGGGGGGGGGGGGGGGGGTGACAGTATGAAAAAACAACCTGCAATTCCGCAATTGTCTTTAGGGATTCATTTTTATGGTGTTTGCTGCATGGTAATAATGACATTTTATCTTTATTCTGTGGGTCAGTGTGATTCTGGAGTAATGTATATGTGTCATGGTGGGGAGTGGGTAAAACTCCACACTGTACGATTTTAGGTTTGCGGGGAAGCAGCTAGGCCAGGATGCAGGGATCAGGGAGCAGGTCACCTCCTAAAGCGTCCCTAATCCTCGCCCTAAATCCTCACCCTGTGAGCAGACCTGGATGGTAGGATGGCTTATACCCAGGATACCTAGGACCCTGAGTCGCCTTGATAATCCCTCACATAGGAGCAGGGGAGAGACAACCTGTTCTTCCAAGACACGGAAGAGCAGGAGTCTCTGCAGACCTAACAACAAGGAAAGGAAGCCAAGTGGAACGGCAGGTAAGTATCCAGTTGCGGGGATAACCACTGAACCAAGAACCCAGGAATGGTAACTTACCTGCCATAGCTGCTTGACGGCACAACAAAAGACCACACCAAGGTAAACTGGAACCCATATAAACGTACTACAATCTAAACACCAAACGGATGCAGTACGTACTAACACACAGGAACCAGCACTCCAGCAACAGCTCACAGACTAGACTTTGTGTATATATGCCCCCCCCCCCCCCCCCCCGGGAACCATGGAGCCTCCTTCCGGGGGCACAACAAACAGGGTACGACTTGCATACATGCCAGACATAAAACACCAACTGACCAGACATGTAACAACAACAAGACGAGGCACCACACCCTAAACATAAACCCACACAAGTAAGGAAGGGGAACCTGGAGGATAGAATGGGAAGACAGTTTATGTCCAACAAGGTGGCCCTCAAGGACTGGGCAGGTTCAGTCAGGAAAGGAGCAGAGCTCCGTCACCCAACAAGGCTGGAGTACCACTGACTCCAGCCAGCCTGGAAGCCACAGGCAATATTAACCTCGTGGCCACACCCAAATCCCCACCAGCTAGATAATTAACCCCTCCGACACCAGATAGGGAAGGCCCAAAGAGAAAGGAGGAGGCACCTACAAGCGCTAACCATAACAGGTTGGCGCTGACAGCAGCATGCACGGCAACCATGTAACGGCACACACCAAAGGCCGTGACAATATGTTTTTGTTGGGTTTTCCTACTTTTAAAAAATGTAAAAGCTTTTTAAAAAAATTATTTTGTGTCATTACGTTCTGACACCCATAACTTTATTTATTTATTTTTCTGTCCACTGAGCTTTGTGAGGGCTGAGTTTTTATTGATTCCATTTTGGGATACATGCAACCATTTGATAATTTTTTATTCAATTTTCTGGGGAAATGAGGTGACCAAAAAACAACTGTTCTGGCATTAGGGATTTTTTTTCTGTAGCATTCTCCGTGTGGTTTAAATAATGGGATATTTTAATAAGATTTGACCATTATAGACATGTCAATACCAGTTATGTTTACTTTTAATATATTAGTTTTTTTTTTATATTTTTTAATCTTTATTGAACTTTTTTGTAACACTTTTAGTCCCCTTAGAGGACTTAAACCTGCAATCTTCTGAGTTCATGTACTGTAGACTGTAGTACTCCTGTATTACATGTATAATCATGCTAACAGGCAGGCTCTGGCAAGATGTATTGGCAGTCAGGACATGACAGGCCTTGGGCCCTTCAGTACTTGGCACCCCACAATGTAGTTCACAGGGTGCTGATTGGAGGACAGGGGGAACTCTCTCCCCCTGTCTAATCCCTGAAATGCAGCGGTTGCTTTGACTGCTGCATCTGAGCTGTTAAACTGCCTTATTTGTAATGATCATTGATCCTTTTCATACCATCACCCTGACATGCTATTATGGCACAGAGTGTTAAGTACCAGCGCTCTGTGATGTCATAACATGTTACAAAGCATTAAACGGTTAAACATGCTTGAAAATCTGAGCAGAGCTGATGAAAGCTGAAGAGGGAGAGCTCTGAGCAGCAGTTACCCTTTAAATGCTATCATAGTATCTGCAATACTACCTTTTGGAGCAGCGTATGACTACTTTAACCGTGAAGAACTGTTCCCTATATTGATGTCATAACATGGTTAGATTATCAGGCCAATAATTAGGAACTGCCATTTGTCCAAATTCTTCAAAGGCTTGTTTGTCAGGGAATGCAGTATGTTATGGGGCACATAAATTATTTGTCTGTCAGCAGTACAGTGCCCTACGTGAACGGAATGTGCTGCTGACTAATAATAAAATTGTAATGATCACTATAACGTAGTAACAATCATTCATCCCCATACAGAGGGGATAATTGCTGCATGAAATTGACTTGCTTCCACAGCTGAAGAATGTCTTTTGGTCTTTTGTAAAGTCCTTGAAACAGTAAATACTATACCTGTTCTTTGTATTGACCACGCATATATTTCCACAAATAAATGAGATTATCTCTAAGGTGTCTTTTTTCCTATCCCTCAAACAAATTGTCTTCTGGTGCATAAATGAACAGGCATGGCTGCCAGTCACGATAAATCCAAGATAAGTAAGTGTCAAGCAGGCAGAATAAAATCTTTAAGGCCCCTTTCACACGATCGAGTATTCCGCGCGGGTACAATGCGTGAGGCGAACGCATTGCACCTGCACTGAATCCGGACCCATTCACTCCAGTGCGGCTGTGCAGATGAGCAGTGGTTTTCACGCATCACTTGTGCTTTGCGTGAAAATCGCAGAAAGCTCTATATTGTGCGCTTTTCACGCAACGCAGGCCCCATAGAAGTGAATGGGGCTGTGTGAAAATCGCTAGCATTCGCAAGCTAGTGCGGATGCAGTGCGATTTTTACGCATGGTTGTTAGGTGACGATCTGGATGGGGACCCGATCTTTATTATTTTCCCTTATAACATGGTTATAAGAGAAAATAATAGCAGTCTTAATACAGAATGCTAAGTAAGTTAGGGATGGAGGGGTTAAAAAAAATTAAAATTAAACTCGCCTCGTCCACTTGTTCGCGCAGCCCGGCTTCTCTTCTTTCTTCTTCTTTGAGGATCTGGGAGAAAAGGACTTTTGGTGACGTCACTGCACTCATAACCATGTTATAAGGGAAAATAATAAAATCTACTGAATACCTAACCCAAACCCGAACTTCAGTGAACAAGTCCGGGTTTGGGTCTGGGTACCACATTCAGTTTTTTCTCGCGCAGAAAAAATGCAACGCAATCGGATACAAAACTTACCCCACTCGCAGGCAATCGCATGATTTTCCCGCGACGCACCCGCATCCTATCCGGCCCTCACACGCGACGCCCGTGTGAAAGAGGTCTCAATCTTTATTTTAATCAGAACAAAAAATATAAGGAGACCTTTGTTTTTGTTGTCTATCGAATGGAGCCTGATTTTATAGCAACTTCTCATCTCATTTAATAATTTGGTCATCCGCCTTTGAAACACACGTTCCAGCTCCAGCTCCAATATCCTTTTTACAGTGGGAAGCCCAAAACTAAATCTTGTGAGTCTAAATGTGATCTTATACAAGATTTATAGAGGAGTCATATTGGATTTCAGAAAGGATTTCTTTATATACAACTTAAAATCGTATTTTTTTTTTTTGGGCAGGTGCTACTTGACATTAAGCTTAGTTTACTTGTAACCAGAATAGCCATATCTCGCTCTTGTCCAATTTTACTTCATTTAAAGGGGACCTGCCACGAAAAAAATCCTGAGTAATCTGCAAGCAGCATTCACTGTACTTTCGCACAATTTAATTTAATTGTGTAAACAGCAAATTTCTACATAACTTAATTTAAAAAATATGTCTGCATCCACTTGAAAAAAGCTATGAGTTCATGGCCACTAGGTGTCTCACTTCCACCTAATTTGCAGTCCACTGCCTGTTGTCAGGCAAGATCCGTTGTAACAAAGACTCCGAAGACAGCAGAGAGGAAGTGGGGATGTGGCAGGGAGATCCTGAGCCTGATAAAAGAACTGCTTCTACACACCTTTTGAAGATTATAGGACCCTCCTGTGTTTCTGTGTGATTTCACCTCCTTATCTGTTCTGTGAGCTCTAAGGCTGAAAACAGACATAGTGGAAGTAAGGGAAAGGATGTCACAGCAGTACAGTGCAGGCAGATTCCACCTAAGGCACATAAGGTAGACGCACCATGCTTGTGAGAGAAATGCATCTAGCTTTGCAGCTGAAACTGTGAATAATATGGCTGAAAAGGCATTAGGAAAGCCCAAACAGACCTGTTCCTTCACAGTTATGATTGTACAAAGAAACCATCATACAAACTTTTTGTGAAAATTCAGGTATGCGTTAAGCCAGTCAGAAGTCATCTGAGTGGTTTCACTCGGTGATTTACAGCTAACTATACATAACTAAGTATACATGGAGAGTTATCAATCAATGAGTAGGACCTTCCTCATGGCGCTATACATAAAAATAGCAGAGGTTTAAATCAATAAATTACAAGTTTTGCGTAATCGTTCCCACAACTATATATCAATCTGTTTAGCATCTCCTGCTGTATAACATGCTGCCTGCAGATTGCACTGCATTTTGTGGTGATAGGTTCTCTTTAATGTATATTCAGTAATAATGTTGTGTAGGTGCATTACTTTACATTTCTTAACATTAAAATCTTGAGGTGAGGTTTTAGCTTTGGCAGGTTGGATGACTGTTGATTGGGTATTCTTTAGGGATGTTTTGTGAATTGCAAGGAAATGGAAGAAAGTGGTACTGTGCTGTTGAAGTAAATTTAGAAGGTTTGCCACTCAATCACTGTTTAGAGCCATTTAAAAAATGTGATTGATTTACTCCCATGGAAATGTTCAATGTTCTGTGAAAGGGAATATGAAGAAAAGGAACTACTAATTGCCTGCACTATTCTTATAAACAATAAGTCTTGAACAATATAAAAAATTGTGTTTTTATTGAGTACAACAGTGCAACTTTAAAACACCAATAAAAAATAAAATCAACTATTATATATTAAGTAGCTTTTGTTCTAAGCAGCAACATCAGCAAACTAAAATATAATAAAGTAAAACTCTGCATGTAATAATATCTTAAAGGAGTTGACAAGGATTTAAAGGGGTTGTGTCATCTCAGACAGTTGGGGCATATCGCTAGGATATGCCTCCATTGTCTGATAGATGGGGTTCCCACCTCTCGGACCCACACCTATCTCGTAAACGGGGCCTCCAAAAATTGCAGAGTTTTCTGTCAGCCCCATAGAGATGAATGGGAGCGGTGGCTGCTCAGCTATTTTTGGCGGGCCAATAGGAAGGCTTGGCTTAACACCACTTTGCCAGCCTCATGTTAGGTTTCATTTTAGAAATAGGTGCTAGCAATATGCCCCCGTTGTCTGAGATGGTAATACCCTTTTAAGAAAAAGGTCTGCAGTTTTCCTAGAAACAGCACCACATCTGTCTATAGGGTGTCCCAACTATTGCAATTCAGCTCCATTCACCTATACTTTGGAGTGTTAATAAACTCTTTGAATGCAAGAGTACATGAACAAAGAAACCTGTATGCTTTTTGGGGACAAGTAATGCACTTTGGAGCTATTCTGAGACACTGTCCTCTGCACATACCTATTTGGTTGTTCCTTTCCTTGTCTGACTGCTGCCAATGCCAGTCTCTTCACATCAGTGTGTACCTGAACTCTTCTAGATTTTAGGCCAGGTTGAGGCAGTCAATGTAATGTTAGCCCAGCGGTCCGTGCCGGCGCTGCTGTCCCTACCCTGCGGGCACGGACGCCGGGCTCCCTCCTTCCCTCCTGCTGCCATGCGCCGTGCTGACAAGCGTGGGCAGCAGGTAGCTTAACTCTTGTATCTGTGCTCTATGCCAGAGGTTACTTCCTGCTGGAGACCTATATACTGTTTGTTAGGACTTGCATGGTTGTGTCTCTCCTCCCTTGTGAGGCAGCACGTACACACCCTCTATCTCCCCAGCCTATGGCTGAGTTGCAGGAAGTGTTTAAAGGCGCTACCTGCCCCAGGAAGATGCCTGAGCAACTAATGATCACTAGCTTGTCTAGTTTCTAGTGTGAAGATGTTTTTGTAGTTCTGCTTTTCTGTGTACCGGACCCTGCTTTTGGATTTTTCAGATTTTGCTTGTTTGCCGTCTGCCTCTGACCTTGGACTTCGTTTACGGACGTTGCTCGATCGCTGCCTGCCCTGACTTAGGACTTTCTGACCACGTACTTCCCCTCGGTGCTTGCACCAGTATCTTTCACCCCCTGGTCAGCTGCCACTGACTCGGGGACTGCTTTGGAGTGACACCTGGCAACTACCCTAATGGCCCAAGCCTATCCTCACCATCAGAGGCTCTAGTGAAGACCAGGTAGTTGCTTAGTGATGCCCCTCCAGAGTATAGCTAGTCAGTTGCGCAGTGAGTCCACACCCGCTTGCATAACATGTAATAGCTGCATTTCCAGACTTGGCTGACCTGAACTCCCTGCATCATATTCATTCATGATGCTATGAGTTCCTGCTAACCAGGCATCTGCTGTACTGTACTCACAGCATTATGTGAGTACAGTAGACGCACAGTTGGGTAGGGACTCACAGCATTATAAATCACTATCATACAATGAGTTCGGTTCAGCCGACCCATGGTCAGTTCGGGTAACGTGGCGTTAACACAGACCATGTTTTATGAAACTACCTTAAAATGGACAGGCTTATGTCAGCTGGTTGGATCACCAACTCAGTACTGCCTAGACGTTCCTGAATGACAAGTTTCCTTTTGATCCTGTACTGTAAAGGTGTTTGGTCTTTTGGATTTGAACTGGACTGTTCCCAAACTTTGCCTTTAGAACACTACAATCTGTCAGGGCTTGCTATAAATGCTGTGCAGGAGTTGAGGGCTGAGCTAAGGTGAGCTACTGATGCACCTTATTAGTCTCTTTTTTTTTTTTTTTTTTTTAATACTTAGTTTTTTAATGTACGATAGATCAGACTTTTCTTTCTTTTAATCAGTCTTTCCATCTAAATGGAGCTTTATAAAACTACTGCAGGACTTTCAGTGCTTTTACTGTATAATCATTTCAGAATAACAGTTTTATTTCAACCACCAAAAAGGATGTAGGCCTGAGAACAGAAATTTGAAACACATTGTGTTTTTTGGCTGGCACTCTCCGTCCCTGGTTCAGATGTTGCTTCAGTCAACTCCAGGCTTAGATTACAAGATTTGCAAATTAAAGGAAAACCAAAAAGGAGAAGAACATCTGGGTAAATTCTGTCCATGTGGGATTTCTGAAGGAACTCGGACAAGGTTGTGGAAAGGTACTGCAGGAAAAGCAAATTTGATGGTATTATGGGGATATAATAGATAATGTGCTGAATACACTATTATATAAACCTATGTAACATTTAACCTCCCTGATATAATATATTAGCGTATATACCTGCCATAAATATTTTTTAATGCTGTTTTTCACCTAGAAATACTCGTTGTTTTTGGCCCAGTTAAAGAGGTAAAGAAAACCATTTTTTAAATCATTGATGTTTTTTTTATTTAAAGGCCCCCATACACATTAGGGTATTGTTGGTCAAGCCCAAACTGGGCAGGTTCGGCTGACAGTTTAACTCCTTCAGGGCCATTTTCCGTTTTTTACTCCCTGCCTTCCCGGAGTCTGAACTTATTTTTGGTTGCATAAAATGTAGTGGGAAATAGGAAAAAAATTCTAAATGGGTTGGAATGATAAAGAAAAAAAATCACTGTATACTAACTGTCCTATTGCATCTCTACAAAGTTTTTTTAATGTATGTGACAGGTTGGCATTAGAAGCAGGAAAACACTGGATGTGGTTATATTACAGTATGTAACATGTAGGTATTTATGTGCCAAGTTACTAAAACTTTTACAGAGTTACTAAACATTTTGGGGGTCATTTATTAAAACCAGCATTTTAGACGCTGGTCTTAATATCCCCTATAGCTGGCGGTGGAACGTCTGGAGTTTTAGCCTCTGCATAACTTTGGTGGATCCACCGCCACTTCTAAATGTAAAGCAGCTTCCTAGCTGTCTCACATTTAGACAAAATGGTAAATGAGACGGGGTTGCTGAGCCATCCCCTTCGCTGCCATGCCACACCCCTTTTTTTATACCTGACCTGAGCAGATGTCTGTGCTATGTCTGTACATATATAAGCTCTGCAATGGTGTTTAGAGTGAACATACCTTTTAATGTAACTTGCATCAACCTTGGGATCCAGCTGCCACTCACTTTTCTCTCTGTGTGCTCCCACAGTTTAGATTGAAATGAAAATCCAGCTGACATCATATGCTCTATGTTTAGGCCCCTCTGTGTATCATCCAGTGGCCGAGAACGCCCCATATTTACTTCAGTTTTTTACGGTTTGTTTATCTTGATATCTCACGTGTGCTATTTGTTATGTGCTGTTTCATCTGCACTAACTACTGCGTGTTCTCTAGGGAGGTCATCTCAAGAGCTGTGACCAATGAGTACCTGTGCAGGATAGGAGTCTATACTTCTGTGAGAACACTTCTGTGAGTGCTATGAGAATATTTCTGTGAGCGCTTTATCTTCACACTGCTCCCAAACCATATCAATTGTGATTGGTCAGACCATGTCATTTGATGTAGCAGTCCATCACTCTCCTTCTTGGTCAAATACCCCTTACATAACCTGGAGTTGTGTTGGGCTCATTGTTCTGTTGAAAACAAATGTTGGTCCCATGGATGCAAACCAGATGGGATAGCATGTTGTTGAAGAATGTGTTGTGTTTCTTGACCCAAGTAGTTATTGTCTTTTTCTTGTTTCTCAGCAGTGGTTTCTTTGCAGAAATTTCACCATAGATCTTGCCATCTCTACAGTTGATGCTGAGATGTGTCTGGTACTTGATATCTGTAAAGCATTTATATAGGCTCTAATTTGTTGTTAATTTGCAGTTTCTGAGGCTAGTAACTTTAATTAATTTATTCGGTAGCAGAGGTAACTCTTGGTCTTCCTTTCCTGGGACACCCATCATTGGAGACAATTTCATCATAGTGTTCGATGGTTTTCATGACAGCGCTTTTAGTATACTTTCAAAGTTTTGGAAATTTTCCAGATTGACTGACATTTATGTCTTAATGAATGATGGACCGTGTTTTCTCCTTACTTATTTAAGTGGTTCTTGCCAAATGTGGATTATTAGTAGAATAAGGCTAAACACTATATGGAACTGTGTACCAATCTTACCTCTACACAACCCAAGTGATGGTCTCATACACTTCATGAAGGCAAGAAATTCCACAAATTCACACCATTTCAGGTGACTACCTCATGAAGCTGATTGAGAGAATGCCAAAAGTGTGCAAAGCTGTCATCAAAGTAAAAGGGGGCTGCTTTGAAGAATCTAAAATCTAAATCATATTCTGTTTTTGAACACATTTTTGATTACTTCTTAATATTTGTTCCTTCATCATTTGTATGTTTTCTATATGAATATAACATTTAGAAAATAATAACTGAAAAAAAACGTGGAATCAAGAAACTATATATTAGGGTTGCACTGGGTATCGAAGTCTCAATACTTTTTCAATACTTTATACCCGGTTCAGTTTGATACCAGAATAGGCGTTTATTTTTATTTTTATAGCTTAGTATCAGTTCCAATGAGAGAACATAGCGTGCGTAAAGCGCACGCCGTGTTCTCATAAGCAGCCGCACAGTGGGGATGGAGGGAGAGCCTGATGGGGGAATGTCAGGAAGAGAGGGAGGTGGGAGAGTAGTTGGGCAGGGGAGAGAGAAACTCAACACGGTCCTGACAGTGCTGGATGCTGATAGGTTAAAGGACCTTTGATGAATTCCTTGCCATATGAACAGTAGCATTCACATGTTTCTGGTTGCATGGTGATGACATCATTACAGGTCCTTTAATCTTCAACATCCATTATAATCTTACTGCAGGAGAAGTTTCTTGCTGTTTTTACAGTTTCATGCTACATGCTGTATGCCTGTATTAGTGTGAGGCACAAGCTCTTATTGCTTTAGTACCTCCATGTGCATCACAATAATAGTAACAGTGACCCCATCATATACCTCATATAATAGGCTACATGTTTTTTTTATGGTGTCACTTACTACAGCCAGGTCCATATATATTGGGACATCGACACAATTTTGACATTTCTGGCTCTATACACCACCACAATGGATTTGAAATGAAACAAGAAAGATGTGCTTTAACTGACTGCAAAGGATTTGCAACCAAGTATTAAAAAGTGAAAGTTTGATTTATGATGATTATTCTGTCCCATTACTTTTGGGCCCTTAACAAGTGGGAGGCACATATGCAAACTGTTGTAATTCCTACACCGTTCACCTGATTTGGATGTAAACACCCTTAAATTAAAGCGGACAGTCTGCAGTTAAAGCACATCTTGTTTGTTTCATTTCAAATCCATTGTGGTGGTGTATAAAGCCAAAAATGTTAGAATTGTGTAGATGTCCCAATATTTATGGACCTGACTGTATATACAGTACAGACCAAAAGTTTGGACACACCTTCTCATTCAAAGAGTTTTCTTTATTTTCATGACTATGAAAATTGTATATTCACAATGAAGGCATCAAAACTATGAATTAACACATGTGGAATTATATACATAACAAAAAAGTGTGAAACAACTGAAAATATGTCATATTCTAGGTTCTTCAAAGTAGCCACCTTTTGCTTTGATTACTGCTTTGCACACTCTTGATGAGCTTCAGGAGGTAGTCACCTGAAATGGTCTTCCAACAGTCTTGAAGGAGTTCCCAGAGATGCTTAGCCCTTGTTGGCCCTTTTGCCTTCACTCTGCAGTCCAGCTTACCCCAAACCATCTCGATTGGGTTCAGGTCCGGTGACTGTGGAGGCCAGGTCATCTGGCGCAGCACCCCATCACTCTCCTTCATGGTCAAATAGCCCTTACACAGCCTAGAGGTGTGTTTGGGGTCATTGTCCTGTTGAAAAATAAATGATGGTCCAACTGCAAACCGGATGGAATAGCATGCCGCTGCAAGATGCTGTGGTAGCCATGCTGGTTCAGTATGCCTTCAATTTTGAATAAATCCCCAACATTGTCACCAGCAAAGCACCCCCACACCATCACACCTCCTCCTCCATGCTTCACAGTGGGAACCAGGCATGTAGAGTCCATCCGTTCACCTTTTCTGTGTCGCACAAAGACACGGTGGTTGGAACCAAAGATCTCAAATTTGGACTCATCAGACCAAAGCATAGATTTCAGCTTGTCTAATGTCCATTCCTTGTGTTCTTTAGCCCAAACAAGTCTCTTCTGCTTGTTCCCTGTCCGTAGCAGTGGTTTCCTAGCTGATATTCTACCATGAAGGCCTGATTCACACAGTCTCCTCTTAACAGTTGTTCTAGAGATGTGTCTTCTGCTAGAACTCTGTGTGGCATTGACCTGGTCTCTAATCTGAGCTGCTGTTAACCTGCGATTTCTGAGGCTGGTGACTCGGATGAACTTATCCTCCGCAGCAGAGGTGACTCTTGGTCTTCCTTTCCTGGGGCGGTCCGCATGTGAGCCAGTTTCTTTGTAGTGCTTGATGGTTTTTGTGACTGCACTTGGGGACACTTTCAAAGTTTTCCCAATTTTTCGGACTGACTGACCTTCATTTCTTAAAGTAATGATGGCCACTAGTTTTTTTCTTTACTTAGCTGCTTTTTTCTTGCCATAATACAAATTCTAACAGTCTATTCAGTAGGACTATCAGCTGTTTATCCACCTGACTTCTCTACAATGCAACTGATGGTCCCAACCCCATTTATAAGGCAAGAAATCCCACTTATTAAACCTGACAGGGCACACCTGTGAAGTGAAAACCATTTCAGGTGACTACCTCTTGTAGCTCATCAAGAGAATGCCAAGAGTGAGCAAAGCAGTAATCAAAGCAAAAGGTGGCTACTTTGAAGAACCTAGAATATTTTCAGTTGTTTCACACTTTTTTTGTTATGTATATAATTCCACATGTGTTAATTCATAGTTTTGATGCCTTAAGTGTGAATCTACAATTTTCATAGTCATGAAAATAAAGAAAACTTTTTGAATGAGAAGGCGTGTCCAAACTTTTGGTCTGTACTGTATATGAGGCACATGGAGATTCAAAATTTATAGCATCATCTGCCTCACATTAATACTCAACCCAACATGTACCTTCTCACATAATGGACAACATGGGGTTAATATGAGGTACATTATGGGATTACTTACTATTAATATGAGGCACCTGGAGGGCCAAATTAATAACGCCATGTGCCTCACATTAATAGTAACCCCATGATGTACCTACTCACATAATGGACAACATTGGGTTAATGTGAGGTACATGATACAAATGGAGATCCAGACTGGTAAAACTATGTGCCTCACATTAATAGCAAGTAACCCTATCATGTACCTCACATAATGGGCAATTGATATGTTGCTAACCCCTTCGCCCTAAAATATACACATTAACCTTATATTTCCAATATATCTGACTCTTTCACCTGTTGTGGGTACATACAACAGTTTGTGTACTTGGAGGTAACAGAAGGTTTTTTAAGGCACAACTTTACTTTTTGTATTTGACGTTACTACATTATCAGATAAGGCAGCATTTTCCTACTAACATGCTCTGTGTAAAGAAAGTACTAGAAAAAATGAAAAAATTAAAATAAAAGGCTTCAGAGAATGAGAATGAACCCTTTCAGTATATGAATGAAATTAAAACTCACATAACAACTCTGTACAACTGTCTTCCAACTATCTAGAAATTGCAGGGGGCCTGATAAAATAATAAATGCACTTACATTCACCTTCCTAGACCCCCTCTGATCCAGCGCCACCACTCCATCCCATTCCCAGGCTGCAGCCAGTGGTGTACTGACGTGGCTGCATCGGTGACGTCTTGCTATACTTCTGCTATATACTGGCCTTAGCAGCGTACGCCAAAATGCTAATTCCTTTTCTTATGAAGCACTTCCCAGTAAGTCATTGTATTTCAACAGTAGGTTCAACTTTAATGTACTCTGGGATCACATAAATAGCATAAAACTTGCTACTTCTAATATGAGCAGAGAGACTGGGCAGCTGTTTTATGACAGACTGTGTCTGTTGCTCTATAATGGGAATACTAGCTAATGTAGCTGGTAAGAAATTTGATTTATCATCTGCTGCCCTGATTTGTTCTTACATCTTTCCCTTTTCTTAAATGGGTTATCGCATGAAAACTATTTAGCACCTGTTAGTAATAAATGAATTTCCTGGGATAACCACCTTTAAATAGGTTTTCTTACTTTAGCATATTGAATCTGTTTGATATGTTGGAGTCTCACCTCTTAGACACCTGTCTGTGTTGAGAGCTAGAGTTCTTCATTCTCCAAGTCAAGATGGCCCCATCTTGCAGGTTACTTAATGTTAAGGGATGTCCATTGAAATCCACGGGAGTTGAACTTTGCCATAGATGTGCAAAATGGGAAAACTTTGACGGCACATTTCCACTTCATTATTATTAAATTGTGTTTTATTGTATATTTCCTTTTTAATTTGGATTTAAACCTTTCCATTTTTCTTTATAGGATTCTTCTCAAAAACTTGAGTCAAATTCTCCATAAAGTTCTCTAACCCATTGCTTGATCAATTTAAGCATATAATATAAATGATTTTGGGAGTGTAATGAGGGTGTTCTGAATGTCAACGTCTGTCAAAAATGTTTTAATGTTGCATATGTATCTGGCATCCTTTGATCGAATTTTGACAGAATTTAACTGTAAACATTGGAGGTGAGCTGCATTCAAAGTGATTTTCAGGCTGTGTACATTGGCACTGGAGTATGAAAAACCAAGACCAAACAAATGCTAAAATGATTATTGTATGATCAGCTTACATTTAGACATAATCAGATTTGCTTCCATTTTTAACGTCTGACGACATCTTCTGCAGAAGAAGTAAAATTCCTTGTTGGCAAGCTGATATGTGCATAAAAAGTTGCTCATGTGCCAACAAAACAGCAAAGCAATACTTTAAAATGAAAGACATGCCAGCATTTTTTTTGTGTGATTACTTTGCTACTGGACTTACGTGGTATTGCCAGGGGAACTCACATTGTGAAATCCACAAAAAGATAGACTGCCTCAGTTATCACGGGAGATATCACCTTGAGTAAGTGGACTTGATGGGTTGTCCAAAATTAGAAAAACATGTCTGCTTTCTTTAAAAAATAGCGCCACATGTGTGGTATTTAAGCCCACCCCCATTCACTTCAGTGGCGCTCAGCCACTGTTGCATTGATTCTGGAATATTTAAATTATCAAGCAGTAGCTCACCCATCAGATGCCAAGAAGTAGTTAGTACGGTAATGTGCCAGAAGAGTTTATAGAAGCCAAAAGAGCAGAGGAGATAAACTAGTAACAAGCTGTGGCATCAAAGCCAGGAAAAACAGTTCATAGGGTTGTGTCATCTTATACATCGGGGGCATATTGCTAGGATATTTCCCCAATGTCTGGTAGGTGCTGGTCCCAGAGGTCTCTAAAACGGAGCCCGCAAAGAGTAGAGTGGACCACGCATGCACAGCCGCCTTCCATTCATTTCTATGGGACTGACGAAAATAGCCGAATGCCTATCTATCAGACATTGGGGACATATGCTAGCGAAATGCCCCAAATGTATGAGATGACACAACCACTTTAAAGCCAAGGTCAATACAAAGGTATGACCGAAATGCTGTACAGTTCTGAGCACAGAATTACTAGGATCAAAATCACAGGAAAAGCACACAGCACAAGACTTATATTCCCCGCCTGACTCTTGGATTGGATGCCTAGTCAGGAACCTGATTGGCGTGGCATCCAGACTGACAGATATGTTGACATGCATAGCACCCTTCCTAGAACAGCTGTGGCTGGATAAATTCCTGACAGTAACCCAAAAAAACATAAGGGGATTGTAGCTTGAAAGAAAAGCTTTGGTTGCTAATATGAAAATAAAAATTAAGCGAAGTGCTAAACTTCTTTTAAAATAAGTGATGTAATCATTTTTCCTTGTATCAAGGACATCTAGTATTAAGAAATGCTATAACTGTGCCTTGTTAAAACTATTTAGTAATTCTGGGGCCTTTGAACATTTGGATAGCCTTTAAAATGTTTCAGCTAACAGCTGTTGGCGATTTGAGCATGTCATTACCATAAGAATGACCCCTTAAAATAATGGTTTGAAAGAAGTAGTGCGATTAATTCCAGTATGCAATGTCTCAGCATTTGTAACAGCCAGGGTGGTCTGTAAGTGTTCTGTGTATGTGTTTGTGCCTTGTGCCTGAATATGTTGCAGAACCCTAAGGCTGGTTTCACACTAGTACTAAAATGATCCGGCAGGCTGTTCTGTTAGAGGAACAACGTGCTGGAGTTCATTTTATCCGGCCTAGCTGGATGCTACCCTTCGCCGCCAGAGCCCATTGACTGTAATAGGACCCGGCGGTGATCTGTATCGGGCATTAATTTGGCCGTACATAAACCGCTGCAGGGACAGCCTGCTGGATCATTTTAGCGCAAGTAGCATACTTGCAATGTAATAAAGTGATAAAGGTATGTCCTTGTGGGTATATTATAGATCAGGATTAGGAGTAAATATATGTAACTGACCTTCCAACAGGTTGATTTCAGCCTTTGCACTCAATATTTTTCTAGAAAGCATTGATTTTTGAAGGTTTTGAACTTTTCAGACTACAAATAGAAAAGTGCTCAAAAGGCGTAGGTGATATCATCTGCATATGTGGTGTATTCAGTCATCTGATGTCACATGATTTAGGTAGTTACATCACTTGTAGACTACATGAGGATGTTTGACGCTAACATGCTTTGCTTTTAGTGTTTCTGGGTGTACAGGTGAAAGTCGAAAAATTAGAATATTGTGCAAAAGTTAATTTATTTCAGTAATGCAACTTAAAAGGAATTGCATTAATGCAACTTAAAATTAAAATATTGTGAAAAGGTTCAATATTCTAGGCTCAAAGTGTCAAACTCTAGTCAGCTAATTAATCCATACCCCCTGAGCAAAGGGTACCTGGGATTGTGACTTTGGGGATAAGCTGTAAGCCATAATCATCCAAAATATAACAAATAAAGGCTTGAAATATCTCACTTTGCATGTAATGAGTCTATCTCATATTTAGTTTCACCTTTTAACCTCGTCAGGTCACAGGTACGCCCTGTTTATTTCCGATCACCGCCGCTGATCGGAAGCCGGTGCCTGCTCAAATCATTGAGCAGGCACCTCGGCTAAATGCCCGGGCAAGTCCCGTGACCCCCCCATGTCGACGATTGCCACAAACCGCAGGTCAATTCAGACCTGCAGTTTGCGGCTTTTATGTATTGCGGCGGGCGGTGCCATTGGGTCATCATGGGGCTGTGCGGGAGACTCGATGGCATGGAAGACAGGGCGATGCCTTCCTGAGGCATCTGCGCTACCTTTTGGTGAAGAGCCTGTTTCAAGTAAAAATAAACAAAAACTTAATTTTCCCCAAATAAAGTAAGAGAAATTGGTAAAAAATAGGGTTGGGGGGGGGGGCCGAGTATACATATTAGGTATCGCCGCGTCCGTGACAACCTGGTCTATAAAAATACCACATGATCTAACCTGTCAGATGAATGTTGTAAATAACAAAAAATAAAAACTGTGCCAAAACAGCTATTTCTTGTTATCTTGCCTCACAAAAAGTGTAATATAGAGCAACCAAAAATCATATGTACCCTAAACTAGTGCCACAAAAACTTCCACCCTATCCCGTAGTTTCTAAAATGGGGTCACTTTTTGGGGGTTTCTACTCTAGGGGTGCATTAGGGGGCTTCAAATGGGACATGGTGTAAAAAAAAAAACAGTCTAGCAAAATCTGCCTTCCAAAAACCATATGGCATTCCTTTCCTTCTGCGCCCTGCCGTGTGCCCTTACAGCAGTTTACGACCACACATGGAAGACAGGGCGATGCCTTCCTGAGGCATCTGCGCTACCTTTTGGTGAAGAGCCTGTTTCAAGTAAAAATAAACAAAAACGTAATTTTCCCCAAATAAAGTAAAAGAAATTGCTAAAAAATGGGGGGGGGGGATGTATACATATTAGGTATCGCCGCGTTCGTATCGACCGGCTCTATAAACATATCACATGACCTAACCCCTTAGATGAACACCGTAAAAAATAAAAACGGTGCTAAATAAACCATTTTTTGTCACCTTACATCACAAAAAGTGTAATGGCAAGCGATCAAAAAGTCACACGCACCCCAAAATAGTGCCAATAAAACCGTCATCTCATCCCGCAAAAATCATACCCTACCCAAGGTAATCGCCCCAAAACTGAAATAATTATGGCTCTCAGACTATGGAAACACTAAAACATGATTTTTTTTGCTTCAAAAATGAAATCATTGTGTAAAACTTACATAAATTAAAAAAAAAGTATACATATTAGGTATCGCCGCGTCCGTGACAACCTGGTCTATAAAAATACCACATGATCTAACCTGTCAGATGAATGTTGTAAATAACAAAAAATAAAAACTGTGCCAAAACAGCTATTTCTTGTTATCTTGCCTCACAAAAAGTGTAATATAGAGCAACCAAAAATCATATGTACCCTAAACTAGTGCCACAAAAACTTCCACCCTATCCCTTAGTTTCTAAAATGGGGTCGCTTTTTGGGGGTTTCTACTCTAGGGGTGCATTAGGGGGGCTTCAAATGGGACATGGTGTAAAAAAAAAAACAGTCTAGCAAAATCTGCCTTCCAAAAACCATATGGCATTCCTTTCCTTCTGCGCCCTGCCGTGTGCCCTTACAGCAGTTTACGACCACATATGGGGTGTTTCTGTAAACGACAGAATCAGGGCCATAAATATTGAGTTTTGTTTGGCTGTTAATCCTTGCTTTGTTACTGGAAAAAATGGATTAAAATGGAAAATTTGCCCAAAAATTGAAATTCTGAAATTTCATCTCCATTTGCCAATAACTCTTATGGAACACCTAAAGGGTCAACGACGTTTGTAAAATCAGTTTTGAATACCTTGAGGGGTGTAGTTTCTTAGATGGCATCACTTTTATGGAGTTTCTACTTTAGGGGTGCATCAGGGGGGCTTCAAATGGGACATGGTGTAAAAAAAAAAAACAGTCCAGCAAAACCTGCCTTCCAAAAACTGTATGGCATTCCTTTTCATCTGCGCCCTGCTGTGTTCCCGTACATCGGTTTACGACCACATATGGGGTGTTTCTGTAAACTACAGAATCGGGGCCATAAATATTGAGTTTGGTTTGGCTGTTAACTCTTGCTTTGTAACTGAAAAAAAATATAAAAATGGAAAATCTGCCAGAAATGTGAAATTTTGAAATTGTATCTCTATTTTCCATTAATTCTTGTGGAACACCTAAAGGGTTAACAAAGTTTGTAAAATCAGTTTTGAATACCTTGAGTATATTTGATATTGAGTGTCATGACTGTAATAAATCAAACTAGGTGTATATGCACACAATCTAAATTCTGTGACTTTGTGTAAAGTTATATAAAGACTGTGTTGACATGTGTTCAGAAATCTGTGGTAAGGGGGGCTCCTGATATAGAGTTTTTACAAATTTTATTTCTAATTCAAAATATAGCTACAGTTACGTCACTTTTCTTTGATTCCCTAACTAATTAGCTGATCAAGAGCACTGGAATCCTAAAAAATAGTACTACATTGCATCTTATTTATTTATTTGTTGGTTGTCCATTTGTTTCTGTGGACTCTGCAGGTCCTCATTCTTTGCTGTTGCTTGCCCATGGCTAATACTAGAGCAGTGATGGGGAACCTTTTAGAGACAGAGTGCCCAAACTGCAACCCAAAACCCACTTATTTATCGCAAAGTGCCGACATGGCAATTTACCCTGAATACCATAGTCCAATATAGTATATCTTCAATGTACTTTATCATTTAGCTATAATATCCTGCCTGCATTCAGTGCGCTGCCTACGCTGTTTATGGTGCGCCCTGTGCTGATGAATGGCAGGAAAAGTCTAAGGCATATTGGTATACCATAGACTTTTTTCAGTGTTCGGGTGCCCAAAGAGAGGGTTCTGAGTGCCGCCTCTGGCACCCGTGCCATAGGTTCGCCACCACTGTACTAGAGGTTCCACCTAATAGGGCATTTAATTTAGTAAGAAGTTGTTTGAATCATGCAACCCCTTTAATAATCTAGAAGCCGTGGCTTACCTGCAATAGAGGCAGACTACTTGACTGCTATGGGGCCCAGCAAGGAACTTTTTCTTCTTCTCTCCATTTGAAAGCACTGCATTTTCACGCAGCTATCACTAATGCAAAGAGATTATTACAGCTTCCATTCTCATTGTTAATTCCAATTCACTGAGCTCCCTCTAGTGGTGACTGCAGGTAGTCAGTTAGTTTTGTGATAGAAGAGAAGCAGGAGCTTTATCAATGTATTTTTGCCAGCTTTCTGGTGTAAATACATTCAGAAATATGGTGTTCAGAATTAGTGCTATGTATTTAGTAACATAGTAACATAGTACATAAGGCCGAAAAAAGACATTTGTCCATCCAGTTCTGCCTGTTATCCTGCAAGTTGATCCAGAGGAAGGCAAAAAAAAAAAAAACCCTGTGAGGTAGAAGCCAATTTTCCCCACTTTAGGGGAATAAAAAATTCCTTCCTGACTCCAATCCGGCAATCAGAATAACTCCCTGGACCAACGACCCCTCTCTAGTAGCTATAGCCTGTAATATTATTAAGCTCCAGAAATACATCCAGGCCCCTCTTGAATTCCTTTATTGTACTTACCATCACCACCTCCTCAGGCAGAGAATTCCATAGTCTCACTGCTCTTACCGTAAAGAATCCTTTTCTATGTTTGTGTACAAACCTTCTTTCCTCCAGACGCAGAGGATGTCCCCTCGTCACAGTCACCGTCCTGGGAATGAATAGATGATGGGATAGATCTCTGTACTGACCCCTGATATATTTATACATAGTAATTAGATCTCCCCTCAGTCGTCTTTTTTCTAAAGTGAATAGCCCTAATTTTAATAATCTTTCAGGGTACTGTAGTTGCCCCATTCCAGTTATTACTTTAGATGCCCTCCTCTGGACCTTCTCCAGCTCTGCTATGTCTGCCTTCTTTACAGACGCCCAGAACTGTACACAGTACTCCATGTGTGGTCTGACTAATGATTTGTAAAGTGGTAGGACTATGTTCTTATCACGGGAATCTATGCCCGTTCTGATGCAACCCATTATCTTATTGGCCTTGGCAGCAGCTGCCTGACACTGGTTTTTGCAGCTTAGTTTGCTGTTTATTAAAATTCCTAGATCCTTTTCCATGTCAGTGTTACCGAGTGTTTTACCATTTAGTATGTACGGGTGACTTGCATTATTCCTTCCCATGTGCATAACTTTACATTTATCAGTGTTAAACCTCATCTGCCACTTATCTGCCCAAGCCTCCAATCTATCCAGATCCCTCTGTAGTAGTATACTGTCCTCATCAGTGTAAATTACTTTACACAGTTTAGTGTCATCTGCGAAAATTGATACTTTATTATGCAAGCCTTCTACAAGATCATTAATAAATATATTGAAGAGAATAGGGCCCAATACTGACCCCTGAGGTACCCCACTAGTGACAGTGACCCAATCTGAGTGTGTACCTTTAATAACCACCCTCTGTTTTCTATCACTGAGCCAGTTACTTACCCACATACAGACTTTTCTCCCAGTCCGAGCATTCTCATTTTATATACTAACCTTTCATGTGGTACAGTGTCAAATGCTTTGGAGAAGTCCAGATATACGACATCCATTGATTCACCGCTGTCAAATCTAGAACTTACCTCCTCACAGAAACTGATTCCAGTATAGGCAATGCGCCGCACAGACCTTTCACTTACCAGTAGGAGGAGCTCCCGGCCGGTCAGACATCGCAGCTCTTCAGGTAAGTATAATGCTTGTATTTATTGCCAAGTAACCATGGCAGCCAAGACTGCAATAGCGTCTTGGTTGCCATGGTAACCGATCGGAGCCCCAGCGATTTAAACTGGGACTCCGATCGGTACTCTCCGCTGCCACCAATGATGGGGGGGGGGGGTGATTTTAATTAGGGGGGGAGAGGGGAGGCCGCACTGCTCACAATACTTGGAATCCGCACTGGCCCGGCCACCAATAAATATAGAGGGAGGGGGCCGCACTGGTCATATTTAATACTGGGGAGGGAGGGAGGGGGAGGCCGCACTGGTCATATTTAATACTGGGGAGGGAGGGGGGGCCGCACTGGCCACCAATAAGTTAAATACAGGAGGGGGGGGGGTCTGCCCCCTGCTGCCTGGCAGCATCTGCCAGGCAGCAGGGGGCAGTCGTGTACACAGTTCTCAGTATATTCTAACATGAAGCGTCCCCATCACCATGGGAACGCTTCTGTGTTTAGAATATACTGTCGGATCTGAGTTTTCCGAAGTGAAAAATCAGATCTGAAATAAACAGTTATGCAAACGGATCCGTTCTGAACGGATGCAAGCGTTTGCATTATAGGAGCGGATCCGTCTGTGCAGACACCAGACGGATCCGCTCCTAACGCAAGTGTGAAAGTAGCCTTACTATGACGCCGTGCGCTCCGTGCTGCCGCCACAGTACAGTAACACACTGGTATAGATCATAGCAACCAATGACGCCGTGCGCTCCTGCTCTCAGCAGGAATCCAGGCCGCGGTTCCACGGACCGCTCACGGCCGTGAAAAACATCCGTGTGCATTCGGCCTAAATCTGTTATATTTGGGTGTAACCAGATACCACTACACACCCATCTTAGTGTGGTGGTATAATTAATATTATTTCAGCTGCACAATATATCGCCAAAGCAATCACAATCACAATTAATCGCCATATCGCAATCGCCAATTGGCCGACCCAAAAATGCTGCAATTATATTACCATATTTTTCACTTTATAAGACAATCTCCCCCCCCCCCCCCCCCCCAAAAGTGTGCCTTATTAAGCGATGGTTGACTTTTTACGTGGTTGACACGGATGTATCGCCGGCCGCTATGCCGCACAGCGCGGCCGGCGATACATCAATTACAGTATGGGGAGGGAGGAGGGGCTGGAGGCAAGTCGTTATTTTAATGAACAAATGTTTTTATTTGTTCTATTTTATTTATCTGTTCTTTGCTATTAAGAAAATGGCAAGTTTTGTATTTTGTACTTTTGCAGTAATGCAAATATGTTATTTAATTTAGTAAAAGATGTTTTATTTTGAAAAACACTGTGCATTTCAGTTCTTGAGTTAAGCATAACTACATTTCAGCATTATCAGTAATTTGTGTGTGCTTTTGCCTTGAAAATCCAAGCAAATAGACCTCTAGCACAATTCCCTTAAAATATCACATCGCATACCGTTATCGCAATTTTTAGGGCCCTAATCGCAATCGCACAAAATTCCCATATCGTGCAGCCCTAGTGCAGGGGGTCCATACTAAGTTTTGCTAAGGGACTGTGTTTGCCCCTATCTAGAAGTAAAGTTTTCTGCTTATTTTGAGTTTGTACCTTATTTCCCAATTTTATTTAATATTTTATTTTTAGTGATGTATGACTTTCTGTGGGCAGATACTGCTTTTTCTGTATGGTCAATTGACTGTTAGGCTCACATCTGTGTAGGAAGTTCCATTAGGAGTCTCCTTAGCAGACTTTGGCAAAATACAGGGCTAAATACTGATTTATACAGTGGGGCGGTAATTTTGGACAGTGGAATGATGTAAACCTTAAGAGAACCCCAACAGTCATTGTTATAGTCACTGGGGTCCGTCAGGCATCTTTGGCCACGGATCATTTACCAGAACAGAAAAACAGAAAAGTGCTCTAGATGTGAACCAAATGTGTCTGCCAAGGACTCAAAGAAGAAAAGGTCAATTAAGCCATGTTGGGATTTTACAAACAACTTTCAGCTGACAAGAATGTTATATGTACAATTAAATGTGTTGTCTCTTAAATACACCCCATCTATAGATGGACAGGCCAGGGGATGCCACGTCTAATGATACATTTCCCCTGCAGTGTGTGTGGCTCAAGTCATCTCATGTATACTGTACCTTATAACCACAAAACATATTTCTTTCCATCTTTTTATAATGCCTGAATTAGATGAAATGTGAAGAAACTTAAACATGCTAATAGAGCATCTTAGGACCACACAATAAGCAATACACGTGTGGATTAGAGGTACCTGAGTGCCCAAATACACGGCGGGTTAAAGCATTTGGATGGACATGTATGTTAAAGTGCTTCTACAGCAATATTCCATTGTATTGATCCGTCCCTCCAAGTAGGCTGTGGCTGCTTGCCGGCAAGACCCCTGGCCATGGGGGGGGGGGGCGTGAACTCTCTTACTGACACTCAAAGGAACAGTGTGGGTGCACCCTAGTTGTCACAAGCCAATGGCTGACTACCTTGGGGTACTTCAGGCACCGTCTCCTGTGGGAGGTTGCCTGAGCAATAGGTTGTCTAGCGTGCTAGTTCCTTGAGAAGACTTGCTCCCAATAATTGAATGTTCTTGTGTGAAAATCTTGCCAATCGCCTGACAAATGAGCAAAAATATTTTGTGTGATCACATCTTTCCATCATTGTCCTGTGCATCGGCCCATGTAAATGATTACAAAGTGCATGTACCCATAATGAACAAATAATTAGCAAAACAGTGAAAAGGACCAGTCATAAACTTTTTAATTTTTTTATAAATTTAGATATGATGAACGTTGTTTCTTTCCACCCCAGTTCACTACATTTAAAGGACCCTCATTTCGACCAAAATTCGCTCGTTTATATTAAACATCATAAATCTGTTTGCCACATGGCACATAATTAGGACTTTTTTTTGTGTTGCTTTCATTATATTATTTAAAAAATATACATAATAGGGAAGATTTATGAAGCAAAATGCTCTGAAATCCTTAAATTTGGCAAAATAATGAAAAACATGGATTGATGAGAATAAGGGACAGGGCAAAGTTGTAAAATGCTTCAAATTTAGTGAATGTTTTCAGCATTTTGGCACAAAATACTGGTGTAAATGCAGGCCAGCCATAAGGTGATGTTCACAGATGGCAGATAGCCGTTGCAGAAAGTTTTTTGCCAACATTTTTTATGTCATTAGAATGAGGTTTGTAAAAATGCTTTGCACAGAGATACATAGTATGTATACCCTGACATGTTCTGACTCCTAACTGCATGAGTCCTATTGATAATATGTCAATGGCCTGGGAGAACCCCAAATGCTATCATTGTCAGACTAGATGATGTTGTGTCACCACTGGGCTGCAACTAATTCTGTGAACTTCTGCCTGTGTGTAGAGAATTTAAGATTTCAAGAAAATAATTATATCAGAAAAAAAGCTCTTTGTTAAGATGAATGTGCTTTCAGTCCTCACGGTATAAGGCAGCAAATAGAAGGAATTTTATATCTGGCAACATTAGAACCTTAGAACTGCGGTTGAACTTTTTACCTTAATTATGTCCCAGTTAAGGCCTGCAGCGGTCTGGAATCAAAGCAGCCCTCCAGGCTTTTCAGATCCTCTGATGTGGCGTGCGTTTGTTGTCTGATGGGGGTTAGTCGAGGAAAAAAAAATTGATATTGGGACCCAATTTTTTTTACTTTTCTGAGTTACCACCCACCTCACTTATTGCCTATGAAAATAAAGTAATTGTTTGCACATGGAAGCATTTTCTTTATTTTTCATCTCACTCTGAAACAACCACTATAAATCATTGTGACAACGAAACAGGGACAGCCTTTTTATGTAATTCACATTAAGTTGCAGGGTTCAACAATGAGAGTCATACATAGTCAATGGAAAAAACTGTTATTTTAGTAATATAAGCAGAAAAAAATCGGTTAGAACCTGAACCAAGATGCTAAGAAGGTTAAGATTCAGGCGTATAAGGCTATAATATAGGGGGAGATTTATCAAGGCTGGCATTTTTAACATTGGTCTTAATATCACCTGCACCACCGGAGGATGCATTAAATTTCTAGCAAGGTACACGCCTCGTCATAAATTAAGTGGTTCCTCCAGCAGTCCGTACTCCTAGAATGAAATCTACTCCACTTCCTTGACTCCTTGTCCCTGTGCCTCCTGCCCTGACCCTTGGACTGATTTTGAATTACACAAACTCTGCCTGACCTGTCTGATCCCTTGGTGCTTTGCACAGGTGTCTTTTGACCTCTGTGGGTCAGTAGTCTCCTGTACAAAGACAACTGCAGGAGGTGGAGGCCTGTGGTCCCCCTGAAGTGGAGTCCAGATCCCTGTATAGGGGTTAAAAGTTAACTGGACAAGAAGATGTGTGTCCATCTCTCCAGGTGGAAAGATTTGCTTGCTTGTTCCTGCACAGATCCGGAGTTGGCCCAGGCTCCACAAATGTAATCAGTAAAAGTAAGGATCCAGTGAGTAAAATCCAAAATTCTTTTATTTTTTATTTTCAAAATAGATTACAGCATAATCCATCTTTCTCTGATGCGTTTCGACCAGTATGGTCTTAGTCATAAGCCCCATTCACACAGTGGAATCCAGACATTTTCTGTGAATGCACACATCCACAATATGTGTCCCGGACTTAACCCAGACTCTTTCACCCCAGAGCCCTAGTACTAACTCTGGGTTATTTCCAAGTGAGTGCATGTGTGAAAACAGCAGTAAATGTTCCAGAAAATCACTTTGGCCATGTCTAAAGTTCCCACTTCTTGTCTAGCCACCTGGAACATTTCCTCTGTAGTGAGAACGCACCTGACATGGAGCATCTCAGGGGTGATAGCTACGTGTGTGAAAGGTCAACTCTGATAAATCTCCGGACCTGATCATCTGGAAATATTCCGGATTTTAGGTGTGAGAACAGCAATAGAGTAACAAACTGTGCAATCGGGTTAGACTATATGTGCTCTCGTATGCAAAAATAGGGGGGGGGCGCTAAGCTTGAACACCCCTACGCATATGCTTTAATGAGGATATAGTCTGCCTGATAACTGCACGGCATATGAAAATAATCACCATTAACAATGTAAAATAATGAATTAATAAAAATGACTGAACTTTACCAATATTAAACTTATACATGGGGGAATTTTTATCTCTGGTAGAAAAATTTGGAAGAAGAAAAAGAAAGAAAAAAATGCTTTCTTTTTCTTTTTTCTTTTTTTTTCTTCTTCCAACCTTTTCTACTAGAGAACAAAATTCCCCCATGTATAAGTTTAATATTGGTAGAGTTCGATCATTTTTATTAATTCATTATTTTACATTGTTATTGGTGATTATTTTCATATGCCGTGCAGTTATCAGGCAGACTATATGTGCCAGGTAAATAGAATTTAGCACAACAAGAGTTAAGTGGATCTATAACTGCTATGCTCCTGATTAAAGCATATGCGTAGGGGTGTTCAACCCCCCCCCCCCCCCCGATTCTTGCATATGAGAGCACATATATTCTAACCCGATTGAACAGTTTGTTACTCTATGACTAAGACTGTACTGGTCATAACACGGCAGCGAAAGATGGATTAGGCTGTAATCTATTTTTAAAAGAAGAAATAAGAGAATTACAATTATACAGCAGTAATTGCACAGAAAAGTTATATAGTGAGTTTATTTTCATTTTTATTCAAACCACTTTGTGAATAAAAAGTAGAGCAGAGAAAAGTAATATTGTTGCCATTCTGTCTCCTTTATGTGGACGTCAGTGGAAATAAGAAAGTTGCATAAATTGCTTGGTTACATGTGTGCTCCTCTTATTCAGGATGTTAGTGGTATGTCCTAATTCCCAGACAAAATGGCTCTGTACCATTTTATGAAATGATTACACGTTATACTGGATTTCTCCCCCTTGTGAGGGGCCACAGTTGACCTATGTTTTCTGTGTGTCGGTATTTGGATATCCACAGCTGCTTTGTGTACAGAATGCCTGTTGTCAATCGACATTTTAGAAAATGATCTTCCAGTTTCCACGTTTGCATGATTATCTGTTTTATTGCAAATTACCACTATAGCGAAATGTGTTCAGGATGTGGTGTATGTTTATGATTATCATCATCTTATTCCTTTTGGAGCCGTGGATGTAGGAATCCATCAAGTTTTACATTGGAGAGTCCTCCTTCTACAACATAAAAAAACGCTTGCGTACATTAGCTTATACGGTTTGCGTTTGTGGTACATGCTGTAAATACTGATTAGGTTGTAGATAGTATTGTTGCTAGTAATGGTCATGCATCAGCTATACTGACGTGGTTTGCAAAATTGCGTGTAAGTTCAGCTGGAAGTATGGGACACACATAAGAGAAAAAGAACATAAAACGATTAAAAATGGCTTCTTCACTTGCTCCTTTCTTTAAAAAAGAGGTTTATTATTTCACTTGTGAAATACATGGAGGGTAAAGTAATGTATGCTGCACGGTTTATGTATGTGTTTTCAGTACACTTTCTTTTCTTTATTTTTAGTACAAGCCAACCATTCTGCTGTGTGGACTTATATTCTTTACGGACTGGGGAGATGGTGAAATCAATTCAGTTTAAGACACCAATCTACGATTTGTATTGCAACAGAAGGTAAGGTTTATATTATCATATAAGCATTAAGGGGGCCCTAAAATGGCTTTTATTTTTAGCTACCTTGGGGAGGGAAGACACTTTGAGCAGTACCATACCTGTCTTTCGCTCAGCTAATTCAGCAGTCCTGGCTGGGATCACATGACCGCCTGACTGGTTGTTGGCTCTTCCGTTGACGACCAGAGGTGCTCCTCCTACTTCCTATTTGGTAGGATAATGTAGATGTAGCTGAACAGGAGGAAAGGGGGAACATCCGGGTGCAACATCAGAGAAAGAGCCCATAGCCAATTGGGCAGTTACGTAACACCAGCTGGGATTGTCGAATTGGCCGAGCGACACAAGGGTAAGAACTGATGAAGGTGTATTCTGTCCACAGGTTAGCTGAGAGAGCCATTTTAGCTACAGGCCCAGAGAAACCTTTTAAGTAACAGATTTGAATTTAATAATTTATCATTTGATGTGGAATTCCAAGGTGAATTTCAATTATTAGGGCTCGTAGACGCAGCAACTTAGTACAGAAGCACATGACCGTGCAGCAGTGCTTCTAGGAGAGAATAACTCTGTATATACACTACAGAGTCCAGTGGAGCACGCCACCATTTTTTTCCCACATTTTTCTGTAATAAATCATAAGAAATGTTCATAGTCTCTAATATTAAATGGCAGGCATACTGATGAACAGTACAAACCACATGTACAATACAAGCAGAAGCCATAATACAGCCTTGTGCATAAGTTATAAATCAGTGTTCTCCAGCCAGTGACTTTACAACCGCTAATGGCTTTCGGGCCCCCAAGGATCTTTGCAGCTCCAGATACTATTGTGCACTAGTGGCACCTAGTCCTACATTTGCCACCCATTTTTACAAATTTTTAAAACCCAGTTTGACATAATGTCACTTTCACATTGGAAGTGTCTCATGAGCTACAAAATATTGGGATGGTTTTCTCTACTGTAAAGAGAAGTGAAGAGAAACGATTATCTCTTTTGCCTATTGTTAATATACTAAAGGTGTGTTATATGCCTCTTGTGAACACGGAAACCGGTTACAAACTACAGACAAGTCGATATAGTTACTAGAATACCAGTTCTTCTAGCCCTTCCCTATCAGAAGCGTAGATCAAATTACCTCTCACAATTATGTGAACTGGTGCAGTGTGTCTGATAGCTAAAAACATTTGCACATAGTTCTATTGCAAACCATGGTGCAGTTTTTTTTTCTATATCCCCTGCTACAGAAACATAATAACAGACCTTTATTCACTACTTTGTCTTATATTCTGCTTGTCACCGGCACTGCCGGGTGCACCTCCTCTTCACCATTAAAACGGAGTTGTATGCAACAGACATTTTTTCACACAAGAAACTGAAAGTGCAGCTTGGAGAGTAGCAGGGCAGGTACATAGCTGCCATGTAGGTGATCATCATCCACAACACCCACTAGGGGCAATTTCATAGGAAGCCAATTAAGCAGTATATTTTTAGAGTGTGGGAGGAAACCAGAATAGCTAGAGGAAACCCATGAAAGCAAGGAGAGAAGATACAACCTCCATTCAGAAGTTGCCCTTGGTGAGGTTCGAACCCAGGACCCCTGTGCTGCAAGGCAGCAATTCTAAACAGTGAGCCAGTCTGCCCAGTATACCATTTTTAATAGATTGGACATGTCTAATTAGCATTTGGAAATCAGATTTTCAGCTGTTATGTAACCCTCTTACCTTTGCCATGTGCAGCAGGGTATAATAATCTAGTTGCTCAAATGCCAACTGTATTCTCATTTCTGTAGTACACTTGTGAGTAGAAGAAATGGATCAGCACTCACTTTTTAATGCTAATAAATCTTCCATTGCTGATCCACTTCTTCTATTTGGATGTATGGGCCTGTAACCCAGCATGCGAACACCACTTTCTTCCAGAATGCCAGAATTTATGCATATTGTAGTACACTTGTGGGATTGTTACACCGATTTTGAAGATATATATATATATATATATATATATATAATATATAATAATGGTCTTTCTGGGTTGCGGCCCACATGGGAGTCCATGACACTAGTTGATAGAAACTCAGGAATGTCAGGCAAGAAATAGCAAAAAGAAGGTTAAAAAGAGGAGTCAGAAAACAAAGATGGAGAGAGAGGAGCTAAGGTTTTATGTAAGCACTGCCATAGAGAGGACACAGCAAGTGGGCAACAGAGCAGGAACTAGGTGAGTGAAAGACAATATACAGTAGTATATACTGTTAACTTGCAGTCCATGTGGAAACCCTGGTCTAGTTTTGATGTTAGTGTACATAATTTTTTATGTATGGCAAAAAAAATAAAAATAATCTTTAGTTATCCAGCTGCTCACTTTCTGTAAATACCAGTGGATGCGCAAAAATGTGAAGGTTAATAGCTTAATATTGAATGAGCTAAAAAAATTCCAGCATCTATAAAAAAAAAAAAAGCATGCCCATGCGTTTCGGATCTCTTATGAACAATCTTTACTCATCATGACAGTTGTTGTAGCCTCTTGGCTGAACAGGCAGTGCCTGAATTTGCTAGAATTATCCTATCTTCAAAATGCCGAAATCTAACATGACTTTGAAACAGTAGTCTTCAATTTTTGGCCATTCAAAATTTTTGGGATAGTCTGTTCCTTTTAAAAAAGCAATGTACACAATCATGAAATGTTAAATTATTAGCGATTGATTGAAGCTGTCATGTTGACAGAGGTTTCCCAAACTTAAATTGAATTAAGCTGTTCTTTATTTGATTTGGTATGATTTTCTTCCCTTATTTCTGCTTTTTGTCAAGCAGAAATGTGACTTTGATTTTCTAACATATTGGTCAACAAGAGAAAATATGGTTTTTCATTTATGTCATGTTTCCTTGGTCTGTTTGTACAGCACTGTAAACATGTAACTCAAGAGCATGAAATTTGATAATGAGACCAAGTGGAGAGCAGAACGTTGTGCTGTCTTTCATGTGGACTTTTCTTTTTGTTTCCTCTAAACAAAAGATTCAGATATGTGCCAAAACCTTACATATTCTATGCACTCTGTGCATTTGTATGTATCGCCTTTATATTTTATTAATCCCTGTTTCTGTTAATCCCTGTTTATCAATTCACTGGCATAGTGATAAAAGTTAATGATCAAGATATACTTGCTTCAGATTTATTAAGTGAGCATGTAACTTTGGTCTCCCCTACCCACTTTTTCTGCATCTGCCAAGGGGCATAAAATAGAGTGTATATTTGAAGAGAGTCTGTCAGCAGTTCTGTTGATGCAAACCTGCTGACAGATATAGGTAGGGGCAGGAGACAAAAGGCAATAGATATCTGTGTCTCTGCTTTTAATTACTGTAGTATTGAGAAAATGTGCTTTGAATCCCAGGGCAGCCCACAGGATGAAGTGATTTTGCAGAACGGGTGCGGACCCATTTATTTCAATGGAGCTGCAAAAGATATGGCTCAGCGGAAAAGATAGAGCATGTCCTATTCTTGTCCGCAATCAACACGTCCGCGGACAAGAATAGGCATTTTCTACTATGGTTGCGGCAATGTGCGGTCCACAAATTGCGGAACGCACACGGCCGGTATACTTGTTATGCAGATCCATAATGCACTACCGATGTCTGAATGGGCCCTTATGCTGTGAGTAACGACTGTAGCATTCAACTAGGAGACCACTGTAGCTCTTACTTACACCAGAGGGGAGGGACTGTTTAATGGTTCATACATTGAGCCTGAGTCTTGATTTAAAGCAGGGATTGAGGTATGTATAACACTTGTTCCCTGCCACTCGGCAGTTTTGCATTTCTGAAACTGCTGACAGCCTCCCTTTCTCCTGTTAAAGGTAATCTGTCACCAGTTTTCTACTGTCCTAATTTTTAAATCCTAAGAGCTCCAGCGCACAATAAGTTGCGCAGCACATAGGGCACAACTATACTGCAACATGTGTCGCGCAACATTGATGTGGCACCAATGTCACGTGACAATTTTTATAATAATAGTCTATAATGGCACACTGACATGCTGTGACTGCGACAATTCCATCTTGGATGGATTTTTTGCTACTGTCGTGTCGCAGTCACAGCATGTTGCAGTGCGACACCATAGACCAGTGTTTCCCAACCAGTGTGCCTCCAGCTGTTACAAAACTACAACTCCCAGCATGCCCGCACAGCCAAATGCTGTCCGGGCATGCTGGGAGTTGTAGTTTTGCAACAGCTGGAGGCACACTGGTTGGGAAACACTGCCATAGACTATCATTATAAAAATTGTCGTGCAACAAATGTCGTGTAGCCCTAGCCTTAATCAGAGTCTGCTAAGTCCCAGCAGCTCCTGGAGTTACCTGGCTCACAGAGATCCTGCAGCGGGAATGGCCAGCATCTTGGCCTTCTCTATATGGAGTTTGGCTGTCACTGACAACAGCCTACCCTCTCTTGCTGATGCAGAAATGTCCTTGTAGACTTACTTGCTAATCCGACGGATGTTAAGAGTCATTCGGCAGTCCACAAATGATTAACGGCATCAAAGCATGTGTAGCTTGGATACTTTAAAAGGGTATATTGATTTTAAAACATAAATTGTTTTCTTATATAATGCAAACGTTATCCATTTTTCCAATATGCTTTCTGCATCAATTCCTCTTGAAACCATTACTGTTTACTTCCAGTGGATGCTTATCTGACCTGATCATTTGATGACATACAAGTACAGATTTCCTTGCAAGGCTCAGCCCTCGCACCTGTACTGTGACTATAAGCTTGTCCTGCATCTGTCCACCTCATTCCCAGGGGAGATTTTCTGTACAGTGCCTTGCAAAAGTATTCACCCCTTTGACTTTTGTGTTTTGGTGCCTCACAACCTGAAATTAACATGGATTGTTTATGGATTTGCATCATTTAATTTACAGATCATGCCCACAACTTTGAAGATTTTTTTTATTTTTTATTGTGAAGCAAACAACATATTCACCCCCCTAAAGTCAATACTTTGTAGAGCCACCTTTTGCGGCAATCACAGCTCCAAGTCGCTTTGTATAAGTCTCTATAAGCTTGCCACATCTTACCACTGGGATTTTTGCCCATTCCTCCTTGCAAAACTGCTCCAGCTCCTTCAAGTTGGATGGTTTGCGCTTGTGAACAGCAATCTTTAAGTCTGACCACAGATTTTCTATTGGATTGATATCTGGGCTTTGACTAGGCCATTCCATCACATTTAGATGTTTCCCCTTAAACCACTCAAGTATTGTTTTAGCAGTGTGTTTGGGGTCATTGTCCTTCTGGAAGGTGAACCTCATTCCTAGCCTCAAATCACGCACAATGGTACAGGTTTTGCTCAAGAATATCCCTGTATTTAGCACCATCCATCTTTCCCTCAACTCTGACCAGTTTCCCAGTCCCGGCTGTTGAAAATCATCCCCAAAGCATGATGCTGCCACCACCATGTTTCACTTGTGGGGATGGTGTTCTTTGGGTGATGTGATGTGTTGGGTTAGCGCCAGACATAGCATTTTCTTTGATGGCCAAAAAGTTTAATTTTAGTCTCATCAGACCAGAACACCTTCCACCATACAATTTGTGAGTCTCCCACATGCCTTTTTCGCACTCACAACATGCCTTTTTGTTTTTAGCTGAAAGTAATGGCTTTCTTCTGGCCAATCTTCCATAAAGCCCAACTCTATGGAGCGTATGGCTTATTGTCTTCCTATGTGCAGATACTTCAGTCTCTGCTGTGGAACTCTGCAGCTCCTCCAGGGTTACCTTAGGTCTCTGTGCTGCCTCTCTGATTAATGCCCTCCTTGCCCGATCCGGACTTGTACTTCTGAACAAAATTAGCCCTTACTTGTTTGGAGAGTTCCTTGGTCTTCATGGCAGTGTTTGGTTAGTGATGCCTCTTGCTTAGGTGGTGCAGCCTCTGGGGCCTTTCAAAAAAGGTGTGTATATGTAATGACAGATCATGTGACACTTAGATTGCACACAGGTGGACATCATTTCACTAATTATGTGGCTTCTGAAGGTAATTGGTTGCACCAGAGCTTTTTATGGGCTTCCTAACAAAGGGGGTGAATACATATGCACATGCCAAGTTTCTGTTTTCCATTTCTAAACATTAGTTTTATTTATATATTTTTCTAATTTCACTTCACCAACTTAAACTATTGTGTTCTGATCCATCACATACAACTCAGATTAACAAAACATTGAACTTAAGGCTGTAATGTAACAAAACACAAAAAAGTCAATGCTTTGGCAGGGCACTGTATGTA
The DNA here is from genome assembly GCF_014858855.1 of Bufo gargarizans. Lineage (NCBI taxonomy): Eukaryota > Metazoa > Chordata > Amphibia > Anura > Bufonidae > Bufo > Bufo gargarizans. Next base: position 287,326,558 of record NC_058082.1, read on the forward strand.
AACATTAAAATGGTTTTCCAGAGCTTTTATACTGATGACCTATCCATAGGCTAGGTCATCAGATATAAAGACTAGGAAAACTCCTATAATGGTTCCTATTGAGTGACGTCAAGCAAAGATCTGTGATAAATTAATACAGTATCCAGCGATCCTGTATTCAAACCAACTTCATTCCATAACATTTGTCCTCCATATTTTATTAACACAAGGTTTCCTTGGGAAAAAATAGCATTCATTAGAAAATAAATATTAAAAACCTTTCATTGATAATGATCTGCCCATGTCCCAGAGACACCTGCGTTATGCATTCTTCTCATTTAACTTCTTGTGCAAAAGGGGGCGTGACCCTCATAATGTCTTGTGGCTGGTGCGTATGCTGTTCGGATGCTTGTGGACTATGCTGCTATGAACTTTAAAAATGGTGTACTTGACATTGACTAAGATGATAACCTTGCTGCCATAAGTTGTGATTTGATATGTGGATGTGGAACATTTGGATTATTTTTGTTCAAGGGCAGTTTTTATCCATTTAACTTTTCTTTCATGCCGTTTTATCTTGTTATAGAAAATTACCGTAGGTATGATAAGCTGATTTGCTGCATAGGCGACAGGAGAGACATTTCCATCACTGCAGAGATGTGTAACAACATTATGACTTTGCAGCAAGTAGGAAATGACAAAGGAAATGGAGGCAGAGGGGGTGGATTCATCAAGCTCCATATCGTGGGAGTTACTACCGGAACAGTCACATTAACTGGACTTGATCAATCACTCCCTGGAGAATCATAAAACACGAGGACAGCATTTTCTCTCCTACCCTGAGAGCGCATAAGAGATCTAAATTTGTAAACTTGATAACTGCAGATTATTCCATTGTGTTGAACAGGAAACATCAGACACAAAAAGTGCAAACGCCTCATGTGACAATATTCCAGTTTGACGCGTTTTCTCAGATATTATTCATCTAACCAGGGGAGCACCCAGGAATTTTGTCTAGGGGGGGTCCTGGTGGGAAAAATGCTGCCGCAAAAAAAAAATGGACACGCCCATTATTATAAGCCACTCCCATATTTACTAGGCCACTCCCACATGACCATACAGCTGAAATTAGAAATTGTTCTTACAGCAGGATTAACAGAACAACATGTTACGTATTTTATGGCTAGACACTGTCATGTTCTTGACTGGGCATCTCCTCTTTGTGTATTATTCTTGCTGTAATAATTTTTTCTTGGGGGGGACCCCTTTAGAGCTTTAACAATACAAAGTGAGGTAACCTGGAAGGTCATGTAGTCAGTCACTCAGTACTCTGCTTCTTTTACTTACCAGGGCATCTCCTTTATGTAATACATCAGAGGACAGAGAGTAGATTAGTCGCTGCCAGAAGATGGTGCCGCATCCAGGCTACTATATGGGTGCAGAGCAGATACAGGGGTCTGGAGGTGTCACATCATATACTATAGGGGTGCAGAGCAGATACCGGAGTCAGGAGGAGTCACATCATATACTATAGGGGTGCAGAGCAGATACTGGGGTCTGGAGGTATCACATCATATCCTATAGGGGTGCAGAGCAGATACTGCAGTCGTCACATCATATACTATAGGGGTGCAGAGAAGATACTGCAGTCGTCACATCATATACTATAGGGGTGCAGAGAAGATACTGCAGTCGTCACATCATATACTATAGGGGTGCAGAGAAGATACTGCAGTCGTCACATCATATACTATAGGGGTGCAGAGAAGATACTGCAGTCGTCACATCATATACTATAGGGGTGCAGAGAAGATACTGCAGTCGTCACATCATATACTATAGGGGTGCAGAGCAGATACTGCAGTCGTCACATCATAACCTATAGGGGTGCAGAGCAGATACTGCAGTCGTCACATCATATACTATAGGGGTGCAGAGAAGATACTGCAGTCGTCACATCATATACTATAGGGGTGCAGAGCAGATGGAGGTGTCACATCATATCCTATAGGGATGCAGAGCAGATACTGGGGTCTGGAGGTATCAAATCATATCCTATAGGGGTGCAGAGCAGATACTGCAGTCGTCACATCATATACTATAGGGGTGCAGAGCAGATACTGCAGTCGTCACATCATATCCTATAGGGGTGCAGAGAAGATACTGCAGTCGTCACATCATATACTATAGGGGTGCAGAGCAGATGGAGGTGTCACATCATATCCTATAGGGATGCAGAGCAGATACTGGGGTCTGGAGGTGTCACAGTCACATCATATACTGTAAGGGTGCAGAGGCTCTGCACCCCTACAGTATATGATACCTCCAGACGCCATTATCTGCTCTGCACCCCTAAGGACACCTCCAAACCCCAGTATCTGCTCCTGCACCCCTATAGACACCAGTATCTGCTCCTGCACCCTTACATTATATAATGATGTGACACCTCCAGTATCTTCTCTGCACCCCTATAGACACCTCCAGACTCCAGTATGATATCTGCTCTGCACCTCTTCACCGTCCCCTATCCTATAGACACCCCTAGACAGTATCTGCTCCTCCTGCATCCTTACATTATATGATGTGAATCATGTTAACATGTGACACATGATAGTATCTGCCCTGCACCCCTATAGACACCTCCAAACTCCAGTATCTGCTCTGCAGGAGCAGGTGTCACGTGTCAGACAGCAGTAGCACTATACTCCTCATAAACTAAGGTGCAGAGAGCAGATACTGGAGTGGGGTCTGAAGTCTAGACTCTAGCCATGGCCCCCATGAATGATCCACCACCTCCCTGAGTCGCTCTTAATGAATATTAATTGAATCTTACGGCGGAACGGTTACGGCGACGGCGAGAAATCGTGAGGGCGGCCGCGGTGCCTCAGCCTGCCTGCACTGACTGGTAGATGGCGCCGGTAACAGAGCTTCCGGCGGTGGGTAGGACTCGGAGACGGCGGGAAGGAGAAGGTGGGAAGGAGGAGGCGGGAAGATGGAGGCGGGAAGGAGGAGGCGGGGAGGTGGAGGCGGGGAGGTGGAGGCGGGGAGGAGCCAGCAAGCAGCAGGAGAAAGCCGGTAGGCGGTGCCAGGCTGAGCTGAGACGAGCCTGGGGGAGGAGGGGAAATGAGTATAATGCTGCCGCCTGCCAGGATGGAAATCAGGCTAAGCAGCAAAACGGGAACTTATATAACGTATATTTATATAATAGTCAAAAAATAATAAAAAATTAAAATGGACATATAGCCTAGGGGGGGGTCCAGACCCGCTGGACCCCCCCTGTAGGTGCGCCACTGCATCTAACACATAATGTTGCATATGTTACTTGTCTTCAGAGTAATTTTATATCAGAAGACAGGCAGGTGTATAATTTACTCCATGCTTCTGTCTGCAGTACTGGCAATATTGACCCTAACTTAATATGTAAGGTATTACATAAACTAAACCGGGCCACCGTGTTTGAACCCCTAAAAAATAGAACCAATTTTTTAAATTTTCTACAATCCTGTATCGAAATGACAGAATTATTATTTTTTGTTTCTGAGGAAATCTGATATCAGATAAAGGTTAGGTTCACATTGTAGATTTTCTGGTGATGGTACATAGTAAAAACTTGAATTTGTTATAAAAATAATCTATGATATCTGCATGACACCAGTTTAAAGAGGATGTAATCTCTTTAAACCTATGTTAGCATATAATTGCATTCCCATGAAATGATAATTCTAGAGCATCTTTTCTTAGTACTGTGCGTTGAGCTGGCTTGATGGGTATGTAAGGTGTGCGATAGGCTGTCTGCACAAATATCCCTCGTTGCTGTCATGGCTAAAAGGGGTGATTTATCAGAGTTCGAAAACGGGATGATTGACTTTTGGGCCAAGGGTGGCAGGGTTTCTGTTTGTGAGCTGTTCTCGTGCTGCTGTGGTAAAAGTGTATCATGAGTAGACGAATTGCACCAATGTGAATAAGTCATGTGGAAACCGTGGAGCACCACGTGCTATTGATGTGGGAGGTGAACGTCAGCTACGAAGGTGCACCAGCATGCTACAATGGGGCAGCTCACTGACAAAATGAACCAGGGGGCTACCATACGTTTGTCTAAAACAATAGTTCAGCGAACTGTACACATATGTGGCTCTGGAGCAGATGGATGGTCACCTCTGCTAAAAAATTTGGATCAGCAGAAAAGACTTCGATTTTCACAGCAGTATCAGAATTGGATCTCCACTGATTGAGAAATACCAGAGAACAAACACCTTGCAACCATTGCTGGAAGAACACAAGCTGGTGGTGGCAGTGTTATGGTCTGGGGAATGTTTTTGTGTCAGTCTCTGGGCCTACTTATCCATGTGGAAGGCACTCTCAGCTGGTATGAGTATGAATCCATCCTTGCAGATCACGTTCACCCATACATGCTAATTGTTTTCCCTTGGGTGGATAAGATCTTCCTGCAAAACCATGTGACATGTCACACGGCTATAATTGTGTGACATTGGTTGGAAGAGTGTGACCAAGACTTCCAAGTATTATCCAGGACACCTAATTCCCTAGACTTGAACCCAACTGAGAATCTGTGGGACCACTTTGATTGTTGTGTTCTCTCTATGGATCCTCCCCCATGCACCCTCCAGCAGCTGTGGGATGCACTGCAGTCAGCACCTGTGACAGCCTACCAGGACCTTACCAGTGTCAGTGTGTCCCAGTCTGCAGTGACACACCCCTTTAACAAGAGAAATGGTATCATCCAGTTGTCAGTTTATACATACATTTCTAGGAGGAATTAGAAGAAGGGCACAGTATAGAGTTATGATAACGGATGCTCCAGAATTATTTACTAAATTAGATGATTTATGATTGCTACAAGGTCATCTGTAAAGGGGTTGTTTAGCCTTTTAGTAATCTGCCAGATTATTGGGAACATCCATTCCTGTGAATGCTCGTTCCCAATAATCTGGCCATCAAAATGTGTTGCCAATTACCCAATGATTGAGCGAAACGCCTCAGGTGATCCTGTTATTTGTGCATGCATTCTAGTCATTAGTGTTGAGCGAATCAGTCTTTGGATCAGATACCGAGGTATCAGCCGGTACTAAACCCGACTTCGGATTGTTATTTTAAAATTTTAAAGAGGCAGAAGTGATCAAATTCACTTCACCGAAGTCTTGTGCAACTTCAGCTGAAATTAATTTTGAGGCAATACATTTTGATGGAGACACCATTAAAACCAAAGTGTTTGAACGAATCGACTTCGGATCTCTGATCTGAAGCTCGATTTGCTTAACACTACCAAGCATCTTTCCTAGCCAGCAGACTGTGCTGTCTAAACAGTGATCTGCCGTCCCCGTACAAAATGATTCTGTACGGGGACGAGGGATCGCTATTGTGATCCCTCATCCTCATTAAAGGAGATCGCTGCATGTAAATGTCATTCACCGAGCGATCAGCCGACTATCGGGAAGGAATGCTGTTCCATCAGCCCATAAAAACCTGCTTTAAGTGATGGTCTATCCTTAAAGAGGTTGTCCGGGTTCAGAGCTGAACCCGGACATATCCCCATTTTCACCCAGGCAGCCCCCCTGACTTGAACATTTCATGCTCCGATACTCTCCTTTGCCCTGCGCTAAATTGCGCAGGGCAAAGGGATTTTTTAAGAGTTCCGGTGACGTAACGGGTAGGGCAGCGCTAAAGCACGCCCATATAAGCCGGTGACGTCACCGAACACACTGCCAGGCGGAAACTTCTTCCCAGCACTGTGTTATTGTAAACAAAAGAGCCCATGCCCTGCGCGATCTAGCGCAGGGCAAGGGAGCGCATCGGAGCATGCTCAGGGGTGCTGCCTGGGTGAAAATAAGGGTATGTCCGGGTTCAGCTCTGAACTCTGACAACCCCTTTAAGAGAAGCCATTACTAAGTGATAAGCAGGGGTCTGACACGCGCCAGTCAGCTTGTCAGGTGTAGCTCTGCTGCCAGAAGTCGGTGCTGGAACTACTGTATACAGAACCATCAACCTAGTGGAGGGAAATCGTTACTACATTACTATAGTGCTACTTCCATTGTCTTCATTCTCAGCTGCTCTGTAGTAATGAACTCCCTCCACTACAAGGTTGATGGAGCAGTGCCGCAATTAAGCTACATCCGAACAGTTAATTGGTAGGGTTGTGAAATGTCGGACCTTGCCCATCAGCTAGTTATGGCCTATCCTAGGATAGTCCGTCACTTAATAAAGCAGTGTTCGTTAAGGCAACTAGCATACCCATATTCTTACCTTTTTTGAATTCATATAAAATATGTTTATTGTGCTATTTATTAATTTTTTATTCTTACCGTACTTTGTTTTGCAGGGTGCTTGTGGTGGTGCTGCAAGAAAAGATTGCTGCTTTTGATAGCTGCACATTCACCAAGAAGTTTTTTGTGACAAGTAAGTATTCAGAGTTGCTACCATTATCAGACAGCATTAAGGAGTATATAGTGTTTGTGATAACTGGATTGAAATATTCCCAGACTTTTATGTAGCCCGTTTCCTGTGTTTAATAATTGTACAGTATATTTCTAAATCCAGTCTCTAGTCTTCCACTCTACTGTATAACAGTATAGTATAGGTTTGTGGTTTTATTAGGTAAAGTTTTTAATAATATATGAGCGTATTGTTTCCAGTATTATGATCTTGAATACGGTTTCTGTGTTATGTGTTAAATCAAATGTGATACAAAATCAATGGAGTAAATGTTATAACAGCTTCTGCCAGTAGAGGTCAGTGTTCGTCTACTATTCCTCTGACATTAATTACAGGAATTGAACTTGATTTCCTCATTTTAGATGTTCCCAGGAATATCCAAATAAGGCTAAAATAACAGATGACTAGACGCTTACACTTCCAGATATATACACTGTTAAAAGTTTCAGATTTCGGGAGCCAAAACTCCAGACTAAGAAGATTGTTAGTTTACCTATGTCTCACCCATAAAGTTGCTCAATAGAGGGGGTGTATAACTTGCTTAATTTTTAACATCTTTGGTTATCTTAACAAAAAATTATGAGACGGTGGTAAATGTGTGAAACGAGATTAAAGAGGTTTTCCAAGATTTTTAGACTGATGACCTACCCTACCTTTATTGCAAGCACCAGTGCCTTCTCAAACTTCTGATCGGCGGTGTTCCTGGTGGGTTTCTAGTGGGGGTCCAACACCAAGGACTTCGCCAATCAGCTGTTCTCTCAGCTTTCCCTAGGCCATTGACGACACATTCATCGGTCACCTGGCCTAGGCGCAGATCAGTCCCATTGGGACTGAGCACAATACCAAGAATAGCCACTATACAATGTACGGCACTGTGCTTGGTAAGCTGCGCGAAGGCAGTGGTGCTCACACTGGTGCCTTCTCAAACAGCTGATCGGTGGGGATCCCCATCAATCAAATATATCAGTCATCAGTTATAAAGTTTTGGAAAACCCTTTTAAAAGGGTTGTCTTGTCTTGGTTGAGATGGTAATAGCCTGCAGTAAGTGCTGGCGAGGGGTGGACAGACATAACAATCGGAGCAGCTTGCAATACACTCTTACAGTAACTGCCATAGCTGTGAGTTTTGGAAACAGCATAACTTGTGCTAAGCTGTTTGCATTCACTGCTGTGCAAGTTACTGAAACACTATGTGCTGGCTGCTTTGCAGTTTATGTAACTACACCTTCAACGGTCCGCACTTACGGCAGCTGTTCCCATCTTGGCCATGAATAGCTGAGATGGAACAACCCAGGGGCGGATTGGGAACTTAATGTGGCCCTGGAAAAACCTAAAAGTGCCCCCAGTTTTGAAGGTGTGTCCAAATTGACAGAAGTTGTGGCAACAAAAGTAGATGGGGCCAATACAAGTTGGCAGGGTCAGCAATACCATAGTGCAGCACAAAATACCATCCAAAAGAACCAAATACCACAATGCAGCACAAAATACCTCTCCAGAAGCTGACCCTCTTTGATGGCCATTAATAGCTGCCACATTCTGTCCACCCTCAACCAATTAACATATGGAGCAGGGGGCTTAGAAGGGGAGATGTGGGCCACAGCCCTACATTTAGCATGATGCCTGGACTTCCTCTAATAGTGACCCCTATAGTGCACTCAGTAGTACACACTCGGCCAGCTGCAGTGAGGAGGGCTCGGGTGGCTCTGTGGGGCATCTGCCCACTGGTGAAATTCCCTGTAGGGTATATGGCTAGTCTGCCCCTGGAGCAACCCCTTTAAAGGAGACTGAAAAAATAGTCTCTCTTTTGACCCAGTAACTATGCCATTTCATTAAAGGGGAACTAAAACCAGAATCCAAACAGAAAAAAGAACAACCAACAAAACGTAACATAATCTCCATATGTGTGTTTGTTATTTGCTCTTGTTCGTCATATATCACAATTGCAGACCATTAAAAAGAAACTACAAAAGCAGTTCATTATCTTAGGCTGCAGCCATGTCTACTACGACTCCTTCTCCCTTCTCTCACGGTGGTGCACGTAAGGTTGGATAGGAGGAGGGGTATGCATTTAGTGTGGATACATTTTGTCTACACAGCTAGAGTGAATATTTTATTGGAAGGAATCTCCTAATTACTAATAGTAAAAATAGATTAGGTTACCACCATGTGTTCTAATAGACTACAGAATACTAAGTCTGCCAATATAAATCCCACTCCTATTCCTGAATAGTGCCACAACTAGGCAGATTTGCTTTTCAGGTTCCTGGGAAAGCTGGGTTCCTGTGGAGCTGTAATAAACTACATTATACTTAATTTACCAAGATAAATTGCCCTCCCCATTCAAATATATACAAATATAATCCTGACAACCATTTGTAGCAACAGTCAGTAAAAGAAAATGCCTGTTCTAATAGAAACCTTTCCCATCTGTCATAAATGTAGCAGATCTTCCTCACTTGTGATATGCATTATACTCAAGTGTGTAAGGCTATGTTCACATCACATGTTTGTCCTATGACATTTTTTATACATCACGTATATGTTAAATGGCTGCTTCAAACAGATGTTATACAGTGACATCTGCTGAAGATGCCAGAAAAATGGCTTGGAGATGAAGAGTTTGGATGCATGGTCTTTTTTTAAAAAAAAGAAGGGAGAACTACAACTACGTGCACGTCCAGACTGTTTTTATGGGGCATTGGTCGACAATATAAGGACAGAGGTATAAAAGGAGAGAACTACAACTTTCAGCATGTCCAGCCTGTTATTATGGGGCATCAGTGGCTATTGCATGGAAAGGCATATAGGAGGACAGAACTGGTACCAGTTATCATTAAAGTGATCCAGCAGTGCATGGAGACTTATTTCAGGCAGTGCTACATGGGAAAAGTATGTAAATTAGCTCTCCTCCAAAAGGAAGAAAAATACCTCATACCAGGCGAACCACAGACTCCTCCTCAGAGTTGAATCTAAAGAGTCTGCATAACGGAAACGGGACGTATCTGTTATGCAGCCCATAGACTTCTATTATTACAGAATGAATAACAGAATGCCTCTAAAGGCATTCCGTCATACATTCCGTCATAGAATCGCGTTATGATCCGTGGTATTGGAATCCATAACGCAATTCTGCTTTTACCACCAAACGAAGCGTGATGAATTTCACAATATAAAATTCTCTCATCTTTAATGAACACTGATGATGTTCTTTGGAAGCCATATCCCAAAGTCTTTTTTTTATTTTATTAATTACTGATTTAATTGAAGGAATGAAATAAACACTTGTACTTAACAGGAAAGATGAGTAAAACAAGCTTCCATCCCACGGGAAGATTTACTAAACAAATGGAATCCTATGTCTTTGAGAAGGAGTTTAGGAATGATGTTCTATTTATATGTGTGTGGCGTGCAGCATGCTCTCTTCCTGTCTGCCAGAAAGAGCCCTCACACTGGAAGCCAAGCAGCAGAACATTCACTATTGTCTCCTTCCACTAATGACCTCTGCGCTACAAAACCGGCTGAAATGAGTTACAAATTATAACATATATGTTATCCATTGTTATTGCTAGTCCCTTACAGTATATACTGTAGCACCATCATGTTGCATAATGTGATACATGGGTTTTACGGAAGTTACTAGATTCATAATGAGAGCCTCGCTCTTATTAGCTTACAATATTTAGAGCATAAGAATGGATTTTATAATCTTGTTGTGCTTCTAGAAAGTCTTGATATCTGTAATGACGGCTACTGTAAGTAGGTAAAAAAAAAACTAATACAGAAGAGCATAAAAGAACATACATACAGAATAGAAAAAAAAACTTTGGCAGTTGTTGGTCAGAATCGAATCTGCAAGATGGATGTAAGAGCAAATTAGGGAGAGCTTTGAGTTTCAATGGCACGTGATACCAATGGTAAAAACTTGGGGGGGTAATTTATTAAGACCAGCGTTTTAGATGCCGATCTTAATAACCCCTATATATATCTAGCGTTGGATCCGCCAAAGTTATGTAGAGGCTGGCGCCAGTCTAAATGTAAGCCAACTTCCTGGCTTACATTTAGACAATTTTCTACTCCTAAAACAGGCTTAGAAAATTATGGATAAGATGGGACTGCCTGGCGTGAGCGGAGAAAAGTCACAAATTCTGCGCCAGAAATACGCATAATATAGGTGTATTTCTGGATACTAAATGACACCCTTGGTCCTTAGTAGGGTGGGCATATGTATGATCTGTAGAGTTTGCTTACCTTACTATTGGCATAGGAACATAGTTTTGTAAGACCTACATCCAGAGGAACTCAAAGAAGTAGAAGTCAAATTTCCTCATCTTAGGGAAAAAGAAAATCTTCCTGACTAAATCTGGCAATCAGAATAACTCTTTTGCTCAGTGGACCTTCTCCAGAAGTCTAGTAAATATAACTTGTTGGTACTCTTGGGAAAGACTTCAGGGTCCCTTTTGAACTCTTGTACTGGCTCCATCATCACCAGCTCCTCTGGCAGAAAGTCTATATTCTCACTGCTCTTACAGTAAAGAATTCCCTTCTATGTTGGTATGAGAACCTTATTTCCTCTAGATGTAGATGATGCCTGATCTGAGACAATGATGGCATATCAGTAGTATATGCCATAAATGTCGGAAAAGTGCAGGTTCCACCGCTGTGACCTGCTCCTACATGTATTTCCAGAATGGGGCCCAAAGTGAACAAAGAGCACACCACTCATACAGTATGTGGCCTTTTACTGCTATTATGGGACTTCCAAAAATAGCATAGTGAGAGCCCTTGGCTATTTTTGGAAGTTCCATAGTAGTGAATGGAGGGCAAGCTGTGGAGACAGACCGCTCTATTCACCACTATGGGACTTCTGAAACTAGACAGCTATTCGTTATATTGGTTAATTTTGTATATTTCACTTAGGTGTAATGTTCAGGGGGTTGGAAATTCTATAGGCTACAATGAGCATGCATGGGTTAGGCACCCTGCATAATGCGCAGAACACAGTATTTAGGGGGAAAAAGTTAGGGGGAGTACTTTGCCATGCAGACTATTCCTAGTATAATGTATGCCAGGAATTGTAGTTTTCAGCATCTAACAAATCACTAAAAAGAAAATACCCTCTAAAAATAACTTTTACTAAATATACATTAAAATAATCCCACAGTAAAGAAGTTTCACAAAAATAATAAAGCAGAAATAAGATGTCTAATATGATACAGATAGACACCCACTCAAAGGTAAGGGGAGGAGTGCATCCAGGTTAGGCTTCTCAATTGCCACAAATATGGCCACTCGCAGTTTCGTAGATAACGATACACGGGGGCTAGTGCCGTTACGTCATTCATTGGTTAGATCTCTAGTTGCTGCAGCATAGATTCTCCTGTTGCATTGGCGGTGTCATCCATGTCCTCTTTTAGGCAGTGGGATACTGTCCCTGTATGTCTACCCTGCCTAAAAGCGGAGTAATCGCCCCGAATGGGACGGTCCCACTTATCGGCTAAGAATCCCTACCTAATATAAGGTTCCCAAACGGTGGATGCCCATAAATAATCAAAAGTCCCGACGCGTTTCCCCTATTTCGTGGTATATCACGATGGCTAGAAAGATAAACGCCAGTGGATAGTCTCACCTACAGCCATTGATATGGGGCTGGTAGTGCACTTAAATAGTCCGCCTCATGTCGCGCCGTAATTGGCGTGTATACACCCTAAGTGCGCATGCGCCCGCTACCCCGGGCATTATGCCCTTACTTCAAAATACGTGCGTCTATTCTGCACATGCTCTGTCGACATGTCTTGCCTATGTGATCTCTGCGCCAGCTAGTATGGGCAAATGCCCTTAGTTCAAGAGATCTAGCTTAGCATTGCGCATGTCCGCAGCTTCGCATTTTTCGCCACCATCTTCAAAGTAGCGGCTCTATCCCTGACATTAGGTACATTATGCACGTACGTAGCCTGCACACTGTATTCAGTAGACCTTCTCCTAAATCCCCTTCACTCTCATTGGGCGACAGCACCATCATCTGAGCATAAAGCACAGGGGCAGTATCACACAAACATGGATATCTTCAAGGTGTGCAAGAACATGATCAATACTGTGTCAAAATAAAATCACAGCCACATAGTATCCTAATTCAGATCAGTGAGGCGACCATGAGCAGTTATAACTGATGTATAATGAAATACTGTATATATATATATATATAGTTTTATTAGTTAATTGGCGGACATGTGGGGTGCGAACTTATGCACTTATTTTAGGGTGGTAGTATGGGGATCTCAGCTAATTTAAGTCAGAGGTTTCCACTAGATAATTTCCCACACCCCTTAAAATTCCTCTTTGTGTTAGATCCTTTCCTATTAAATAAACAGCTTTCTAATGACTAATGTATAACATGTGGCTATCCTTTGAGGCACTCATAATTCCAATTTTTGTAAACAAGGAACTCAGAAAAAGAAGCAAAAAGAAACACATTTTACAGGAAACTTGTAAATGACAGGATCTCATTTAGGCCCTGAGAATTAACAGTCTTTAAACTGTCTTTTTGTAGGATCCTCCTATCCAAATCCCCATGTCACGGTCTCTCAGGTGACTGATGTCAGGAAATCAAGGAGATTGGCTGAGCTTGGAGGAATCTAACAGCCTCCTTGATTTCTCTTGATTCAGTGTTGATAGGGTTAATGACATCTTCCCTTTTCTCAGCTGTTGCTCAGTGGTTATCACTTCTACCCTTTATAGTCTGACCCCACCCTTCTGACTATGCGGTAGATAGCTTAATTTGGGTTTAGCGGAACTGTTGTGAGTTTGTCTCTGGTGTTCCTGCTCGTCCGTCTCTACAGAAGTCAAGTGTCGCGTTTGTTTGTGTTTGTTATATTCCCTGTTGTTTGTATCTGGGCCTGAGACAGAGACTTCCATTCGTCCATCTGGGGAGGAATGGATTGTCTCTGGTCCTAACCTTTTCCAGGGCCTTATAGGGATTTAAAGGCCTAGGTATCCAGCATATGAATATTCCTACCTTCAAGGTCTGTTCATATTGATAGATCGTTAGGGCCCGGATTAGGGTTGTCTAGGAGGTGACCTGTTTCTTCCCTAGTTTCCAGGCCCAGCTACTGTTCCCTTTCCCTCCTGTGTTCAGTGTGGAGTTTCTCCCCCAGACTGATCGGGACACCCCGCCTCTCGGTGATGGGCGAATTATTTCAATCACACAGAAAGTCAGGGATCTAGGATTGCCTGCATGTTTCTCATGTACTATATATGTTTAAATATCGGAGTATCCCTTTTCTGCTTGATGTCGCCAAGGTGGTCCCCTATACGTCTTCTCACTTCTCTGCTGGTTTTACCCACATATTGAAGGGGGCAAGTGCAAGTACACGGGTATACAACTCCCATACTTTTGCAATTAGTAAAGTCTCGGATTTGGTATGTTCTCTGTGTACTAACACTGTAGAAGTTCTCTGCACAAATGGGCACGTTATGCATCCCCCACATCTGTACATCCCAGGAGCCTCCTGTCAAGCCATGTGCCCAGTTTTTGGGGGGATTGATAGTGACTATGAACAAGTCTATCTCTCAGTGATCTTCCTCTCCTATATGCGATGGCTGGATTTTTGGGAGCCACATCTCTAATGTCTTGGTCCATCCGTAGGAGGTCCCAGTATTTACATAAAATATGTTGAAACTACAGAAATACCCCAGACCAGGAACTATGAAAACAATGGCGACCACTCTAAATAGGGAGCAAGGTAAAACTGAAAATTTTGCTTCAGATTGCGTCAACTGTGTTATCAGAGTACTTTTTTTGACACTTGAAAAACTTTAGTGACTTTTGGCATGACACCTAGGGTAGAACCACATTCTGGTATTTCTTTTCTACAACAGGTGCATGTTAAAATAAGTGATATGTAGTGTAATGAGTCTGTGCAATTGTTAGAACTGAATAATGATTAACATTCTGTCATTAGAACCTGTTAGTATTCCATTAAAATGTAATCTCTGTGGAAGACTGGCACATGGAGATGTTCTTCTATAAGACGGCTGTCAGCGCTGAATGTTCATGAATATACCACGGTTACTTTGTACGAGAGACTGCATCAGTTCTGCATTATCTCTCAAGTTCATAAGTTTATTTATTGAACTTGTGCACTGAAGTATGTAAAATGTTATCCCAGCTGGAAATGAAGGTCAATCCAATAATTCACAAAGTAGAGATGTCTTTATTCTAAAAAGAAAGCTCTCTGCCTCATGGGGTCACTGTTTGCAACTTTCTCAGTGACTTTTTATTTATAGGTTTTTGTGTGGTTATACTTTTTGAACAGATTGGGAAGGGTTTGAAAATCCTGTCTAAGGCCACTTCCACACAGTAATTTGGTCAGTGTTTGATCAGTGATTTCTCTGTGATTCTGAGCTCAAACTAAGTGTCGATAAAACCCCAGAATAGGTGCAAATCTTTCCATTATACCTTACCTCTGTATAGACTCCATTCCTGTTTTTTGCTCCCAATCACTGATTATAATCACTGATCGAAAATCTGACCAAAACACTGATGTGTGAAAGCAGCCTTACATGGTTTTTCCAGTTACACAAAAAAATAAGTAACACCAGCAGTCCTTACTGTATTGTATAATTCAGATTATGACATTCTGAGTCCACTTTGACTCCTCCAGCATAATTGCAATCTGTGACATGCACCCTGTGTTTACATCCCAGCACAAGACTCACTGGGAGTCTCTGTGGAATCGGGTCTCTGTCCTTCCCCTCCCAGCTTGAACATCACAGATCCAAGCAAGGCCAGCAGCCTCAATGCAGTGAATACTAATTTAGCTGTGTTGGATATCAGTTGGGGGAGTGACCCTTTTCCAGCACATATACTTTTACTAAATACTATTATTTAACAGGTCTTCATCAGAATTATAACTACTGTATGTCAGGCAGAAGAGTTTCCATTAAACTATAGACATGTTATGGTGGAAGGGCTGTTTTTTTAGATGCTCAAGAAGCTATTTTCTTTACAGGCATATCACTAAACAGTATATTATTGAAATAAACGAGAAATTGTTCTGCATACTAATCACCGTAAATAATGTGTTCACTATATTGTTCAGCTTATTATGATTACAGGGATGCCACATGCTATTTTGTGATTTTGTATAACATTCACAAATGTTTTTGCTTCGTTATTTTTTGAGTAACAATAACTTTGCAGAAAATTGTAACTTTTACCATAAAAGAAAAAAATCTGGAAAGTAAAAATTATATTTTTGTGCTATAACTTTTACTATCAAGATTGTTTTATGTCTCATTGGGTTTTGAACCTCAGACCTTCTGGAAAATGAACAGCTGTCTTACCCACTCCTCTATAGAAATACATAAAAGCTCTACTTTTGTTCTAATATCACAAAACAGTATTATTTATAGTGATTGGTAAACAGTGTGAATCAAAATGTGTGAGGGGCCAGGCACAGAGTTTGCTTGTTTCACGCCCTGAAATGTCTAATGGCAGCCCAGACTCCAAGCCTGCTTGAAGCCCTGCTGGAAAAAGCCCACCCTAAGACACAGCATCATGTCTGCCCTCACAGGATAGGTCATCAATATCAAATTGGCAGGGGTTTGACTCCTGGCACTCTGCCAATCAGCTGTTTTAAGAGAAAGAAGTGCTCATACGAAATGCTGCATTCTCTTCATTGTTTACCTTCCTGCCATCGCAGCCACAGTGGTCAGCAGGTGTAATTACAACTCTACTGTCCCATTCATTCTATGGGACGGCTCCTTCCTGTTCAAGTGAATAGGAAGGAGCTGTCCCATTGAAGTGAATATAACGATTGAGATGTAATTACACCTGCTCGCCGTCACTACCGCAATGGTGAACCGGTGTAATTACATCTCAATCGTTAGGATGGCTCCTTCCTATTCACTTGAACAGGAAGAGAAGGCAGTGCTTGTACAAGCGCTGCTTTCTCTTCAAACAGATGATTGGTGGGGTTGCCAGGACTTGGACCCTCGCTGATCTGATATTGATGACCTGTCCTGAGGATAAGTCATCAATATAAATAAAGCGGAAAACCCCTTTAACCACTATAGGCTGAAAATGTGTCATGATAAAATCGGAAAATCTGATCGTGATCAACTAATCCTCTGTTTACATGGGACTTTTGTTTGCATTTTTGAAGAAAGGTATAGGGAAGTCACCAAAAATAGCTGAACCGAGATGGGCTGGGAACATCATCAGAATGTCTTATTAGATTCTGCGCAGTCTCTGTTGCTTTACTCTCCTGTGCACGCTCAGGAGCACCCTTCTCACGAATGCTTTCACACATCGCTGGTACAACCACCTTCTCTTGGTATCCAATACCCCCATGATTAGCTTTTATCGCAAAGTGCCACTTCATTGTGCCCACTTAAATGAACTTTCCATTTTTGCAGCAGCTCCTTGCTCTGGGTAATCGAGGGAGGACCTAAATGAGGGACTTCCCTTTTCCCCTTCATTACATGTGCCCTAATAGGCATTATTTGAGGTTTCTTTGTAGTATGTACTTTGTGTTTTGAGATTTTTTTCCTTGAGAACTTTAAATGCCACCTTCCATTAAAAATCATTTTTTAATGATA
Source organism: Bufo gargarizans (assembly GCF_014858855.1). Classification (NCBI taxonomy): domain Eukaryota; kingdom Metazoa; phylum Chordata; class Amphibia; order Anura; family Bufonidae; genus Bufo; species Bufo gargarizans. The sequence continues at coordinate 287,343,585 of NC_058082.1, forward strand.
AAATAATGATCATATAGGAGTATTTCCTACCATTATGCCTTTTTCTAAGTAAATGAATTATGTTTTGGATCTAAGGCTTATAAATGTCATTTACTGTGTAATTTGTTAAGTGGGCACAAGATGGCGCACATAACTTTTTAAATCAATCCGTTAATAGGATATGTGTTTTCTCTAAGTTTATGCCTGCCTGGTTTTAACAGTGAAGTGAAATAACCAACAAGTAAAGTCACAAAGAGTATAGTCACTGTTTTCAATGCTCTTTGAATTTATGGGGTTCACTATGCTGCTTAGGCAGTGTACTGGATCTCTTTAAATAGACCAGTCCTGTATTGAGACTTATTGAAAGAACTGCATGATATGGAGACTTATTGCAAATGCTCCATGGGAAAAGAATATGCAAAGAAGTATCTTCCAAGGAAAAGAACTATATTTCTAGTGCCACCTTGTGGAATTGGCTCCCTATGAGTCAAAATTCTCTTCTTCACAAGCCTTGGGATTTGACAAGGGAATATTGCCAAGCCACATATCCGTCTGTAGACAGCTGTTTCAGGCTACTTTCTCCTTGTCAGTGTGGAGCATTGCCATACCCATGGAGCCTTTCCAATAAGTCTCTATGCCATGGAGTACTTCCATTAAGTCTCCACACAGGCTTATCTCTTTAAAGGGGTTATCCGAGCTTGGAAATATTCCCCTATATGCCTGGGCCCCTCACACTCATTCTACTTACCTGGCTCCCCGCGTTGCTCCTGGTCCCCGTATGTCCGCCCCTGCTTCTCCCAGTGGTGGTGGTGGTGGTGGGGGGGGGTCAGCCAATGGGCGTCATCTGCGATGCTAGGGAGGCTCGTCCCTGCCTGTCATTAGCAAAGCAAGTGGTGGCCATGCGGGGAGCCAGGTAAATAGAATCAATGTGAGGGGCCCAGGCATATGGGCTGCATTTTCAGGCTTCGATAACCCCTTTAAGGAGATCCAGCATTCTGGCAAAGCGCATTTAGGGGATGACACTGTGCCAGCCAGACTCCTTCTTCATACTGATTAGGGGCAAGCACCACGAAACAACTGTCTGTGAATTGATATTTGTCTTGGCTATATTCCCTTGTCAAATGCCAAGACTTATTAAAGGGGTTTTCCGAGACTTAAATACTAATGACCAATCCTCAGAATATGTCTTCAGTATCTGATTGGTGGGGGTCCAACACTCTGGACCCCTGTCGATCAGCTGTTTGAGAAGGCCCGGAGTACGCAGTAGCCCCGCGGCCTTTTCACAGCTTTCCCTAGGGCAAGTGACAACACATTCATCGGTCACATGTCGGATTAGACTGTCCTCACAATGCTCCTCAGGATGATAGGCACACGAATAATTCTGTTTTTCAGAGCTACTTATTGGGAACTCTTAGCTTGCTCTAATTTAACCCTCTATGGGCAGCTTGGGCATGGCCTTATTTCAAAGGCCTTTGTCTCATTACACATAAGATGTAAAGAGGGACTGTGTGTTATAAAACAAAATGGGTTAAAACAGTTGACTTGTTTTTGTATCACTACCATCTGTAATATAAGTGGTGTGAGGATGAACTATGCCTGCAGACTGTAATAGTTATTTGGTGTCCTTGCACACATTTCATCTACAGATGGGCTCCAGGTAGTCTGTATCAAATAAAATATAGCCTCTGAGGGCAGATATGAGGGACTGTTATAGGTTTGTGGGTATTAAGAAGAGAGCTTTGAATGCTCTCAGACATTTCAGCCTTACTTGCTACAGTCTTCTGATGTAATAGAACGGTATAATTATTATTTAGGTTAGTAAAAAAGCAGTAATATGTGCAAAGAAATCTGAAAATGCTGGTATTCAAACACTGTGGATGTCACAGAGTTTCCAAATAAAAGAAAGATATAAAGGGTGGTTCTTGATCATTATAGCATGAAAGCACTTGATAAAATAGGCAGATAACATACCGTAATAGTAACATACTATATAAGGCCGAAAAAAGACATCTGTCCATCCAGTTCGGCCTGTTATCCTGCAAGTTGATCCAGAGGAAGGCAAAAAAGAAACTGAGGTACAAGCCATTTTTCCCCACTTAAGGGGGGAAAAATTCCTTCCAGACTCCAATCAGGCAATCAGAATAACTCCCTGGATCAACGACCCCTCTCCAGTAGCTATAGCCTGTAATATTATTACGCTCCAGAAATACATCCAGTCCCCTCTTGAATTCCTTTATTGTACTCACCATCACCACCTCCTCAGGCAGAGAATACCATAGTCTCACTGCTCTTACCGTAAAGAATCCTTTTCTATGTTTGTGTACAAACCTTCTTTCCTCCAGACACAGAGGATGTCCCCTCGTCACAGTCACCGTCCTGGGGATAAATAGATGATGGGATAGAGCTCTGTACTGTCCCCTGATATATTTATACATAGTAATTAAATCTCCCCTCAGTCATCTTTTTTCTATAGTGAATAACTCAAATGTCGATACTCTTTAAGGGTACTGTAGTTGCCCCTTTCCAGTTATTACTTTAGTTGCATAAATTAGATGTCCATTAAAAAATGGAGTGACAAACACCTCTCTTTTGTGCTAGTAGTGACAACTGGACATTGCTATTCTCCTTGTCAAAGGGTTGTTTCCCTACACGCTGACAGCGTCCAATCATTGGTGAGAATATACTGTATGGTTGTATACAGACAAGTCCTCTTGACAAGAGGATTGCTAGCATCCAGTTGTCAATTAAGCCTGGGCAAATTTTTTATTGAATCCAAAAATGAACTGTAACAGACATGTCAGAAGAGGTGACAGCTGCTCTATACATCCAGTGATTTACAAGTGTGACATCTTCTCTGATTTGTTCTTATCTAGTTCTCCTTTTCTTCTCCATCTGGCCCAAACCACCATGATGACTACTCGAGGTAGAGGCCCACGTACCAACTTCACAGTGACCTCTTTTAAGTAGGTCCCTAAACTAATGAGTGTGGCACCACATGGCAACCGATGCTGCCGCAACACGGAACCTGTGGTGGCGTCCCAGCAACCAAAGAGTACCCTGGCCACCTTGGCTCTGGGCCACTCTACAAAATTTAAAAATTCTGGTTCAGACAGGAATATACATTTTGTAGGACGTGTTTGTGTCCTTGCCTTTCTTGTCTAATATATGTATTTATTTGAAAGTGGAAATGTCTCGCTCTGGATAGTGTAGCCTAGTGTACTTTGCCCTTTTTTTTTTTCGTGTTAAATTTCCCATAGATGTTTGCAGAATTTTTTGGTAAACATGAGAAAAAGTGCCGTTCATGCTTACCATGGATATTTCTTTCGGAGGTTCACTGGATGCACTAGTTAAACTGTAACAAAATCATGTTTGTAGGGAACTCGTTGTAGAGTCCAGCATGGGTCAGGTTGTCTGTTTTTCTTCTTGCTACTTATTGTGCTGACTTCAGATCTAAGATTCTACACAGATGAGAGAAAAACTGTGGTCAATGACTGTATCATGAAACAGATTCTCATTGCTTTCTGCTACATAAAGTATTTTCCATGCCTTAAACGATTGCCTAATAAGCACAGTCTTGTAATTAAATATTACTAATGAGTTATACTCTGTACCAGACATGAACATGGTTACTGCCTTAGTAGGAACTGTATGAAATTTATACCTTGCTCTTTTTTTTTCTTACATTGTTATTTTTTTAGTTTGGCCTAATGTACCGTACTTAGCAAAGCTTTACCATTTGACTTTGATACTGGTTGGCCTTGAACATTAAACAGGAATCCTGGTTATATTTCAGTGCTGAGACCCTGTTAAATATCATGAATGATAGGAAGAGAACACCCATGAAATATGAGTGCATTGGTGACGAACTCACCAATAGACATTCCAATAAGATAGATAGATATATATATATATATATATATATATATATATATATATATATAGAGAGAGAGAGAGAATTTAGAATTTACTGCTTTAGGTAGGCCCAACACAGTCTTCGGTAGACTGCAAAAAAGTAGATCCAATTCCAAAAGTCCAGCTCCAACCTAGTAGAAATTGTCATGGTTGGAAGAGGGGTTGCATTATAACAACACAAAGGGGTTGCATTATAACAGCACACCCATGTAAGCAAATTTGCAAAAAAAAATGTCTGCAAATTTATACAAACCTTTATAATATTTGCAAAAATTGGCTCTTTCTATGACTCAACTATAAAGTACCAATATATCCCAAAGCAGCAGGTGGATGCAGTGACTGAACACATGTGAGGAGTTTACATCTTTAAAGGCATTTAGAAAATATCACTGTAGAAAAGCCAGCCGGACAGGGGGATCTATGAATAATTACTTGGTAATTAGTTAATTAAGACACTTTTATGTAGGCTTTATTGCTGTCCCAGAGCTGCCGATGATGTATGTATAATTTTGTGAAACTTAAAGGGAACCTGTCATATTGAGCAGGTGGAGCTGGAAGATTGATTGATATATAGCTTTGTGTGAAAAGATTCATAAACTTCTGAGCTTTGGCGTCCAGAAGGCGGTCCTATCAGTGATTGACAGCTCTCTCTGCATACACAGTCCTAGAGAGAAGGCTGTCAATCACTGATAGGACCGTCTCCTGGACTTCAAAGCCCAAAATGAGAGGAGATTTAAAAGGATAAATGACAAGTTATCCTGAATCTTTTCCTGTAAAACTATACATCAATCTGCTCAGCTCCTCCTGCTCTATAACAAGCTGCGGCTCAAACACCATGTTCAATGTGACAAGTTCCCTTTAAAAATCAGTTTGCCACCTGCAGTGTCTTACTCTGTCCTCCTCCATTATTATTTCATTTTCTCATTGCCCTATTTCCAATATTCATAGTAGTGTTGTCATGCCTTTTTTCAATTACGGTTCCCCTAAAACTGGGCACAGATGATGTTCGTCAGTAATTATTAATTATAATTGTGCAAGACCAAAAGGGATTTGTATTTGAGTCGTTATTTGAGTCTCCACATGTACAAAATATCCAGTACTGTAGTACAGTACAAATGGATTCCCATCTGTTTTTATGCATGGGCATTTTCAGGTTACAAGCATTTTGTAAATGGTGTCAAAGTAAAACTAGCCTAAATATTCAAAAATGAAAAGGACCCAGACAAAATTGGGTATGGTGGTTATAGGAGTAGGGGCTGGTGGTGCCCAAATTTCTTTTCTCTAGTTTGTGAAGAGGTTTTCTTTAAAGGGGTTATCCTAGTTTATTTTATATTTCGCCTGTACTAATTAATGCTTTAAAATAAAAAATGATTGTGACATATATGATTTACCATATAACTGCTAAAGACAGTGATTGGCACTATGGATCTTGGAGCGGTGGCTTAAAGCCACGCCAAGGAGAGACATGTCCCTTCTTAGCTCATCTGTAGCTGTAAGCCACCTTTCAGCGATTCTCAGTGCTTCCTCCCATTGAGATATATAGGAGGCAGAAAGGATGTGGCCACTGGAAGAATTTCGGCATGACTGTCCATGCCAAAATTCCGCTGTAAAATTCATTGTTTGAACGTCCCCTAAAAATTTCCATTGGAAATTTTGACATGTACAGTGCAACATCACAGGTTTAGAGGCAATGATATAAGTGACTCTCCTATGACTGATATCCCCAAATAATTCTGAAGGCTGAGGGTAAATATGTAGGATTTATAGCTTAAGGAAAACAAATATTTACAATGTTGGACTTGATTTCATTTCAGAGCGCTAACATTATGCTGAGATGTGAAAGACAAGCTCTACGTGTTTCCAAACATTCTCAAACAAAACTGTGTTTATTAGAAGAAAAAATAAAAACTACTCACAAAGCAAAACAATAAAAAAAACTGCGCTTCAAGCTTAATTAGCTGTTACCACAATGTCTTAATGTTATCGTGTAAAACTCAAAGAAATGTAAGCAGTTGTTGATGAATGTTTGGAGGTTTAAGAGTCCTTTGTTTAGAATTGTGTTTGTTTGGCTTGTGTTAAATACTCCACCATTAGAAAATGTCTTATTGCTGGTTTTTGGAAACTTTTCCCCCAGGCTGCTATCCGTGTCCTGGGCCAAATATGAATCCTATTGCTCTGGGGAGTCGCTGGCTTGCATATGCAGAAAATAAGGTAAGAACTGTCTAGATGATTGTAAAGTATTAGCTGTGACTTAATAGAACTAGGTTCAAATTGAAGCGTTTCCTTGGGAAACATTGAACCTGCTGATTTATAGCAATAATCACCCTACTTATTATAACTGTACATTAACTCATAGTACACTACACAGATAAGTATGTTTGTACCAGCAATGTAACCAGCCACGAGAGGCCCATGGTAAGGAATAACATTTGAGACCTCCGTAAGTCAGCCATGTAATTGAAGATTATCAACCGGATGCAATTACCTTTGGAAGTGCATTACTGGCCATTCATTTCATTCATACCGTTATAGTTTTGACAGCATAATAAGCCTACCCCTATAACTATTGTAATTATTAGTGATTGAGCTAAATTGTAAAGATTCTGTAGTTTGGTCCTATTTAAAGCTGTTTTGGGGAAGGCAAAGTTCACCTTTTCCAAAATCCTGAACGGTAAATATCCTGGTTGTGCAGTGACAAAATCCCCTGCTTCCTTATTATGCTATAACTATACATATATCCTTTTCAGGAGGCTGGCCATAAATTCAGATATTCAGCCAACAGCTATCTCTCCGACCCTCCATGCATATTCATACTTGGCTGAGTGTACATGTGTTCTGAGTGGTAATAAGGGAATGAGCAACTCCTGGATGCCTCTGGCGACAAATTATCTCCCTGAGAACTAAAGGACCTATTGCTTCACCACAGCGACATCCACCATTAGAGAAGAGTTGGAAGGCCCCCATACACATTAGGCTTCGTTCACATCACCGGGTTGTTTTCAATTTTTCTGATTCAGCTGGACTTTTTCTCTAATGGAACTAAGACAAACGGATGCAAAATTAGTACAACTGATTCTCAAATTTCTTTTAAATTTTTATTACATTTTGCTGCTGTTCTGACAGATTAGAAGAATTGAAAAAAATACCTGTTATATGAATGAAGCCTTTTTCACTTTCATCCGGTCCCCCTAAAGTCAGTAGGTTTGGTTCACATTAAACTAATGTGTATGGTCAGCATAAATCCCGTTCATTATAATCCCGAATTAGCTAACAGACTAACATTCCCCAAAAGCCCTATTTGCACTATTATTTTAAATGATAAATAATTTTTAATGGCTCTCCAGTTTTTGGGTACAGGCAGTGTACACCTTCACAGCTAAGAGTACTTTCACACTTGCGGCAGAGAATTCCAGCAGGCAGTTCCGTCGCCGGAACTGCCTGCCGGATCCGGCGATCCGGACGCAAACTGATGGCATTTATCAGACGGATTCATCTGACAAATGCATTGAAATACCAAATCCGTCTCTCCGGTGTCATCCAGAAAAACTGATCCGGTATTATTATTTTTTTTTTACATTTTTAAAGGTCTGGGCATGCGCAGACCGGAAAGCCGGATCCATTTTGCCTAAACACTTAATGCCAGATCCGGCACTAATACACTTCAATGTAAATGGAACTCAATACCAGAAAACAAAAACGCTAGTGTGAAAGTACACTTATATTTTATATTCCTTTGGCCAGGTTACTTAAAGGGGTTTTCTGGGACTACCATATTGAACCATCCATGGAGGTCTGACACCTGGCACCCCCACCAGTCATCTGTTAGAGGCAGCTGCATTTCCAGAGGTAAACCACACAGCTCTGTACACCATGTAGTGGTAATTCTTGGGTACTGCTAATCAGCTGAATGGAAGTTGAGCTGCAGTAACCAAGAACAGCCACTACACGGTTTACGGAGTTGAATTGTTCTGGCTCCGTATACTTTTTACTTCCAGAACTGGAGCTGTTGCCAACAGTTGATCGGTGGAAGTCCTGGGTGTTGAACCCCCACCAATCTCATATTAATGGGCAATACAATGGTTAGGTCATCAATATGTTGGTTCTGGAAACCCCTTTTGAATTAGCTTTCAAATTGAACGCCTTTTTGCAATCACATCTCTGACTGTACATGGTGACCCCTCCCTCCCATACAGGTTAGTATTATTGCCAAGCCTTTTAATTTCTTTTATCAGTAAATAGGTCATATTTGGTTTCTGCTGTCATACAAGTTTCATGTGCATATAATTACTTTATGGTGATTGTGTAATGGCAATTTTATAGGTGTGTTTCCCTCCTTATACAGTTGTGTAAAACCTGTGTATCTCCTAGAATTGTCCCAATATGCACCAATCAGGCGATTGTTTCATGTTTCTGATAGAAGTGAAGCCAGCAGCCATTTGTGTGGGTTGTTTTCTGCCCAGACTGTGATGCTTCCTGTGTTACTCAGTTTGCCTGAAGTGCATCCCAGATTTTCTCCCCATCAGTCATTCATTTTTTTGGCCCATAATACAGATTCCTTTCCCTCCAAACTTCACTCGGCCAATAGCGTGAAATTTGTTTCAGTGCCACAGTTGTATACATGTTTGTTCACATCTGTAATTTATTTCTCTTAAGGGATGGAGACATGCAAGAGAAACGGATATAAATGTTGTTTCTGACATCATAAACATATCATTTCACAGACCCTGCCACACATACACAATTGGTGGTATTGTGCAAGGGCTTAAGTCTTACACATAAGAAAAGTATGCAGCAGTCATCAAACCAGAAAAGTTGTGAATGAGATAGAAAGTCTTAGGCTGGGTTCACATCACAGATTTTGTCTTATGTTTAACATATATGTTAAATGGATGCCTCTGATGTCACCATAAAGTCTCATTGTAAAGAAAAAACAAACAAAAAGTATACATTAATGTATACTTTTTTTTTTTGCTGGACTCTGCAGGATGGAAAAGAATAGTGTAGTATGCTTTGCATCCTTTTTTTCCCCAAAGTATATGTTACATAAGGCCAAAACATGATGTAGATAAATCACTGCAAAAGGAGCACCTTTTGCAGTGATTTGTATATTCTCATCCACACACATTATTCCATCTTGTGTAGGATGTTTTTGTGGTGCATGTGGTCCACTGCCGATATCCTCCATTGTATGCTTTTTTGCTGGGGATTGCCGTTAGCAGCAGATCACATGCGGGTATAAACACGCCACAGTGTTTGGGGTTTTGAGCACTTCCTCCCATTTAGGCCACTTCATTCTGTGATAAAAAAAAAAAGAAAAAACATGATGTGGACCTAGCCTTAAAATACTTATCCCACGACTAATGTAAAATTAAGACATCATATAGTACATGGCAATCTCTTTCTAACAAAGCTAGAACCAGCCCTGTACTTCATATGGATCTAGAGATCTCTCAATTCATTGCTCTGCTAGATTTATATCAAACAGGCTGCTCAAGGGAGTGTCTTTTCTGATTGCGCTAAGGGGGCGTGTCTCAGATCTCCCTATCACAGCTCAAGAGGCAGTTGAAGGATGAAACTGAGCAGGACAAAGAAATAAGAAAAAGAACAAGCAGCATGTGGCGCTGTACAGCTAAATCTTATTGAATAACTCAGTGGCTGTGCAAAATTATAATTACATACAATTACAAAAGATGCAGGTGCTGGTTTGAAAACTGTGGAATATTTTTTGTGGGACAACCCCTTTAAGCTAATTTTTGGAATGTTACATTTCAGCAGCTTTAGGAATAAATTCTAACAAATGATGATATAGGCTTTATTCTTCTGATGGTTTATTTTAACCCCTTGAGGACCCTGTGATTTTCCTTTTTTGCATTTTTTGTTTTTCACTCCCCGCCTTCCCATAGGCCTAACTTTTTTTTATTTTTCCCTTCACATAGCCTTATGGGGGCTTATGTTTTGTGGGACAAGTTGTACTTTCTAATGGCACCATTTACGGTTGCATACCATGTAGTTGTAAGCAATTTTTTTTTCCAAATGGAGTAGAATTGGTAAAAAACGCAATTCTGATCAAGTTTCTTTTTTTCTTTTTACACAGTACACTATGCAGTAAAATTGACCTGTTATCTTCATTCTCCAGATCAGTACAGTTACAACGATACCACACTTGTATAATTTTTATTGCGTTTTAATACTGAAAAAAAATGAAAACCTTTCAAAAAAAATAATAATACATTTTATCACCATATTCTGACTCCTATAACTTTTTTGTAGTTGTGTGTACAGGGCTGTGCGAGGTCTAATTTTTTGCGGGACGATCTGTACTTTTCAGTGATACCAATTTAAAAATGATTGGGTAGTTGAAGTGGCAAAAATGTCGAATTGGCTGTTTTTCTTTTTTTTCACGTTACGCTATTTGCATATGCCAATAATATTGTTAGATTTTAATTGTATGGGCATTTTTGCACACATCGATGGCCATGATGTTTATTTTTTTTATTTGAACTTTTATATATTTTTTTAACTTTTTTTAAACCCCTTTAGGACACAGCCTTATTTCACCTTAAGGACCAGCCCATTTTTTGCAAATTTGACCACTGTCACTTTAAGTGGTGGTGGTGATAACTTTAAAACGCTTTGACTTTTCCAGGCCATTCTGAGATTGTTTTTTCGGCACATATTGTACTTCATGACACTGGTAAAATGAAGTAAAAAATAAATACATTTTTATTCATAAAAAAATACAAAATTTACCCAAAATTTGTAAAAAAAAATAGCACATTTCCAAGTTTCACTTTCTCTACTTCTATAATACATAGTAATACCTCCAAAAATAGTTATTACTTTACATTCCCTCTATGTCTACTTCATGTTTGGATAATTTTGGGAATGATATTACATTTTTTTGGGGATGTTACAAGGTTTAGAAGCAAATCTTGAAATTTTCAAAAACCCAATTTTTAGGGACCAGTTCAGGTCTGAAGTCACTTTGCGAGGCTTACATAATAGAAACCACCAAAAAAAAAAAAAAAACACCCCATTCTAGAAACTACACCTCTCAAGGTATTCAAAACTGATTTTTACAAACGTTGTTAACCCTTTAGGTGTTCCACAAGAATTAATGGAAAATAGAGATATAATTCCTAAATTTCACTTTTTTGGCATATTTTCCGTTTTAATCAATTTTTTCCAGTAACAAAGCAAGGGTTAACAGCCAAACAAAACTCAATGTTTATTGCCCAGATTCTGTAGTTTACAGAAACACCTCATATGTGGTCGTAAAATGCTGTACGGGTACACGGTAGATTTTGCCGGACTGTTTTTTTTTTTTACACCCATTTGAAGCCCCTGATGCACCCCTAGAGTAGAAACTCCATAAAAGTGATACAAACGTCGTTAACCCTTTAGGTGTTCCACAAGAGTTATTGGCAAATGGAGATTACATTTCAGAATTTCAATTTTTTGGCAAATTTTCCATTTTAATCGATTTTTTCCTGTAACAAAGCAAGGGTTAACAGCACGGTTTTTGGAAGGCAGATTTTGCTGGACTGGTTTTTTTGACACCTTGTCCCATTTAAAGCACCCCTGATGCACCCCTAGAGTAGAAACTCCAAAAAAGTGACCCCATTATAGAAACTACGGGATAGGGTGGAAGTTTTGTTGGTACTAGTATAGGGTACATATGATTTTTGGTTGCTCTATATTACACTTTTTGTGAGGCAAGGTAACAAGAAATAGCTGTTTTGTCACCGTTTTTATTTTTTGTTTTTTACAACATTCATCTGACAGGTTAGATCATGTGGTATTTCTATAGACCAAGTTGTCACGGATGCGGCGATACATTAAAAAAAATGTATAAATATTAGGTTTTACACAATGATTTCTTTTTTGAAACAACAAAAATCATGTTTTAGTGTTTCCATAGTCTGAGAGCCATTTTTCAGTTTTTGGGCGATTACCTTCGGTAGGGTATGATTTTTGCGGGATGAGATGGCCGTTTGATTGGCACTATTTTGGGGTGCGTGTGACTTTTTGATCGCTTGCTATTACACTTTTTGTGATGTAAGGTGACAAAAAATGGCTTATTTTTTACACCGTTTTTATTTAAAAAATTCTACGGTATTCACCTGAGGGGTTAGGTCATGTGATATTTTTATAGAGCAAGTTATTATGGACACTGCGATACCTAATATGTATACTTTCTTTTTATTTATGTAAGTTTTACACAATGATTTCATTTTTGAAGCAAAGAAAATCATGTTTTAGTGTCTCCATAGTCTGAGAGCCATAATTTTCTTGGATTATCTTGGGTAGGGTATGATTTTTGCGGAATGAGATGACTGTTTGATTGGCACTATTTTGGGGTGCGTGTGACTTTTTGCTATTACACTTTTTGTGATGTAAGGTGACAATTTTTTTTTAATTTAGCACAGTTTTTATTAAAATTTTTTACCGTGTTCATCTGAGGGGTTAGGTCATGTGATATTTTTATAGAGCCGGTCGATACGGACGCGGCAATACCTAATATGTATACATTTTTTTTTATTTATGTAAGTTTTACACAATAACAGCTTTTCTAAAACTAAAAAAAATTATGTTTTAGTGTCTCCATATTCTGAGCCATATTTCTTATTGGGTGATTGTCTCAGGTAGGGGCTAATTTTTTGCGGGATTAGGTGACGGTTAGATTGGTACTATTTTGGTGGGCAAACGCCTTTTTGATCGCTTGCTGTTGTACTTTTTGTGATGTAAGGTGACAAAAATATGGTTTATTTAGCACAGTTTTTATTTTTTTATGGTGTTCATCTGAGGGGTTAGGTCATGTGATATGTTTATAGAGCTGGTCGATACGGACGCGGCGATACCTAATATGTATACAATTTTTTTTTACTTTATTTGGGGAAAATGACGTTTACTTTTTTATTTTTACTTGAAACTTTTTTTTTTGTCCCACTTTGGGACCTCAACTTTTGGGGGTCTAATCCTTTACAATGCATTCCGATACTTCTGTATTGGAATGCATTGGCTGTATGAGTAATACAGTGAGTATTACTCAAACAGCTTCCGGCCTGTGAGATCCAGGGGGCTGGAAGGCAGCGCGCTTTACATGCCATCGGGTCTCCCCTACAGCCGCATGGGGACCCGATGGCACCTCTGATCACCGCCGCAACCACAGGTAAAAGCCGCAAACAGCAGGTCTGAATTGACACAGGGGGGGTTACGGGTTCCCCCCCACGCATTTAGCCAAGGTGCCTGCTCAATGATTTGAGCAGGCACCGGGTTCCGATCACCGCCCGCTGGCGGTACGTCATGTGTTCTGAAGAGGTTAAGTCACCTTGGGTGACAATAAATGGCCATCATTGAACACTTCATTTGCAATATAACAATACAATGCTGCCACCTAGTGGCCTGTATTGGTATATTCCTGAAATAGACTCCGAAGCCTGCTTCGGTCTATTAGAGTACTATAACAGGTTCCCCAATATCATGTGGGGAACGCTGTTACCGGAGTGGAAGCGCATTGCTTCCACTTCCGGACTGCTCAAATGCAGTGGTCACATTTGACAATGGCACCTGAAGGGGAAAATGTATGCGATCAGCCTTATGGCCAAGACAAAGTGTATTACATATTAAGGCAGATTTCAAAATACTGCCTCCCTCACCACAGTATTCAACTGTATCACCATACTCAGAACATTGATACAGTTTAATACTGTGGTGAGGGAGGCAAAGTGGGACAAAAAATAAAGCTGAGCGCTGCGATTGGCCTGCGCTACAGCATAGGAGAAAGAGACGCCGGCAGGTTCCCCTGGGTGGAGCCTAAGTTCCCCCGGGTGGAGCCTAAGTGGGAACATACCGGAGGCTATAACCGGAGAACGGAGCGGCGCCCGGGGATAACAGTAAGTGCAGGGGGATCCCTGGGCGCCGCTCTACACGTCGGTATAGTCAGTTTACATACTTTTTTCTGATGAAAGGTCCTCTTTAACTTTTTTTTTCCAAGACCACTTTACAGTTGAGTTGAGGAGGGCATCGGCTGTTGGCCAGGTGCAAAAGTACCTGATGATCCCAGCAATTTAGGGCTAATTCAGACGGCCGTATGCTGTCAGCAAAAATGCGGATCCGTTTTTTTGCGGATCAGATGCTGTCCCATTCACTTCTATGGGGCCATTTTCTTCGATTGCATGGCTCAGCAAAAAAAAAAAAAAAAAGTCCTATACTTGTCAGTGAAAATCAGGACATGGCCCTATTGAAGTCTATGGATCAGCAAAAAAACTGAATTCAACCCGTTTTTTTGCGGACATGCTGAACTGTCCGCAAAAAAATGGATACAGTAAACGACCGTCTGAATGAGCCCTAAAGCTGAGAGCACCAGATCGTTATGTACCTGGCCTGTGTCCATGATGAGGGCTTAGGCCAGCCCCATGTGCATCGGCCCACCAGGAATTTTCCCGTAAGGTCTATGGCCAATCCGCCCCTGGACTGCCTTCAGATTGCACAACATTTTTCTTTTGGTGACCTGTTTTCTTTAAGGTGGCCATACCCAGTCAATGAACGAGCAAAAAAATTCACTTCAGCCAATTCTCTCCCCCGACGTCGAGAAGGATTGAAAAAACTGAATTTTTTCACCCTTTCTTTCGAGAACTCCCCATACAAATAAGACTGTGTAGTAATGTATATGGGGGCCTTTAGAGGCAGAATATTATCAATTATATCATTACACATCCTTCAGATGCCTGTAAGGAATATATGGCATAGTTTAGGATATAAAACCTAGCAGCACTGTGAAACTGGCCCTTCATTTTTTGATCCTATTCCAGTACATTTTATTTACATCAGGATTTATATAATTATATTCTCTAATATCATGTGCGTTATTCAGTGTGTGTTATTGAATGTTAGATTGAATTCTAAAGTTGGTTCCTTCCCTTGTATTATAAAATGCATTTGAAAAGCACAACTGTGTCTGCTCCTCTGTGAATATCAGTTTCTCACTGTATAATTAAATGTCGTATAAAAAGCTGTCTTCCCAAATACTTCTTTCTGCTAATACCATTTCTCAGAGGATGCATAAATAAATCAAAATTAGCATCAATTAAATAGAGAAGAATCCACTGTAAAATCCTCCAGTAAATCAAATATTTAATATTGCACAGACAAAACTAAAGCATGTGATTATGCTTATTTACATTTATTTGCGGTAACCGTGCCAGACCAAATCTCCCTCTTGCATCAAATCTGCATTCTTAATGGATATGTTTTGCTGTTAAAGACCAAAGCTGCTCTGGCTACAGTCTGAGTGGCACCCAGAAGATTATTAGGATCGGGATAAGTATCTCAATTAAGCATTTTGTTTCATTTTGTGGGATAAAGCATGCACTCAGTTGTATACAATCTTGTACACTCATTTTCTAGCACGGTCATTCCATGAGCTACATCAAAGAGCTTGCAAAAGTATTATTGCATGATGCTTTCTATAATTATTATTCATGAAAATTATTACTGCCTTATCCTAGGTAAAATATAGTTAATACTTTAATTTTTATATGCTAGTAAAAAGGCTGCATAGAGGGGCTGTAAACCATCATTACATGGCAGAAATGTGACCTATGACTCTTTTCAGTAAGGTCACACAACCCCAAAATGTCTGATAACCCCAATGGATGGCAAAGCCATGCCAAGAATAAGTGTAGCAATGCACCTAAATCTTTTTAACATGAGAGCTAACAATATAATTTCAGCCATATTAGCTTTCATGAGACTAAATTCTCTATCATCTGAAGAGCCCCTTCACTCAGGTTTTTCTTACAGCCATTTACAAGTTTAACCTCACCTGAAATTGGTTTATACTATGAGTCTTTATCTAGAATGGAAAAAAAGGTACTCTAGTGGATCAGCTCACCTTAGTGTAAGGCCTCATGCACACGACCGTTGTTTCATTACGTGTCCGTTGTCCGGTTTTTCGTGATTTTCTGCTGACCCATTGACTTTCAATGGGTCCGTTGAAAACTCGGCTAATGCACTGTTTGTCATCTGCGTCCGTGATCCGTGGTTATAGTCCGTAAAAAAAATATAACCTGTCCTATTTTTTTCACGGAAAACGGTTCATGGACCCATTCAAGTCAATGGGTCCGTGAAAAAACGCGGAGGCACACAAGATTGTCATCCGCGTCCGTGTCCGTTTTTTTCCTATCATTTGCATGGCAAACTTGACTTTTTTTTTACTTTCATTCATGTCTGGTGATCCTCCAAAAATAAAGGAAGACACACGGAAACAAAAACGGATCACGGATCAACGGAACCCCATTTTGCGGAACGGAACACAAAACGGTCGTGTGCATGAGGCCTTAAGGTGGTGCTCGACCGCTAGGCTGGTCACCCGGGATTCACATGGAAAAAGTGAAGGTAGGTTCAGTACTTGGTTAAAATTCAATGCTTAAGGGCTCATGCACATTGCCGTTGCTCGGACGTTCCGTGCATTGGGGACTGCAATTTGTGGTCCCCAATGCATGGGCAACATCTGTGCAAAAAATAGAACATTTTTTGTGGTGTTGGGGCACAGAGAGAAACCCCACTGAAGCTTTCCGTAGTGCTTCCGTGGGATTCCATGCCTCCGTTCCGCACCTTCTGGATTGCAATGAGCACACGGCTGGTGCCCACATATCGCTGTTTGCGAGCTGCAATTTGGGAACAGGTGGGCAACGGCTGTGAGCATGAGCCCTTATTGTGGAACTCAGAACATATATATAAAAAAATAAAATAGAAGTGCTTACGCATTTCAGGTACCCTTAGATTACTGCTATTTTTTTTTATATATATATATATACAGTCATGTGAAAAAATTAGGACACCCTTTGAAAGCATGTGGTTTTTTGTAACATTTTTAATAAAAGGTTATTTCATCTCCGTTTCAACAATACAGAGAGATTAAAGTAATCCAACTAAACAAAGAAAACTGAAGAAAAGTCTTTTCAAGATCTTCTGTAAATGTCATTCTACAAAAATGCCTATTCTAACTGAGGAAAAAGATAGGACACCCTTGCCCCTAATAGCGAGTGTTACCTCCTTTGGCTGAAATAACTGCAGTGAGACGGTTCTTGTAGCCATCTACCAGTCTTCGACATCAGTCTGAGGAAATTTTACCCCACTCCTCAATGCAGAACTTTTTCAGCTGTGAGATGTTTGAGGGGTTTCTTGCACGTACAGCCCTTTTCAAGTCACCCCACAGCATCTCAATGGGATTCAAATCTGGACTTTGACTTGGCCATTCCAGGACTCTCCATTTCTTCTTTTTCAGCCAATCTTTGGTTGATTTACTAGTATGTTTTGGGTCATTGTCATGTTGCATGGTCCAGTTCCGCTTCAGCTTTAATTTTCTAACTGATGGTCTCACATGTTCTTCAAGCACCTTCTGATACACAGTAGAATTCATCGTGGATTCTATGATGGTGAGCTGACCAGGTCCTGCTGCAGCAAAGCAGCCCCAAACCATGACACTTCCACCTCCATGCTTCACAGTTGGTATGAGGTTCTTTTCTTGGAATGCTGTGTTTGGTTTACGCCAAACATGTCCTCTGCTGTTGTGTCCAAATAATTCAATTTTGGACTCATCTGTCCAAAGAACATTATTCCAGAAGTCCTGGTCTTTGTCAACTTTATCTCTGGCAAATGTCAGTCTGGCCTCGATGTTTCTCTTGGAAAGCAAAGGTTTCCTCCTTGCACACCTCCCATGCAAGTTAAACTTGTACAGTCTCTTTCTGATTGTAGAGGCATGTACTTCTACATCAACAGTAGCCAGAGCCTGCTGTAGTTCTCGAGATGACACTTTAGGGTTTTTGGAGACCTCTTTTAGCATCTTGCGGTCTGCTCTTGGGGTGAACTTGCTGGGGCGACCAGTCCTGGGCATGTTGGCAGTTGTTTTGAAAGCCCTCCACTTGTAGACTATCTTCCGGACAGTGGAATGGCTGATTTCAAAATCTTTTGAGATCTTTTTAAATCCCTTCCCAGACTCATAGGCTGCTACAATCTTTTTTCTGAAGTCCTCTGACAGCTCTTTTGCTCTCACCATGGTGCTCACTCTCACTTCAACAGTCAGGAGCACACCAAACTAAATGTCTGAGGTTTAAATAGGGCAAGCCTCATTCAACATGCAGAGTAACGATCTACTAATTATGTGCACCTGGTGTGATATACCTGTGTGAGATCTGAGCCAATTTAAGAGGGAATACATGTGAGGGTGTCCTATCTTTTTCCTCAGTTAGAATAGGCATTTTTGTAGAATGACATTTACAGAAGATCTTGAAAAGACTTTTCTTCAGTTTTCTTTGTTTAGTTGGATTACTTTAATCTCTCTGTATTGTTGAAACGGAGATGAAATAACCTTTTATTAAAAATGTTACAAAAAACCACATGCTTTCAAAGGGTGTCCTAATTTTTTCACATGACTGTATATATATATATATATATGTTCTGATTTCCAATAAAGCATTGATTTTTAACCAGGTGCTTAACCTAGCATGGCTTCCTTTTCAGATTACTGTAGCCACCCTATTCCAGTGAACAAGTGCTGGTTCATAAAACAGGAGTTAGGGTCCATTCACACGTCCGCAAATGGGTCCGCATCCGTTCCGCAATATCGGGAACAGGTGCGGACCCATTCATTTTCCATGCGGCCGGAAGAGATGCAGAGAGCACACTATGTGCACTCCGCATCGGCATTTTCGGAGCGCGGCCCCGAACTTCCGGGACGAGGCTCCTCAAAAAAATAGAACATGTCCTATTCTTGTCCACAATTGCGGATAAGAATAGGCAGTTCTATGGGGGGTGCCGCAATACACTACGGACGTGTGAATGGACCCTTACACTAGAAGGTTGGAGAAATGGACAGCTACACCTTCCCAGCAGCAACAAACAAAATCTCTCTGCAAAGTACTATTTTACTGCTGTATTGTACTATGTGAGTTTACCGAATCTCGGGGCAGGAAACAGGATGATGTTTTGCAACAGTAATATATTTTTATTTCATGCTTGTGTTCACACAGCACAGGATGTACAAGTATGTGATATGGATTATATGACATAAAAATCCACATTGGGCAGAGGGAATTCCTGCGATTGATGGATCTCAATCTAATGTACAGACTTGTCATGAATTATTAAGCAGTATTTATTTATAAGGCGCCAACATGTTCCACAAAACGGTGGGAGTCAAAACCAAGGCAATTTTCTGTATGACATTATCTCTTTTCATTCAATCAGGAATGACATGGAGACCTACAGAAAGAGATCTTCAAAGATATTCAGATATTCGCAGTGCAATCAGCAGATCTTTAATATCTTTATAATGTAGGATAGCCAGTTAATTGTGGGCAACACGTAAATTCACGAGCATTATTTTGAAACCACCAAATATTTTTTTTCTTTATGTTTGCTGTGTAAGCTTTATTGCCTTTTTCATTAGAAAAACTAGACGTTTTAGTGTGATTGTATGCTGGAGCTCCTTTTATTGTATTGACTACAGTTTTAGCAATCGTTTTCTTTCTCTTTATTGCACTAGTTTTTGCCTTAGCTTATTGTATTAGAAAACTAATGTAGTTATGTATTTATATCTCAACAGCTTATCCGGTGCCACCAGTCTCGGGGAGGTGCATGTGGAGATAATATTCAGTCTTATACTGCCACAGTTATCAGTGCCGCTAAGGTGAGTATGGATTGTCGGTTATTGTAGGGGGATGCTGTCTGAGAAGTGAACATGGTTGCTTCTAGATTAGCACGCCATGATTTACGTCTTTTGCTGACACTGGTTTTGGCATAGCTTTCACACCCTTGACATCATTGTGAAAAGCCACACTGCTGTTCAAGTTGCCTATACACCTTCAATAGCTGTTGGCCGAACTCCCAACTTCCCCATTCACGATACATGCTGGGCATGGCTGAGCGTGTATTTGTTGATGGGGAAGGAGGTGATAGCCACTTCCAGACACTTCTGGCAGCGAGTTATCTCCCAGAAGAACAAAAGATCTGCCTAAGAATTCAATTTCCCTGACAATCCTTCTCTTAACTGATTTGTTGGGGTAGAATTAGATTGTCATCCAGCTTTCTCCTGAAAACAGTGAATTCTGCTGACAATGCACACATTCACTAGTATCTTTGTGCAATTTTGTGGGGGGAAAAATACATAAAAATGTATGTTTGTGAGTGACTAAAAGTTTGACATATGCATAATCTTTTACATAACTCCTGCTAAAATTAAAGTTCTACAAAAAGCCTTAAAAGGAACCTGTCACCTCTACTATGCTACCCTCATTGAGCGTTTCTAAACGTTCATTGTGTTACCCTAAACATATAAATTACACTTTTCATTTCATTTGCAGACAAATTCAATAAGTCAGTGATGGCAAACCTATGGCACGGGTGCCAGAGACGGCACTCAGAGCCCTATCTGTGGGCACCCGCACCCTGGAAAAAGTCTATGGTGTACCGATACGCCTTAGACTTTTCCGGCCCTTCATCAGCGCAGGGCGCAGTATGAACAGGACAGGCAGCGCACTGAATGTAGGCAGGCTATTATGGCTACATGATAAAGTACATGGAGGATATACCGAACTATATTCGTATTCAGGTTAAATTGCCGTGTTTGCACTTTGCGGTTTTGTTTTGCAGTTCGGGCACTCGGTCTGTAAAAGGTTCGCCATTACTGCAATAAGTATTATGCATTTTTGTACTTCCCGCCTTTTATGCAAATTCACATAAAAGCGTCATATCTTACTTGTGTGATCATAGAAGAGTCATATTTTCAAGCTCTGACTCATCTCAGGGTAATTTGAAAATGTATCAAATCGGTTTTTTTACACAATAAAAGCACACAGAGCTATGGGGACTGGGTATTGCGGATGTCCTAGTGACCATCTAGCAACCCATGTACTCAGCTCTATACCCCAAATCCAGGCGACAGGTTCCCTTGAAAGGGGTTTTTTGCTTTTTTAATATTGATGAGTACCTATCTTGAGGATAGGGGGCCCTACTTTCAGTAGCACTTGTACAAGTGCTGCTTTCTCTGTAAACAGCTGATCGGCAGGGGTGCCGGAGCCCCGCCAATCTGATATTGATGACCTATCCCGAGGAAAAGTCATCAGTAGGGATGAGCGAATCGACATGAAACATCCGAAGTCGATTCGCATAAAACATTGTTAGGCTACTTTCACACTCGCGTTTTGGCTTTTCGTTTGTAAGATCTGTCATGGGCTCTCACAAGCGGTCCAAAACGGATCAGTTTTTCCCTAATGCATTCTGAATGGAAAAGGATCCGCTCAGATTGCATCAGTGTGCCTCCTATCAGTCTCCATTCCGCTTTGGACGCGGACACCAAAACGCTGCTTGATGAAACTGAGCCAACTCTGACACAATCTGGCACAATAGAAAACGGATCCGTCTCCTATTGACTTTCAATGGAGTTCATGACGGATCCATCTTGGCTATGTTACAGATAATACAAATGGATCCGTTCATGACAGATGCATGCGGTTGTATTATCTGAACGGATCTCTTTTTGCAGATCCATGACAGATCCGCCCAAAACGCGAGTGTGAAAGTAGCCTTAGAGTACTGTAAGGAGTGGGAGCTCCATACAGTATTAGAGTGTATTGGCTCCAATGAGTACAGTATTCTAACAAAGTTTTATGCAAATCGACTTTGGATGTTTCATACGAAGTCAATTCGCTCATCCCTAGTCATCAGTATTTAAAAGTAAACAACCCCTTTAAAACAGACCACGAATCACAACAAACCAGATGCCAGGAAACATCTAAAAGCCCTTTAGAAAAAGAGGTATATCCAGCTCACCCTTAATTCTACTGTAGATAGGTGCACGGAAAAGACCCAAGTAAGTCCTGATCCACGTGTCTCGAACACTAGTGTTCCTCATCATAAGGAACAGCAGTGTTCGAGATGCATGGATCAGGTGAGAGTGGGAGAGGGTGTCGCTGGACGTGTATATGTCATTAATGCTGAAATAAAGACCAGACCGAAAACTTTCACAATGGTGCTGGATCCTTCCTCTCTGTTTATAAAAGCCCTTTACGCAGGAAATTATTGGGAACGAACCATTCATTCCTGATAATTACCTGCTCATCAGAGATGGTAAAAGCTGCATTTACAGCTGCATTGCAAAGCTGTGTCTGGTGCAGGAGGGTGATTGTCTTTGCAATTATAAAACGCTTGTCTTAATAAACTCCTAAGCTGGTGATGGTTCCGCCGAAGTTATGAAGAGGCACCAGCCTCCTAGCTGTTTCACATTTAGACCTTTTTCTACGCATAAAACAGGTGCCGGCCCGTTTCTTTTCCCTGCCCGTGCCCACTTTTTTAGACGTCACAGATTGCGGCGCAACTAGCTGTTGCAGCACAGTCTGCGCCTGAAATATGCCTAATATAGGCATATTTTAGCTTAATAAATAACCCCCTTACTCCTTATATACAGCTTGAATATATAGCCAAGATGCAAAGGTTGGCCATGTCCACCCATTATTTGCCAGGAATCACTTTTTTTTTTTAATTTCCGCCTAACACATTTGACAGAACTCAAGCAAACCTGAACCTTATGTATGATTATGGGGAGTTAGGAAAATTAATACATGTCGACCGACAGTTATTTAATATGTATGGCAGCCTTTAAGGCATACTCCAGTTTGGAAGATGTTTACTTGTTAGAAGGTTCTCTTGACAATAAGTAGATCACAAAGTGTTCCCTGATAGTGATCAGCTGTAATCTCTGGGGAAACCTTGCAGTAAGGCCCCTATCACACGAGTGTGATGGATTAGGTCTGGATGCGTTCAGGGTGCGTTCAGTGAAACTCACACCATTTTGCAAGCAAGTTCAGGCAGTTTTGTCTGCGATTGTGTGCAGTTGTTCAGTTTTTTCCGCGCGGGTGCAATGCGTTTTGATGCGTTTTTCACGCGCGTGATAAAAAACTGAAAGTTTACAAACAACATCTCTTAACAACCATTAGTGAAAAACGCATCACACCCGCACTTGCTTGCGGATGCAATGCGTTTTTCACGCAGCCCCATTCACTTCTATGGGGCCAGGGCTGCGTGAAAAACGCAGAATATAGAACATGCTGCGATTTTCACGCAACGCAGAACTGATGTGTGAAAAACAACGCTCATGTACACAGACCCTTTGAAATGAATGGGTCAGGATTCAGTGCGGGTGCTATGCGTTCACGTCACGCATTGCACCTGTGCGGAAAACTCGCTCGTGTGAAAGGGGCCTAAGTGTTCAGTTTACCTGCAGTGCCACCAGTAGAGAAATAAAAAATTACATAGCTCCCTTTAAAATGAATGGGATGCCTGTGTAATCCAGGACACGACAGGTCCTCCAGAACAAGAGATGTTCTTTATAAGCATTGAATACTTTGGAAAAGATATAAGGATCCTAAACAGATGGCCTTCTAGAATTCTAATTCTAAAATTATAGGGTATATGAACAATACATTTTCTAAATTTTAGGCCTGTTGTAACTAATGCCATGCATGATGAAAGACAATAGCAAAAAGAAAAAAAGTTAATTAATACATTGCTAACTATATTTTAAACAAAAAGAAACTTCATATCATTGCTAGTTAAGCTTCAAAGTGGTAAGTGATCTGCTTACGAACTTAATACAGAATATTGAACCATTCTTAACTTTTTAGAGAGCTTTGTAAGAGTGTCTAGTAGGCCTGGTTTGCATTACATGAATCTCTTGTTTGACCTTCCTATCCCATAAGATACAAAGAGGGGGAATTCTACTTGGAAATACATGAAAGAAGTAAGAAGGAACGTCTAGAAAGGTTATTTGGCTCCCGAGAGACGACCTGTTTGACATTTGACAAATTTTATTTCTTTACCACAAAAAAAGAGTATGTCTTAATTTTAGCTAGTGAGCTTTACACTGACTACACATGTTGGTTTAATGATATCCATCTTGGTTGCATGTGAGATGTTATAGACATGGGTGTTACAGTGGAGGAGCACTTCTGAGAAACTGATATCTCAACTCTATTTGAGAAAGCTAGAATACAAATGCAAAGTTTCCATAATGATAAAAAAATGCATTTATGTGTCTGGTTCCCTGCCTGTGCAGCATTTGCTGATATTTCCCAGCACATTAGTTTCATGTTAGGTGTATAGGAGTTCTACATTTCCATTTGATGGGTGCTTTTATGTTCCAGCTCCACAAGTATTTATTGATGGGCCCACAAGGAAAAAAAATAACACACCCAGATAGAAATGTAGAACTGTAGGCTTGCTGCAAAACATCAGCATGCAGTTATGTCTCAGACAGATATGTAAATGATTACAGTTGTCTACTGATAGGACACTGGGACATGCTACAAGACAGCGTAAGGGTCCATTCACAAGTCCGCAACTGTTTTGCGGTCCGCAAATTGCGGATCAGCAACATGGACACTGGCTATGTGCGTTCCGCATTTTGCGGACCGCACATGGTTGGCACTATAGTAGAAATGCCTTTTCTTGTCCATGGATGTGTTCTGTTTTTTTGCAGGGCCGCGGAACATATGTGCGGACACGGACATACGAACAGTTCAAAAATGAATAGGTCCGCACCCATTCCGAAAAATTGCAGAATAGATGCGGACCCATTTTGCGGGCGTGTGAATGGACCCTAAAAGTGCTTCCCCTGCTGCTGTATAAAAGGCTCTTAGAGGCAACTTTCAATAGTGTACCCCTTGGTGAAAGATCGTTGACTGCTAGACATGCCTGAAAGATATTTTGCCCAGTTTACAGACTTTGAGAGGGGGTGCCTCATTGGACTGTGAGAAGCATCATGGTTATTTTAACAAATTGCCCATTATCTAGGCCGTTCTGACCTAGATGTTAGGAGGTATTGGGAGAAGTGGTTACGTGAGGGGATGCACTCGTGGCCAACAGTCTCTGGACAGCCCAAACAGACGACCAGTAGAGAGGATCATTTGATCTGCTGACAAGCACAAGTTGCTCCCACTGTTTTGTTGTCCACCATCCAGACATAGATGGCACCCTTGTACACACTGCTGTCTCTGCCCGGACCATTTCAAGGCACTTAGCAGACAGAAACTTGGTGTCACGATACCCATTACTTGTCTTTCCATTGACAGTCAGCCACCGTCATCTTTCAGTGGTGTCATGAATGAGAAACCTGTACTGTTATGAACTGGAATTGTATTGTCTTTAGTGACAAATCCATGTTCTGTTTGGGATCCCATGATGGTTGGCTTCGAGTATGGAGGCCAAATGGTTAGAGCTTCAATCGTACCTTTGCTGTGGAGCGACACACTGCTCCAACTACCAGTGTAATGATCTGGGGAGCCATCTTATACGACGATCACCCTTAGTAGTGATATGAGGGACACTAACAGATCAACGATATATATACAGGACATCCTGTGGGCACGTGTTGCCTCTAAAGGCAGGGCTTCCAACTGGAATTTTCCAGCAGGCTAATGCTCACCCACACACACAACAAGGATTTCCCAGGATTGTCTCGAACAGATTGCAATACTTCCATGACCTGCCCAGTTGCCAAATTTATCATCAATCGAGCATTTATGGGACCAGCTGGGACACCAGCTTCAGGAACCTACTAGTGTGCAGAATCTACAGGTCCAGCTGCAACCTCTGTTGGCAAATGTGCCACAGGATACAATTAGATATGATCAAAGTATTGGAAAACTCGATTTGGCTCCTTCGCCAAATAAAAAAATAAAATAAAAAATTTGCTTTGTGGTGAATTACTTCGTCAAGAATTGAATTTATCCGCTCAACACTAGATACAATACATACTTGTATGTCTCCATGCCCAACTGTATTTCATCTTGTATCCAAAGTAGTGGTGGCCAAAATGAGTACCTTTCAATTGTGCAGTTTTCCCCAATAAACCTATCTTTTCACTCTAATGTTGTAATCACTTAAATACATCATCATTACATCTACACATAGAAATTTTCATTCGATACCAACAACTCCTGATGTCGGTTGAGTAGTACTGCACATGTTAAAGTATGTAATTGTAATATGGTTAGGTGACTTGTATTATAAGCGACACAGCACTGCAGACACTAAGTGAGCAGAATGCAATATGTGACATCACTTAAAAATAGAAAAGGCAACGTACTGTCTGGCAACAAATAATGAACACACGTTCTCTTGTCACCTAATAATGGCCCGAGATGCCGCCACTGTCTTTAACCCTGAGGTGGTAAATTGATTTAGTCAAGCTGCATCTGTTTTCTCCTGTTACCTGATAACTCCTTAATGAGTCTTAACAGCTTATGTGAGCACGGAGCCATTAGCACTAATGGAGGTGGAGGACATTTAAAATGGCATGGGAAAGGCTAAAGATTACCAGTTGAGTTTTTGCAAATAATATAGACTGCACATGGGAATAGCTTATAATGATCTTGTCTTGATACTGTGTGCGCTAATGGGGCAGGTTAAGTCTCCTCCCTGGCCACATAGAATATGATTGTGGTTTTAACCCATATACATTCTTCTTTAAAAGGGCATTTTGTGTGAGCAGGTTTCTAACATTAGGTACTTTCCTCCTATAGTATAAAGTACACTTTTAGTGTGCAGACAGTGATACTGACAGAAACTAGTGCAATCCATATCCATTGAAGGGATTTAGATGTGTAAATTATGCAGGCCTGTGATGTATATTAAATGTTTTAGTTTCATTAGCATTTTTATCATCTGTATTTTGATTATATAATGCAAATCCCTTAAAGTGTTCCTCATAGAGTGCTGTCTATCCTTGCCACAGGAGACTGACTCAATACAAAGTCTATGAGACCATCTCGATTTGGTCTTCTGCAGCGAGGAGAGTCAGCCCTCTATGAGAGCGCTTCTTTCTAGCGATTGGTGGAGGTCACAGCATTCAGACCCCCATTGATCAAAACTCTATGACGTATCAAAAGTTTTTTCAAACTACAGGAACACTGTAATTTAAAGGTACTGACCACTTTATATATAATGTGTTCTGAAGAGTGGGTAAGGGGAATATATGTAAACTACTAATATATTGCGCCGTGTGTTTGTCAGCTATGTCTTTAACCCTTCCTTCAGCATCTCCCATTGTAATGCGTTGACTCTAGCTTCCTGGTACATGAGCGCAGATAAAGGTGTTCTACCAAGTTTTCTTCTGCACTTGTGCACAAGGAAACTAGCGCAGGTCCAGTACGTTGCTGATGGACAGGGTTGTGTCACATGCCCCTTAATTAGCAGCCATTTCTAGGATTGTAGCAGCAGGGCTGTCTGTGGAGAAGATCTGAATGACTAATTCTAAGTACTATATATTGGTATGTTACATTTGTCCCTTTTGTCCTCTCTTTAGTACCTTATGCACAAGGCATTGCCATGTTTAGACCTGTAGGCACTCAATGAGTCTCCATATCTTTACAAAGCCAATATTTCTAGGGCTGAATACCACCATGATACATCATGCACTGCAGAATACCACATTTTTTGTATTGATTTGTTGTGCCTTAAAGGGCTTATCTGCAGTTTTCAAACCAGCACCTGCATCTAAATACTTCTGTAATTGCATGTAATTCAAAATGTATTATAGCTACTGAGTTATTCAATTAAATCTATATAGCTGCAGCATTTAGGACATTCCCCTGAGAAAGAACATACCCCTTAAGCTGACATCTTGAAATAAATCTAGCAGAACAATGGGAAGATCTCTGGATTTCTGTGAGGTACGGGGCAGGTTCCAGTTTTGTTAGAAAGAGATTGTCATGTACTATATGATGTCTGATTTTAATTTTGCATACTATTCATGGGGTAACTCCTTTAAATTCAGAGGCTTACAGGTGTGTAGTATTGTCCCATAATTTTCTATGGGAACCGTATTTGGCCTCTAAGTGATACAGAACACAGGTACCGCCTTGTCTATGAGGCCATAGTATCAGTAAAAGAGCAAGAGTTGTAGTTTTTTAAATGTCTTTTTATTAGGTTGCAAATGTAAATACACACACAATTTGCACAGCGTAGTAAAAGAGCCAATTTTTCCAAAGCATAAACCCTTAAATCTTCTTACCCACTCTTCAAACCTAACTATTCACCAAGTGCACCAGGGAAACTTAAATCAAAAGCTGCAAAGAAGAAGTCCACAAACCTTCATACCTGTACCTGTCCACGCCATTGTTGCAGCATATACCATGAGGTGAATTGAAGACATTGGTTGATGGTCTGTGTGGGATGTGTTGCAATCATTTCCTTCATGTAACAAAAACTTTTTGGTTAATCTTTATGTAAGAGTGTTTCTGTCCAATCAGTACGGAATATGAATTCTACCTTACTAACTTTTAAGGCTAAGTCAG
Source organism: Bufo gargarizans (assembly GCF_014858855.1). Taxonomy (NCBI): domain Eukaryota; kingdom Metazoa; phylum Chordata; class Amphibia; order Anura; family Bufonidae; genus Bufo; species Bufo gargarizans. The sequence goes on from NC_058082.1 coordinate 287,371,832, forward strand.
GGGGGAGTGGCTGCTGCTCAAATAAACAAATGTCAAATGTGTTCAAATTATCGCTAAAAAATGAACAGAACTGGTGGGTAACCTCAAATAAGACTTAACTTTTAATACATCATTAGAAATACCCAAAAGGAGGCGAAAAGGTCGCTCGCCACAGTACAAGACGCATATTACAAATCACTCAATGGTGAAAAAGTACAAAATTTCTATATGTAGTGCCAACAAACCTGAACGGGAGCAAGGGAGTGGGAGGGGATGGGAGACTGGGTCTCTTTCTCCTATTGATCCCTGTGGCGAAACCAACCTCGCCACTGGGTTTTGGAGAGGGCTGTTTAAAAGCCTCTTGCCTCAGGATTATGGCCCATAGTAACTTTAAAGGAGAAGACAGACCGGCCGCACAGCTTAAATCTGTCTGTGGAATTGTATTTTATGTTATTATGCGTTCGGTTAAATTGTATGTTATGTGAGGGTACCCAGATAGCTAATATTATTGTATTTGTGTATTCTGAGTGCCATTCACCTAATGATATGCACTCAGACTTGAGCTATCTGGGGATATGTTAAATGTCTGTGTTTGCTGTGGGGTGTGCCATTGTGTGTTTAAATGGTGATGTCTGTCCTGTTGTCTCCACATGTGTATTGGTGATCTCCCTTTTTCCTGAGAGATAATTGGATTGCCTTCGGTTGTCTCCGGGACAGAGAGGAGGAAACCATGATGCATTGTGGGGATATGTTGTATCTGTCCTGTGTCGCAGTCTCCCTTCTGGTCCTCTGGGGGCGTGAACGATTGGTTGCTGTATTTACATTGTATGTGTTGTAAATTACTGATTGGTTGTATTTCAAAACCCTGTGGGCGGACCTGTATTTGCAACAACTGTAATAAAAACCAGGCTGGGTGTGCCAGCACGTCAGAGCACTGCTTGACCCTCAACACGGAGCCTTGTCTCGTTATTGGGGGGATTCCCTGTATGCTGTTAGAGACTGATTGCCAGGAGTGTAAGCCGATTGTATGCTTTTCCTGTTCGTCGGCTGGCAGCTATTGGCGAGGTTCCAGTTTGGAGTGCTATTTTGTATCCAGTTCGGGAGGTTGGTGTTCTGCAGTAGCTGTGCCTGTCTCTCGGAAAGGGGCATATCGCCTAAATGGATTTGAACCCCTTGTCTGCTATTTATTACTCAATATAATAGGACCAAACAGTCCTTATAGCAAAATGAATCAAAGGGATTCCAGTGAGGTGAAACACCAACGTTGGACAGCACCACAGGGGGAGCACCTGGTGAAGTCAATTGAAACAACCAAAGAGAAGTTGGTCATTTAACCACTTAGGTTGTATAGTTTTGAGCTAAAAAAAAATCCACCAGGTCTCCCTCTGCAGTACCCTCCTCTCCCAATCGCCACCTCTTTGAAGAGGTGGGGTGGGGGGGGGGGGGTGGATTCAATCCCCATTAACAATACCTTAGAAAAGTCACCTCCATGTACAAATTCAACATTTTTGGCCAGGGAAGGGGGGGGGGGCTTTTTGTTGCTGCTCTCTCCCTGTAATAGCCACAGCTGCTAACAGAAGATAGAGCTGGTAGCAGTGGAAGGATGGAACCAAGCACATGTGTCCACCTCAGTGATGTTACTGACGTGGACAGAGAAATCAGGAGAGAAAACAGCAGGAGGCACTATTATAGATACATTTTAGTAAATAACTATACTAAATTTCTAATTACATGTATTTGCATGCTGGTTCAAAAAATTTGGAATATTTTTCATGGATCCTCCCCTTAAAGTTAAGAAAGTCTTAGATATGCATGTCTCCATCTGCTTCTAGTTGTTCTTGTACCATTATGACCCGATCAGAAAAGAATCTGGCCTGGAAATTAGGTTTGCTGTAGGGCTGCAGCTATCGATTAATATTGTAATCAAGTATTCTACCGATTAATCTGATGATTAATTGAGTACTCTAATAAATAAATAAAACTATTAGAGAACGTTTTCCTTAATAACAACTCTCAATACCCCTCCAATGCCATCATCAGACCACCCTGCCAAGAGTCCTCAGCGCCATCAGGCTCCCTCCATGCCATCAGACCTCAGCACCATCAGCCCCACCCCCCCAGTGCCATCAGGTTCCCCCAGTGCCATCAGGCCCGCCCCCCCCCTCCCCAGTGTCATCAGGCTTCCCCCCTTCACGGCCATTAGGCTTCCCCCATGCCATCAGGCTTCACCCTAGTGCAATCGGGTCCCCCCCCCCCCCCCTTCGTGCCATCAGCTTCAACACCCCCCCCCAGTGCCATTAGCTCCTCCTCCTAGTCATCAGTCCCCAGCTCCAGTGAAATAAAATACTTGCCTTTCCTGTAGGGACGCCGCCGAAAATCCACGGATCTTCTAGCCTCTTTTTCATGCGCTGCACTGTCCTCCTTACGTTACACAGCGCATGTGTGTATTTTAGGATACAGTGCAGCGCGGTGCCAGCCAGCGGGAAATCACGGAGCGTGAGTACTAGCAAGCACTTTACTCACGCTCCGTGGTCATATGGCACAAACAAATTTTATTGTGTCAAGTTACTCGATTTAATCGGGTAATCGTTTCAGCCCCAGTTTGCTGTGATTTCACCTTCTGAAACCCCTAATGATCTTTAATTTCACCAGGGAAAGATATGATCAAATAAATAGTCTGGATAGTGCCAAAACTGTCAGAGACATCTATGAAATCCTTATATAGTGTAAAATACGTTTCATTCAGGAATATGTTTAATGTATTTATTAGTATGTATATAACTATAGCACGTTATGATAGCAATAGATCAACCTTCTGAAGGTCATTTGGAATACTTGTTGGCAGGGTCCTCTCTCCTTCTGTACCAGTTTGTAACTCATCTTTTGTATTATTTATGTATAATGTACAATGCCATGGAAAGAATGATGCTTTAATAATAAATAATAGGTATAATATTTGGATGTGAGATTATATAACTATAAACAGGTGCAAATTCATAATATAAATGCAAATTCCTGTTATACTGCATCAACTATTTACTTGTGGTAAATATGATTTTACACTGATACGACCTCAGACAGATTACAAATTGTAATGGTGAACCACTTTTAATTTATATGAAGACATTGTGTAATTTTCTGTAAAATTGCTGGTTTTCATTTATGGATAATTATTAGTCTTCATTTGTTAAAATTTATGATGTTTCTAACATGATTTATCTCATTCTTTTGATGGCTAAACTAATTGTTTATATTGCAGTTTAGATGGGTTTATGTGGCAAAAGGTCACTAAGGCAGACAGAAAGCACAAACCAGACCAGTCTATTCATCAGGCATGCCAGTTCCCTCATTTATAACCTTACTCGGTCTGCTTTTATTTTTACTGTCTCTGAAATTGGTTAGGCTTGATTATCCTGCTTGGGGCTATGAGGGTGCTTTGCATAGGTGGGCAATGTTAAAGAGGACCTGTCACCACAAATTGCAATTCAATCTGAAAGCACCATGTTAAAGAGCAGGAGAAGCTGAGTAGATTGATCTATAGTTTTGTTGGAAAAGATTTAGTAAAACCTGTATTTTATACATTTATCGGTACAGGAGGGAGATGTTATCAGTGACTGACAGATATCTCTGTATGTACACTTATACATACAATGCCATCAACCACTGATAACACCACTTCCCTGTACCAGTAGGTATTCATAGGAAGTGGAAAAAGCTGAGATATAGTCAGGTCCATAAATATTTGGACATCGACACAGTTCTAACATTTTTGGCTCTATACACCACCACAATGGATTTGAATGAAACAAACAAGATGTGCTTTAACTGCAGACTGTCGGCTTTAATTTGAGGGTATTTACATCCAAATCAGGTGAACGGTGTAGGAATTACAACAGTTTGCATATGTGCCTCCCACTTGTTAAGGGACTAAAAGTAATGGGACACAATAATAATCATAAATCAAACTTTTGCTTTTTAATACTTGGTTGCAGATCCTTTGTAGTCAATTACAGCCTGAAGTCTGGAACGCATAGACATCACCAGACGCTGGGTTTCATCCCTAGTGATGCTCTGCCAGGCCTCTACTGCAACTGTCTTCAGTTCCTGCTTGTTCTTCGGGCATTTTCCCTTCAGTTTTGTCTTCAGCAAGTGAAATGCATGCTCAATCGGATTCAGGTCAGGTGATTGACTTGGCCATTGCATAACATTCCACTTCTTTCCCTTAAAAAACTCTTTGGTTGCTTTTGCAGTATGCTTTGGGTCATCGTCCATCTGCACTGTGAGTTCTAAAGCATTTGGTTAAATATGAGCAGATAATATTGCCCGAAACACTTCAGAATTCATCCTGCTGCTTTTGTCAGCAATCACATCATCAATAAATACAAGAGAAGCAGTTCCATTGGCAGCCATACATGCCCACACCATGACACTACCACCATCATCCTTCACTGATGAGGTGGTATGCTTAGGATCATGAGCAGTCCCTTTCCTTCTCTTGTTGATCTTGTTGATCTTGGTCTCATCTGTCAATAGGATGTTGTTCTAGAACTGTGAAGGCTTTTTAAGATGTCATTTGGCAAACTCTAATCTGGCCTTCCTGTTTTTGAGGTTTACATCTTGTGGTGAACCCTTTGTATTCACTCTGGTGAAGTCTTCTCTTGATTGTTGACTTTGACACACATACACCTACCTCCTGGAGTGTGTTCTTGATCTGGCAAACTGTTTTGAAGGGTGTTTTCTTCACCAGGGAAAGAATTCTTTGGTCATCCATCACAGTGGTTTTTCGTGGTCTTCTGGGTCTTTTGCTGTTGCTGAGCTCACCGGTGCGTTCCTTCTTTTTAAGAATGTTCCAAACAGTTGTTTTGGCCACGCCTAATGTTTTTGCTATCTCTCTGATGGGTTTGTTTTGTTTTTTCAGCCTAATGATGGCTTGCTTCACTGATAGTGACAGCTCTTTGGATCTCATCTTGACAGTTGACAGCAACAGATTCCAAATGCAAATAGCACACTTGAAATGAACTCTGGACCTTTTATCTGCTCATTGTAATCGGGATAATGTGGGAATAACACACACCTGGCCATGGACCAGCCGAGAGGCCAATTGTCCCATTTCTGTTGGTTCCTTAACAAGTGGGAGGCACATAAGCAGACTGTTGTAATTCCTACACCGTTCACCTGATTTGGATGTAAATACCCTCAAATTAAAGATGACAGTCTGCAGTTAAATGTTAGAATTGTGTCCATGTCCCAATATTCATGGACTTGACTGTAAATGTATAAATTACAGATTTTGCTTAATCTTTTCCCACAAAAAAAATATATAAATAAAATAAAATATACAGTGGAGGAAATAATTATTTGACCCCTCACTGATTTTGTAAGTTTGTCCAATGACAAAGAAATGAAAAGTCTCAGAACAGTATCATTTCAATGGTAGGTTTATTGTAACAGTGGCAGATAGCACATCAAAAGGAAAATCGAAAAAATAACTTTAAATAAAAGATAGCAACTGATTTGCATTTCATTGAGTGAAATAAGTATTTGAACCCTCTAACAAAAAAAGACTTAATACTTGGTGGAAAAACCCTTGTTTGCAAGCACAGAGGTCAAACGCTTCTTGTAATTGATGACCAAGTTTGCGCACATTTTAGGAGGAATGTTGGTCCACTCCTCTTTGCAGATCATCTCTAAATCCCTAAGGTTTCGAGGCTGTCTCTGTGCAACTCTGAGCTTGAGCTCCCTCCATAGGTTTTCGATTGGATTAAGGTCCGGAGACTGACTAGGCCACTCCATGACCTTAATGTGCTTCTTCTTGAGCCACTCCTTTGTTGCCTTTGCTGTATGTTTTGGGTCATTGTCGTGCTGGAACACCCATCCACGACCCATTTTCAGTTTCCTGGCAGAGGGAAGGAGGTTGTCGCTCAGGATTTCACAATACATGGCTCCGTCCATTTTCCCGTTTATGCGAATAAGTTGTCCTGTGCCCTTAGCAGAAAAACACCCCCAAAGCAAAATGTTTCCACCCCCATGCTTGACGGTGGGGACGGTGTTTTGGGGGTCATAGGCAGCATTTTTCTTCCTCCAAACACAGCGAGTTGAGTTAATGCCAAAGAGCTCTATTTTGGTCTCATCAGACCACAGCACCTTCTCCCAGTCACTCTCTGAATCATTCAGGTGTTCATTGGCAAACTTCAGACGGGCCTGCACATGTGCCTTCCTGAGCAGGGGAGCCCTGCAGGATTTTAATCCATTGCGGTGTAATGTGTTTCCAATGGTTTTCTTGGTGACTGTGGTCCCTGCTAATTTGAGGTCATTAACTAACTCCTCCCGTGTAGTTCTAGGATGCTTTTTCACCTTTCTCAGAACCATTGACACCCCACGAGGTGAGATCTTGCGTGGAGCCCCAGAGCGAGGTCGATTGATGGTCATTTTGTGCTCCTTCCATTTTCGAACAATCGCACCAACAGTTGTCACCTTCTCTCCCAGCTTCTTGCTAATGGTTTTGTAGCCCATTCCAGCCTTGTGCAGGTCTACAATTTTGTCTCTGACATCCTTGGACAGCTCTTTGGTCTTTCCCATGTTGGAGAGTTTGGAGTCTGCTTGATTGATTGATTCTGTGGACAGGTGTCTTTTATACAGGTGACTAGTTAAGACAGGTGTCCTTAATGAGGGTGACTAATTGAGTAGAAGTGTCTAACCACTCTGTGGGAGCCAGAACTCTTAATGGTTGGTAGGGGTTCAAATACTTATTTCACTCAATGAAATGCAAATCAGTTGCTATCTTTTATTTAAAGTTATTTTTTCGATTTTCCTTTTGATGTGCTATCTGCCACTGTTACAATAAACCTACCATTGAAATGATACTGTTCTGAGACTTTTCATTTCTTTGTCATTGGACAAACTTACAAAATCAGTGAGGGGTCAAATAATTATTTCCGCCACTGTATATATATATACAGTTGCAAGAAAAAGTATGTGAATCCTTTGGAATTATATGGATTTCTGCACAAATTGGTCATAAAATGTGATCTGATCTTCATCTAAGTCACAACAATAGACAATCACAGTCTGCTTAAACTAATAACACACAAATAATTAAATGTTACCATGTTTTTATTGAACATACCATTTAAACATTCACAGTGCAGGTGGAAAAAGTATGTGAACCCTTGGATTTAGTAACTGGTTGAACCTCTTTTGGCAGCAATAACTTCAACCAAACGTTTCCTGTAGTTGCAGATCAGACATGCACAACGGTCAGGAGTAATTCTTGACCATTCCTCTTTAGTTCAGTAATATTCTTGGGATGTCCAGTGTGAATCGCTTTCTTGAGGTCATGCCACAGCATCTCAATCGGGTTGAGGTCAGGAATCTGACTAAGCCACTCCAGAAGGTGTATTTTCTTCTGTTTAAGCCATTGTGTTGTTGATTTACTTCTATGCTTTGGGTCGTTGTCCTGTTGCAACACCCATCTTCTGTTGAGCTTCAGCTGGTGGACAGATGGCCGTAGGTTCTCCTGCAAAATGTCTTGATAAACTTGGGGATTCATTTTTCCTTCGATGATAGCAATCCGTCCAGGCCCTGACGCAGCAAAGCAGCCCCAAACCATGATGCCCCCACCATCATACTTCACAGTTGGGATGAGGTTTTGATGTTGGTGTGCTGTGCCTCTTTTTCTCTACACATAGGGTTGTGTGTTTCTTCCAAACAACTCAACTTTGGTTTTATCTGTCCACAGAATATTTTGCCAGTACTGCTGTGGACCATCCAGGGGCTCTTGTGCAAACTGTAAACAGCAATGTTTTTTTTGGACAGCAGTGGCTTCCTCTGTGGTATCCTACCATGAAATCCATTCTTGTTTAGTGTTTTACGTATCGTAGATTCGCTAACAGGGATGTTAGCATATGCCAGAGACTTTTGTAAGTTTTTAGCTGACACTCTAGGATTTTTCTGCACCTCATTAAGCAGTCTGCGCTGTGCTCTTGCAGTCATCTTTACAGGACGGCCACTCCAAGGGAGAGTAGCAGCAGTGCTGAACTTTCTCCATTTATAGACAATTTGTCTTACCATGGACTGATGAACAGCAAGGCTTTTGGAGATACTTTTAAACCCTTTCCAGCTTTATACAAGTCAACAATTCTTAATCATAGATCTTCTGAGAGCTCTTTTGTGCGAGGCATCATTCACATCAGGCAATGCTTCTTGTGAAAAGCAAACCCAGAATCAATGTGTGTTTTTATAGGGAAGGGCAGCTGTAACCAACACCTCCAATCTCATCTCATTGATTGGACTCCAGTTGGCTGACATCTCACTCCAATTAGCTCTTGGAGATGTCATTAATCTAGGGGTTCACATACTTTTTCCACCTGCATTGTGAATGTTTACATGGTGTGTTCAATAAAAACATGGTAACATTTAATTCTTTGTGTGTTATTAGTTTAAGCAGACTGTGATTGTCTATTGTTGTGACTTAGAAGAAGATCAGATCACATTTTATGACTAATTTGTGCAGAAATCCATATAATTCCAAAGGGTTCACATACTTTTTCTTGCAACTGTATATATATACTCAGCTTCTCCTGCTCTACAACATGGTGCTTTCAGATTGCATTGCAATTTGTGGTGACAGGTCCTCTTTAAAATACAGATAGAATATATGGGACCAATGTGTTTATGTGAGCAGCTCCTATATTCTATACAATAATGTGACATTTTAAACAAATATTTTTGCAGCACATATAAGGGGACATTTATTATTTGCTGTTGTTTTGTGTCAGTTTTAAGCTTTGTCTTTGCTTCATGTGCCTGCAGCAAATGTATGAAATGTTGCATCCTAAAAATACATTTGGCACAGGTGCATAGTGGTCTACACCTATAAGTGTTAACGTACACCTGGACATCTGGACATCTAAACTGTTTGGGGAAGTGGAAGTTCCAAAAGTGTCATTAGCGGACACTTTTTCATTGGAATCACATTGAGCATGTATGATATATCAGGATATGCATTAAAACCATGATTTTTGTAAAAAATGAAAATCAGACATCATATAGTACATGACAATACCTTTCTAACAAAGCTAGAACCAGCCCTGAACCTTACATGAATCCCAAGATCTCCCTATTCATTGTTCTGCTAGATTTATATCAAACTGACAGCTCAAGGGCAGCGGTTTTTTCTGCTGCAGCTCAGGGGGCGTGTCCATGCTCTACTTATCACAGCTCAGGGGGCGTGTCCATGCTCTACCTATCACAACTCAGGAGGCAGTTGAAAGATGAAACTGAGCATGTGCTTGTTTGAAAACTGTAGAATCTTTTTTTTGTGGAGCGGCCCCTTTAAATGCCTAAAAGGTGGGGTTCCCCCATATGGACATCTCGCTTGTTTGAACAAGTGGTCATCATCGGACACGTTTTCCATTGTCGTCAAATAGACATGACCATTCGCCTGTTTCCATAACTCCCAAGTCCATTGCAGTGAATTTGCCTCGAATTAGTGAATGGGGATCACAGAACTATCTTTCTCCAGATGGGTAAAGCTTCCAGAAGTGGGTTCCACCTGTCAGGCATTCATGGCATAGCCTGTTGCTATGCAAATATGTCAAGAGGTGGGCATAGCATAAGTAAGAGGTAGCCATACCAAAATTAAAAGGCATCAAGGTTCCCTTGGCTTAGAATTACTAATAGATACATTAGTTGAAGAATTCACTAGAGAGTCATAGTACCCTGGAATATTTTATATAATCCCAGTTTATTTAATACAGTGACACCAAATATTAGTACCACCCCGGGTTAAGCCATCAGACTAACCCTATAAGACTAATGTCCTTTTATTGTATTTTTAATGATTTTTTTAATGATTCTTTTTAGTTGTTTCTTTTTTTTACTTATTTTTATTACAGTATATATATATATATATATATATATATATATATATATTTGTAAGTAGTGAGTGTGAACTTTTCAGTAATGGAGAAAGCTGCGTATTTCAGAGTTACAAATGGTGTATTAACTTGTTTAGTGTGGGGGCTTTTTACCACAAACCTGTGATTCCAAGAAGTGAGAAATTGATGCCAGTTCCAGACACAGATTAATGGTAAGAAATCTATCTGTTATTGCCATTGGCTTCAGCACCTGAAGTGGAAGGAAGTGTTCATTAATTTGACACATAATGCACTTTGTTGTGTACCTTGGTTTTGTACCTGCATAAGCATTGAACGGGAAATAAAAATATCTTATTTGTCATTGCAGCATATTAATAGGAAGTAAATGTTACCTGGAAAGATGGCAATCAAGGACTCTAATGCAGTCTGCTGCATTATATGTGCCAATACACACAGTGTGATCTGTTATTACACTAAGTGAATATGCGGATTAAATCTTTAAGTCCTTTGGTTAGCAATATAGTTTTGTCAGCATTAAAATGTACGGTAACTTAATAGACTGTTTTATATAGGAATGGTAACTGCAGTGAAACCTTTTACGGGGAAGATGCTCTGAGGTATGGGCTAATAATGAGTTAACTAGGCTTCCTGACTTTATGTTGCCGTCAATACAAAGTGGCGCCGAATGCTGTTGGCCCTTCTGAGGCTTTCCTGACAACACACTAACAGACTTTGTGCAAGTCGTTTCCTATGAATTATTAAAACAAACGTTTGGCTGCTAATTGATGAACACTAATGTGTTTTCTAATCACTGCAGTTTGAGTTTTTAGCACTAAACAAAACAGTTACGATTGATCTGTGGCTTGGTCCTGGTTGCAGACGCCTGCAATCTCGGCCTTGCTCTTAAATGTTCATAGACGCCATGTAGCCCCAGGTCACTTGGGATTGCGGGTCTGTCCTCTTCCTTTTTCTACTATCTCCAAATTTAGTTACTTTGACTCTAAAGTCATTGGTAATTTAAGCCAATTCAGCGGTTATCCTTGCTAGAAATTGTCATCTTTGAAGAATCCCATTAGATACATCCAATTGTCTAGTTTCTTTTTTTCATTTATGATGTGTATAATTCAGAATAATATAGTTTATACACCTATTTTTATAAAAATAAAAATCCTAGCTGATATGTACATTTTTCTTTCTTAAAGGGGTGAAAAATTAAAATCAGAGATCATATAGTACACGACAGTCTCTTTCTAACAAAGCTAGAACCAGCCCTGTACCCAGAAATCTCCCCATGGTAAACTTAGATCAAGCTTACAGGTTAAGGGGAGTGCCTTTTCTGCTGCAGCTCAGGGGGCGTGTCCATGCTCTCCCTATCACAGCTCAGAAGGCAGTTGAAGGATGGAACTGAGCATGTGCGGCCTTCTCAGTATGCAGGTCAAAGAAATAAGGAAAAAAACCAAACAGCAGGTGGCGCTATACAGATAGATTTTATTGAATAACTCAGAGGCTATGCTAAATTTTTAATTACATGTAATTACCAAAGTATTCAGATCCAGATGCTTTTCATGGGACAACCCCTTTAAATACTCTTTGTGTTTATTTAAACTTTTGCATCTTGTAATCTGTTAGTGTCCGTACTTAGGCACGCACATGTAGAGGAATGCATTAGATGACAAAGAATAACATTTTCATAAACGTCTCAATACAAAAATAATATCATACGCTGTAGTTACAAATTATAAGTGGCTATCGTTATGACTACTGTCTGGTGATCGTGTCAATTCCATATATACATAGATATATACCTGGGTTGTTGATGATCAGCTATGTTTAGCAAGAGAAATTGATAGATACTTACATGTTGCAACCTAAGGGTATTGTCCAATATAATTAAAAACATCTCCAAAGCCTTTTTATGGTAAAAAAAAATAGATGATCCTTTATTCATTCCTTAATTCCCTGCTGCATTACGCCGCACAGGTCCTCACCTCCACTTTGTGTTTATAAGCTGCAGCGGTGATGCCCTGTATACCCCACATGACCACTGCAGTCAGTCACTGTAAACACAGGCCAGAGCTACGGTGTTAGATGAAAGTGGGGGCTGATTTAAATGGGTGATCATAAGATCTTTTCTTATTTTAACACACATATTCTTATCATCTCGGACAACCCCTTCAAATGAGCTGCTACAATGAAATATGGACCATTACTATAGTATATACAGCAGGTGACAATTTCACCACTGTTCATTTGCTGGGCCCTATGTTTGGTGTATATGCCGGGAAAACTTTATGGCATATACACCATATATGCATATGCATAGGTTTCCATCACTACTGCTCCATTCAGAGAGGGGTGATAGAGTGGCATAATCCCATGAATCGATTATTGATGCTCAGTTAAATTGACTTGTGTGTGTTTGCAATAGGAAAGTTACAGTATTTTTTGCCCTATAAGACGCACTCCCCCCCCCCCCCCCCTCCACAGTAGGGGGCAATGTCAGTGCGTGTTATGGGTCAAATACTAATGAGCTTCTATTATGAAAGTGATGATTAGTACAGGAGGATCGGGAAGCGTTGAATGCAGCGCTCCACATGCAGGCTCTGTTCTCACCGCTTCCTGGTCTTCCTCGGCCGAATGCTGTGCTGTGTCCTGCCTACAGTGTGAGGATGTTTTGTCACAACACAGCGCGGTAGGAAGACCAGGAAGAGTGGCATATGGAGCAGGAGAGGTATGTTAATTAATTTATTTATGTGTGCTTTGAGCTCTGTTGAAAATGGGGGTCTGGTCTGAGGTCTGAATGGGTGGTCTTATTCACATTGGGGCTCTGACCTAAGGACTTATTGGGGGTCATTCACATTAAGAGTCTTATCTGAGGTCTGAATGTGGGTCTTATGAACATTGATTGGGGGTCTGATCTGAGGTCCGGTTGGGGTCCTATTTTTGGGTCTGAGCTGAAGTTCGATTGGGGGTCTGAGCTGAGGTCTGATTGGGGGTCTTATTAACATTGGGGGTCTGATCTGAGGGCTGATTAATATTAGTGGTCTGACTTAGTGGTCTAATCTGAGGGCTAATAAAAAAAATTGTTTTCTTATTTTCCTTCTTTAAAACCTAGGTGCGCCTTATAAGGCAAAGAATACGGTAGATTGTGAGCTCTATTAGGGACAGGGACTAATGTGAGTGTTGCGGATCTCCATAAAGCACTGTGAAATTTGTTGGTGCTCTGGAAAGTGTCCATCCTAGTGTTATATTGGCGACCCATGCCTGCTGCCACTTTGCTCTTCTGGCATACACAGGCACCTCTACACATACCCTCCTTCCTCTGTTCCCTTGCAGTGGGTCCGGCAGCCGGAGCTGTCACCCAGTTCTTTCAGCTGGCTGTGTCCTGCCTCTATCCAGGAAATCCTCTCCTTTGCCCAAAGGGCTTGTGCACTAACTGCCCTGGCTCTTAAATGGTCAGTGTGCGCACTCTAATTCACACAAGCCAACGGCTAGCCATCTGTGGGTACTTAAAGGGGTTTTCTCACTTTAGCAAATAGCATTTATCATGTACATAAGAAAAAGTAAAGCAAAGCATGGCCTCCCTGGAAGCTGAGACCGTGTGAGTGGGCATAGGCACACATGCGCAGCAACTCCTCTCTCAGCTACCTTGTATCTGCATTTCCATGTGATGGAAAAATGAATCGAAGAAAAATGGGGTTCAGTTAGCACATCCCAATGTGCAGGTACGCGCTGCCATGGGTAGAAACACAAAGAAAAAAAAAAGACCATGTAGCAGCACTCTGCAAACCAAATAAAGTACAATAATGCCATAGTAATAGAAAATATTCTGGTGCTTATGCTACGCTTATTTTGTAAATTTGAGATTCTTGGCAAATACATTTTGAATAAAATGATTTGGGCCCGTCTGCCACACGTCAAGGCGATCTCTGTACGTGGGAACCTAACACTAAATGCTACCTTTTATGTACCATAACGACCACCATAAAAAATTAAGGGAGTGGCACCTGCACTACCTGAATTTTATGGTGGTCTTTATGGAACACTGTGTGAGTGTTAGGTTCCCGTCTTACAGAGATCGCCTTGACGTGTGGCAGACGGGCCCAAATCATTTAATACAAAATGTATTTGCCAAGAATCTCAAATGTACAAAATAAGCGTAGCATTAGCACCAGAATATTTTCTATTACTATGGCATTATTTTACTTTATTTGGTTTGCAGAGTGCTATTGCATTGTGTTTTTTTAGGGGAGGAAGAATGAATCAAGCCAGCAAAGCAGGCAACACGGACAATCACAATACATTAGTAAGTTCTTTGTATTAAAGGGGTTATTGATGACCTATGGATAGGTCATCAATATCAGATCAGTGGAGGTGTCAGCTGTTAGAAGAGGCTGATGCTCAGTGAGTGCCGCAGCCTTTTCCCACGCCATGTTACATCACCATACATCGGTCACATGGTGTAGTTGCAGCTCGGCCCCATTGAAGTGAATGGGGCTCAGCTGCAATACCAAGTACAGCCTCTATACTATATACGCTGTGCTTGGAAAGCTGCTGGGAGCCGGCTGTGCCCATCAGACCTCCAGTGAGCACAGCGGCTCTCTGAAATCATTGTCGGTGACGGAACTCCGATCCCTGCCGATGAGATAAAGATGACCTATCCTGCTGTATTTGTTGGTTTGTCCATGTACCGACTATTGCCTGTTTTTCTGGATATTGACCCTCCGCTGCCTAACCTCTGTATTGACCCTTTGCTACATTGTATGATCTTAGACTGTTTATCGGATTGCTCATACTCTGCTTGGAAGCGCTCATTAGTATTCACCTAATAAGACGCACTGAAATTTCCCCCCAACCTTGGGACAGATGTGTTTTAAGGGGCAGAAATTACCGTAATTTCCCTCTCTGAAAGGCACACAAGTCAATTTAATTGAGTGTCAATAACCCAATAATGGGATTATTCCCATGGGTCAGCTGTCAATCACACAGATTACTCCAGCCTTGTGGTTCCCCTGCAGCGAAGTCCAGATCTCTGTACAGGGATCACAAGTGTCAAAACCAGGGGCCTGCCAGGATAACGCCCTTTGGAATAACCTAGCCAAATCTGTTTGATGACACAGTGGTTATACACCCATTGCCCTAGCACCTAGCAAAATAGAGGTATTCTTTTCTTTGAAATAAAGGTTCACTTTGATCCCCTGTATTCTAGATAATAGAATAATGTACAGAATATAAATCTAGTGAGGAGCCTGTGCTTGTACAGCTCAGATTAAAAGTTTGTATATTACAATTTTTATATTGCATTAAAAAATGAGCAAAGAAGGAAGACTGAATGTTAAGGGACTGTTTTGTGTGAGTGATTTTTGATGACATTGTAATTTTTTGTGTAACACAAAACTTCAGGCTCCAGCTCCTATTATTACTGGTCTGCCTCAGATATATATATTTTTTTATAACTAAAGTTATGGGTCTTAGAGAGGTCACTTCACAGATATTAGCAAGTGATGAAATGATGTGATAAAGCGTTGAAGCATACTATATAAATCTTTATTTGTGAGAGGTTCCTCAAGCTCTAATGTATAGGCTCAATTGGCAAATATGAAATAAAACCAACAGAATTTTAGTGCTCTGCTTGTGTTGAATGACGGCAGTGCTGGTTAATGACAGCTACATATATGAGCTAGCTTTGACCTTTTCGGTATAGCTAAAATGATAAGTAGAAAATGTTTCTTTATGCAAAGCATCTTAAGGCTACCTTCACATTTGCGCCACAAGCTTCGTTTAGCGCTTGCGTCACAGAATTCGTCAAAAATGGTGGAGAGAAAAATCCTCCATGCAGACCTTATATCTCTGCAAAAACTAAAACATTTTCCCGAATGGATTCCATTATAGTCTATGGGACCTGTTAGACTCTGTTCCTGTCAGTTCTTTGCTAAATTCAACTCTTCCGTTATTTTCATTCTTCGCTCTATAACGGAGCAGAAGAAAGGAAATAGATAGCACTGATGTGAAAGTAGCCTAAGGGGTTCAGTAGTTACGTTGGGTGAGATTTACTAGTCAAACTGTTCCTTATGCCTGAATTCTGCCATAATTTGTGTAAAAAAACTGGCATACATGCTTTGTAATACATTTATTAAGTGGTTTACGCACTTTGACACTTTTTGCAATGTGCCTGACAAGGGAGTGTTGCCTAGTACAAGGAGGTATGACTTTTTTTTTTTTTTTTTTTTTTTTTTTTTTTTTAATGGGACATGGCTTAAATGTGATTCCGTACATCAGAAATACCCCAAAATATTCACACGTTTTGTAGTAAAGTAGGCCAATGAATGGGTGGTGTAAAGGTAGACTAGATAATCTTTAGGTGCCTTATTAACAGCATCAGCCACTGTGATAAATCTGGGACAGACTGTCTAAATTTACACAGTCTTACTTTTAGACGGTGTTAGTAAATTTGGGCCATCAGGGAAGATTTACTAACCCTGTCTAATAGTAAGATGATGTAAGCTTAGACTAGACAGTCTTAAAACGGTGCCAGGTATATTGCAGTGGTTAAATCTGGATGATAAATCTGGCGCATCTTTACACTGTCTCCTCTTTCTTTACTCCACCTATTAAACTTAGTTTACTGGGAAAACAAATCTGCAAAATTTTTGGCGCATTTATTGGCCCTTTTAATCTATGACCTCCTTTCATGCAAGGTCATGCCCCCTTTTCAACAAACCACGTTCCCTTGTTGGATAATGTGGAAAAAGCATCTAGAATAGTTTAAAAAAAAATTGACATGGGCTAATGATTAGGAATGAACAACGCTCATTCCTCATCAATGCTTTATCTACGTTAGCTTCTGATCATCTGAAAAATGAGCAAATGCTTTATGTTGCACTAAAAATCTTTTTGGGCAGCTATCACCCATGTAAACAGACAGGTGCTGCCAACAAATTAAAACTGTATGCAAACATAAAAAGCATGGCAGCATCCCAAAAAGATAGCATGAGGTATAGGGCTCATGCATGCAGTCCTAGTGTTGGTCCACATCCCATCCATTTTTTTGCTAATCAAATCTGGACCCCTTCATCTCATTGAGGCCGCAAAAAAGGTAAGTCCGTAGCAGGAGAGGTAATTTTTCTTTTTTTTTTTTTATCTGATATGGGCATGTTGGTCATTCACATGGAGGTCTGATTTGAGGTTTGATTGGGGAACTTATGGAGGTCTGATCTGAGGTCTGAATACTGGTCATTCACAGGGACGTCTGATCTGAAGTCTGATTGAGGGTCATTCACATGGAGGTCTGATCTGAGGTCTAATTGGGGGACCTATTGAGGTCTAATCTGAGGTCTGATTGGGTGTCATTCACATGGAGGTGTGATCTGAGGTCTGATTGGGGGACTTAATAACATTGGGGGTCTGTTCTGAGGTCTAATTAAAGTTGGGGGTCTGATTGGGGCTGTAAGCTGAGTTCTGTGTAACATTGGGGGTCTCAGCTTTTTTTTTCTTTTCGTTTTCTAAAACCTAGGTGTACTTATGGGCAGGTATGTCTGGGTGTACTTATGGGCAGGCGCAAAATATATATACTGTATATAGATTTTCTAACTATTCATATGTAGGACAACTTCATATATTTCTTACAATTATGTTTAAGTGTATAATAGTATTTTCCAGGTATTAAATGCATAGTGCATTACATATTTACTTATAGGAATTTAGAAGGTTTCAGTAATTTCATAAATTGTATTCCAATAAATATGGTTTCAGTTCCATCTAAGAAGTCTGAAAGTAGCCTAAAAAGCTCAATGGTACCATTTTACTATAATTAATGTATTACTGTATTATTAGTCAATTATGAATACATTGGAGCTTGAGTGATAAAATGCTGGAGTCAGGACTTTAGCTTACCGACTCCACAGCCCTGGTTTCCATGAGGATTAAAGCAAATCAAATAGATCCCCTCATGACCATACTGTTAAGCAATGCACTAACAGTCCAAGTGGTGGACATGTGAATAAAGTCCATCATGCTTTATTTTTTAGATGATGTCACACGCATATCCAAGTTTGGAATTTTATTAGCTTTTTTTGCTTTACCGTCACATTTGAGTGTGTTGCTGACGATTTGTTATATAAAAAGAAACCTGTATGGGGAAGATCAGTCGCGTTACCGATCATTTCTCTCCATGTAAAGCGGGTGTCAAGTGCTGTTTTAATGTTTCTTACGCCAAAGCAAATCATGGATTTTAAAGGTAGATCAATTAGGAAACATTGTTAACCCATTGCTATGGCATGTGTGAGACCACCCTAAGTGATATTTTACTGTGTTTAGGATGAATGTTTGCTTGGTTGTAAACTAGGAGGAAGATTGTCTGGCTAGGGGATATTTTTGGGCGCTTACCTAAATTGAATTTTGATCCGAATTCAGTCAATTATGTATTTTTTTTTTTTCTTTTCATGCCTTATCATATTTTAACACCTACAAAACTAAAGACCCCACAGCAATGATGCTTGTTGTATGCCACATATAAACACTTAGGGGGACATTTATTAAGACTGGCGAATGACACCCGTGCCACGCGGGGTAAAGTCACAGATTTTGTTGCGACAAAATCTACAACCAAATTACACCAAAAGTTGACGTAAATCAGATAATAAATTACTGCCTTAATCCTTTCCACCATACACAACAAAAAATTCATTGACATAACTACAGGTTAATCATACATTTTTATTAATGTATTACAGATATGCAGAGCAACATGAACTAAAAACCATAATTTTTTTTAAACTGTAATTTAAGAACACACATGAATGGATAATGGTGGTACAATAGATAGCCTATAGTACAAATGTATCAACAGAAGGTATATTGTACAAATATAATAGACAGAAGTATCAAGTGTAAGTTATTAAATAAAAACACGGTGCATAGTGAATCCTCAAAACAGTATTAAAGCCTCCCAATATGCGTTACAAGAGATCATTATAGAACTACCCCAAATCAGGCACCTATCCAGTAGACAAACCAGATTGTCACATCATAAAGGACCATGTCAAAAATTACCGCTGACCCTGATGTTCCACCATCAAAGTGTAGTAGATTGTTGTTGGTCAGTCTTCCTTATCTTAGAAACAACTGGGGGAGGGCCTAGTAGGGTAGTCAATAATAGTGAGATTGCTGAATCAAGCAATTACAATAAATAATGTACATCTCTATGCATTATTTTAGCAGCCATTTTGCGACAAAACCTGATGTCCACTTCAGCAAGATGTGAAGTGCATGTGGACATGCACCATTCACGTTGGCTCAGGCTGAGATTTGACGAAGTTCATATTTGCTCATATTTCCTCTGCTGAACATTCATTTGATGTTGAAAGAAAAAAAAATACATTTTGTAAGATTGCGATTACACTAATGTTTATACGTGGCTTATATCATACAAATAAAACTGCAATAACATCTATCGCTGAGGACATAAATTTTCGAGTTGAGCATTTTAGTGAAATTTCTGAAATTGAGTTGTCAGCATGATCATTATATACATGTTATATGCTTGCGTGGGTGTAGGCAAACAGTCTTCAATTTATTTAGTTTTTTTATTTTATAAAACATACACTACTTATTGGGTCATTTGTCATTGTCAGCTGAATACAAAAGCTTTCCCACAGTTATTGTCT
This sequence comes from Bufo gargarizans, assembly GCF_014858855.1. Taxonomy (NCBI): domain Eukaryota; kingdom Metazoa; phylum Chordata; class Amphibia; order Anura; family Bufonidae; genus Bufo; species Bufo gargarizans. Next base: position 287,391,354 of record NC_058082.1, read on the forward strand.
TGGAACATGTATTCCTTAACTTTTGATAGTTCTGTGGTTTGTAGGATTATAAGATAATGCATTTTAGTTTTCACTGGTGGTGGTAAAGCTTACATTTTGACAATTTGCCTTTACCTTTTACAGTCTAAGGTTAGCAGTGGATGTGTTAACATATTGAGCTTATACTTTTTATTTGCAGGCATAGGTGAGTAATAATCATATATTGGATTTTATCCCTACAGACTCTAAAGACTGGCCTTACAATGGTTGGAAAGGTTGTTACCCAGCTAACTGGTACTCTGCCTGCAGGATCTTCAGATGAAGACCTATCATTACACAGCAACACCAGGCGTAGTCCTCTTGTTCCTGGAGTTATCACTATTATTGACACAGAGAATGTTGCTGAAGGACAGGTAATTTCATCTTAAGTTGTTGTGTTCTGGTCAAAAATGAAAGGTGTTGTCCCAGTACAACAATGGATCCCCTTTCCACAGGATACGGGATAATTGTCTGATCAGCGGGGATCCGACTGCTGGGGCCACCACCGATCACGAGAATGGGAGCACGTGTTTAATAGAATGGCAGCACCCATAGTGTGGATAGGGAATAAGTTGTTATAACTCCTTCAAAATCGTATTATTGTTAGGAGAGCATTGCTGGTGCATCATAACAAGCTAGAAGGTGCAATTTGTAAGTAGACCGAGTGGTTAATCGGTAAGCTGGGAAAGAAAAGGATTCACCATTTTATTACTAACTGTACACCACAATTAACAGAAAGTGAATTATTTAAAATATGAATGAGGCTCAACACAAAGTTAAGAGTGGGAAAGAAATCATTAAAGGGAAAGGCCAGTTGTTAGAGCCCAAGGCAGGATCAATTATGCAGATTCATGACCACAGCATATGGTCTTGAACCAATAACTTGCATATATAGTTTGTGCACTTTATTTCTACAAGTACATTAATCATGTAGACTAGTAGTATGTACGTGCACTTTAGTTTCTAGACACTATGACATCTGTCTGATACACACATCATAAAGAACTGGTTTGAGAGTGTAACCTTTGCTATCTTCATGAACACCAGTTATATAGTAAATGTGCCGCTATAGATTGTTGCTACAAATGCTCTATCTACGTCAGACATTTTTGTTATTTGGAAAAGCAAAATAGGTTTCATTAATGGCACCAGTAAGCAATATAAACACACAAATAGTGCTTATAGAAAGATGTAACATGCGTGCAATGCTATGGTTTCTTAAATTTTTACATAAAATTGTTAACTGCATGCGTAGAGCCACGTATTGTTGATCATTCACCCCCGTCTGACTTGGCTTTGGCTGTGTGCAAGGCCCCTTTAATGAGCACTGATCGACTTGTAAAGTATATTGTAAATTGACACTCATTATTGACCCGGTGTAAGAGCACCCTTATGCCACTATGTTCTCTTCCACTCCTGTGTTTGGAGTTCCCTAGACTCAAAGGGGTTGTCTAGTATCAGGAAGAAAGAGGACAACCCTTGAGAGCTCCCTGAAATATGGAACAAGTAAGACAGATCCATTGCTGTCGCTTCGGTTCTCCCAGTCAGGCTCCACTTACCTGGTGGTGACATCATGTTGATGACACATAACATCACTGCTACAGCCAATCACTTGCCTCATTGCATCCTGCCAGACAGCTGGCCGTATTAACGTGATGTCACCGCTGCAGCCATGGAAATACGGCCGGCCAGGAGAACCCCTTCAAAGTGACTTCCGTTATTGTGGATACATCCTTGTACAATAAGTCTTATAAAACCATATGTGTATTGGATGCACCCTGAACCAACATAGGGAAATGCCTTCCTGCAGGTAGTACAATAACTTTTGTACATTACTGAAGCATGCTGATACCAATTGTTAATTTGGGACCAGATCTTGAGCATGGCTTCCACGTTTTATGAACGCTTATGACAATACAAGATACACTGTTTATCTCATAATATCTAATGATATTTGGCAGTATAACATAGTAAAAAAAACTAGATATACAGATGCTTTCTACTGTGACAGAGGCCAAAGGGACACTCTTTTGGACTCTGTGGGTATGTTATGGCTACGATCGGCATATGCATCAGAAGCTTTCCTGGCCCATATGCCGAATATGTTTACATAGCTTGAAGTTTTTTTTTAGTTTTTTTTTTACTTATTCTAACATGTCTGTGTTTTATATAGGAACAGTCTTAATCCTAACCAATTACATTGTCTTCAGCCATCGGCAAGTTTTATAATGCACGTTTACAACTGCTATTTATTTGAATGACCTTTATATAAATGCTTAATTGACTTTACTAGGATTTGAACCTGTGAACTCTAACACGGCAACCGAGGGTGATAAATGGCTCAGTCAAACGTTGTTTATTTTACGTTAATGCAACTCTTTGTTTAATCTTACTGAGGGCATGAACTGGCCATTAATGCTCGCTTTGGAGAACATACTTAAAATAATTATAAGAGCTTTGTATATACTTTCTTGAAAGTTATGATAAAAATTATACTTTAAGAGGCTGCTAGACAATTTCATCCATATCATTTCTGTTATGTCATCAAATGACTCCTTAACTTGGTGTATTATTACTTTTCAGAACTTCTGCTGATCCGTACTTTTTAATCTGTGCAATATAGCAGTATACCGACCAAGATTTCCTTGCTGGTTAGATAAAGATTTGATTCAGTGGATCTGAACATTTTGACTATTTTCTGCAGTTTTATAGAGATTGTCACTATGGTACATCATTATTTGCCATATCCAGACTACTTGAGAAGACATGGTTGGTTTATTGGATTCATATTTAATTGGCCCTAGTGTGTGTGTGTCTGAGATTGTGGCCCCTTTTGGGGACAAGTACTGATGTGAATTATGACAATCTTTGTACAACACTCCAAAATACAGTGGCTAACCTCCAATGGCGCAGACCACACAGCTGCTATGGACCTGGGGGCCCTGGGGCCAGATGGCTCCTTCTACTGTCTCATCCCAGGGGAAGTCTCTGCTATTTTTTTAAAATGGCTAGCCGAGCAGGCCGAACAAGTTAGAGCACCTTGCCCTTCCTGTCTCAAGCTAGCACTGCTACGCTGGAAAGGTAGACAAGTGTTCGCTTACTGAGAAGTGAACACACCTGGCACACAGTTCTAAGTATGTTGCTGTGTGTTTTTGTATTAGGGCAGGTGGAAGCAGAGATGGAGTGGCCAGTTGGGAAGGGGAATGGTTCCCAGGTATAGTGGCAGCCATCGGGGTATGAAGGGACCCACTTGGCTGTGGTGGTTCATTGTTTGGAGTGGTGCAGTGAGGCCTGAGTCCTGCGCTCCTCACAACAGATAATTATGCAATCAGGGGAAGTTCACACTCCATTTGTGCCCTGAGGCCACTGCACGTCTTGATGACTTACTGGTCCTATGTTAACAGGTACATGGATGAAGAAGGGTCCCTGTGAGTTACACATCCAGCTGTGGCTACTGAGCTGTGCCCTGTAAGTGGCCATTTTGAGGGGCCCATCAGACCTATCCTCTCCCAAGGGGGACCAGGGAACTTCTACTTATGTCGGGAGGCCCGTAGGGGGAGATATCTAATGGGCATAAAAGGAAGGAATGTTTGTGGGATGGGGGGGAATTTGAAATTAAAAGGATTTTATTTTGGCAGGCACTAATGGGCATGAGTAAAGTGGATGGCACCATTGGTGTAATCACAGGGAGAAGATGCAACAGAGAATGCACTTCATGTATTGACTAATTTAATTTCAATAATTGCATTTTTGTGTGGAAAGACCTATGTAGACTTTTTCTATGGGACCCCGTGATTTCTGTGTACTCCCCTGGCAGATTATGTTGGCACTGTATATACAACAGAAATTTCAATTATTTATACAAATGAGTAAAAGTATAGCAACTTAGTTAAACACTGGCCACCATAAAATATATTCCAGTAAGTCAATCATTCTGCGCATTGTGCAAAATGTTAATAGTGGACTGAGACGTATACAGTAAATACGCTTTAAAGCAAAAGTGCATATCTGGTTTATCACTACATCATCCTACTATTTATTTCCGCTATTGACATGGCTATTTGGCTATATTAGCAGAGCTGCAGGCAGTCTCTTTGAATCACAAAGCCACCCTTATTTGATTTTTAATTATGTCACAGAACAAGATTTTTTTTATCCTTTATGCCCTCTTTTCCTTTCCAGTATAACAGAGAAACTGGGTATAAGCACAAACCTACTCTTTCATCAATTCCAGGGGCGGAATGAGAATTTAAAGTGACCCTGGAAAAAAACAAAAAATGACCCCATGTTGTAGGCAGTCCCAAATTGACAGAAGGCAGGGGTAACATAAGTAATGCCTACTTATGTTACCCCTGCCTTCTGTCAATTTGGGACTGCCTACAACATGGGGTCATTTTTTGTGCCGGCCAGCAATATTGTAGTGCAGCTGAAAATACCACCCCAACAAAACCAAATACCACAGTCCAGCATATAAAATTGCCTCCCCATCTCCTCAGGACAGCGATACAATTGAATGCAGGAGGGCACTCTCCACCACCAGCCAGGTACATAAGTATCTCATGCGCCTAGCATTAATTAATCAGATTGCTATGTTCTCGGAGGAGGGCCTGGGTAGCCCCCTGGGCATCGGCCCACCATGGAATTTCCCTGTAGGGGCTATGGCCAGCCCCACCCGATCTCTCCCCAAAATATGTGCAACTATTAATTACCAAATCTCCTGGAGATCCTATGTCAGGCATAACTTTTCTGTTGACTCTGTTAATATATCACAGTTACAAGATAATCCCCATCAGAAAAGCAGAGAATGTATCCAGATGCTGTACTGAAATATGTCCTTGTTGAAGATTTAACAAAAAAAGCTAATTTTTCACAGAAGGCCTGTAGTCCCTTTGCTTCTTGCATAATGCTAAAGTCTGTACTACACAGCCCGATGAGGCAGACGATTGTCGGGAGGGAAGTATTCCCTCCTGGCAATCACCTTCTCACTAGCGGAGGAGACCACTGCTATTACATGCAGCGTTCTCCCCCGCAGCATGGGAAGGAGCTATTCCATCGCTCGTCCCCATGCTGTATAGTGGTTTCCCAGCGACAGATCGTTATTAGACAGCACGATCTACCACCTGCAAACAATCCTTTTTCAACATGTCAAAAGATTTGGATTGTTCGATGAGTAGAGAGAATTTGCTCATTCATCGGGCAGTTGGCGGCAGTATTACACTGCAAGATGATCGGTAACAAGCGATAATGCAAATGCTCGTTAGCGTTTATCTACTCAAAAATCGGGCAACGTAATACCGGTTTTAGTCTGCCCATAGAAACAGCAGTGTCTGATCGTCTTCATTAGGAAGTGAGAGTGCAGCCATCAGGAGCCCAGACAATATACTGTGAGGAAATGAACATACCGGTAGTTTACTCATTTTAGCAGATTCCAGATATATTTAAAATATTTGGAATTCTCTACTTGTTTCTTATCTTGTCTCCTTTTTATGGCCCCTTCACATGTGTCCGGGGATCAAGTTCAGTTTTCTGCCTCACATAGGAGGTGAACTTAAGACAAAACTGATCCCATGGTTTTGAGGGATCATTCTTATACATCCAGTGCATCAATTGTGATGCAGATGTCAACTAGCACAGGACAGAAAAACTCTTCATGGTCAGTTTATCTGTCAGTGACGCCATCAGTGGATAGACACCGGATATGTGTGCTAAAGTGCTGTCTGCATATATCAGTTTTGTCCGCCTCCCGAGCCTAAAATATCTGGCCGGGCACAACTGATATATGTGAATCAAGAAATATAGTTGCACTTTTTCAGTCGGCAGTATTTTCTGTATGATTTGGAAACATCATAGAAAACCTGCAAAGAAAGTACGATTAAAGGTGTTGTGCAGCCTGTTTATATTGATGACTTATCCTAAGCATATGTCATCAATATCAGATCAGCGGGGGTCTGACACCTGGCACCCCCACCAATCAGCACTTTGAAGAGGAAGCAGCACTCCATGCGAGCGCAGCTTCCTTTTCATTACACTACATGTTGCCTCCTTTGTAGAAAGTAGTGTAATTACAAGTACTTGCTGCATTAAGGTGAATGGAGTGACGACGGGCAGCGTAATGAAGAGGAAAAAGTGCTCACATGGACTGCCACCTTCTATTCAAACAGCTGATCGGTGGGCGTGCTGGGTGTTGGACATCCTCTGATCATATATAAATGACCTATATCAATACAGACAGACTGCACAACCCCTTTAAGATCAGTCTGCTGATCTGTTTCATTTTGAGTTAGTGACCAGCTGAAGGAATGGGGTTTAATCAAGGGTGGGGTTTACTTATCTTTTTGTCCTACTACAGATCTAGCACAAAAGGGGGTGGCTTCTGCTCCAGCCAGTTGTCTTATAGCAACACAAGCTGTTCTGAGGATCTTTGTGATCCCCTCCGAACCTCGAACTTACCTGGAGGGCTAGAATAGCACTTATGAAAGATCTCACGGATAGTGTGTACCTCTCCAATTGTAATAACCTTTTGCAGTATTGTTGTTACTAGTGTATAAACATATGTTTGTGATATGTTCGATTATATCTTTTAATAAAAAGAGATTTGGCAAAAAAAAAAAGTGAGGAGAAGTAGGGAGCACATGGCTGAACAACTGGGGTACATATGGAATGTTTATATACTTAATGTATTATAATTTGATTTTGAAAATGTAATATTTTGTGTTTTTTAACATGCAGAATTGTTGCACTTTCATTTCGGGTTTCTGTATATGCATTATGTTACCCTGATGTTTATTGTGTTCTGTGGTACTGATGCACTAAATCTTTGCTGCATATGATTTCTTGTATATTTTTATATTGTACAAAATCCAGATTTTCAGTTGTTTACCATTATTTTAATTGTAAGTATTTTAGTTTTAATAATAAATGATTGCTATTTTTTAAATTAAATTAGCACGTAAATTACGACGGCAGGAATTATCTCTGCAGGAGCACCAGTTGCGTGGACTGTTGCTAGTAACAAGTGACATGTTCAGACTGACTTGTTGATTCATTTCATTTTCCCTATAAAGATGGTTATGAACTTAATCCGCCAAAAAACTAAATGATAGGTACACTTTTAATTAGCAAACCCCCTAAAAAGTTAATACTATTTGAACAAGCCCGCTTCTTATTCCTTACAGCAAAGAGCAACTTTTGCTATAGAGGACTCAGGGTGACCATAGATTATTTATGGTTGCCCCTTCATTTGAATGGGCGCCAGGTAATACTGCATTTCTCTTGAAGTTAATATATGGGGGTTTCAGCTGAAGATTCTGCAGCGATCAGCTGGTTGCCAATGGATCCTTTTTTAAGGTCCCTTTACACGGGACGATGTACAAGCAGATTGTTGGGAAGGAAGTGTTCCTTCCCGACAATCTGCTGATCGCTAGCGGAGGAGACCGCTGCATTTACATACAGTGATCTCCTCCAGCTCTTCCAGAGTATGGGGAGAAGTGCTCGCTAATGCCATCGTTCTTCCCCATACAGACTGGTCGTTTCCCGGCAGCAGATCATGTTTGTACAGTACAATCTGCCACTGGGAAACAAGGATTTTTTTGTGCTGCACAAATGATCCAAGTACCCTATGAACAAGCATTTCACTCGTTCATTGGGAAATCGGCGGTGCATTTTCACCGCCAGTTTATCTCTTTAGCCATGACCTGTTCAATTCTCGGTCTGTGTAAAGGGCTCTTAAGTTATCCAAATGTTGCAATCTCTTTTAGATTAATCAATAAGGTTTTTTTTAAGTTATAGTTTTTTCTTTTCTTATAGGTGCCATATAATATGCAGGGTAAACCATTTACTATATTGAATAAAAGCCCAAATTGCAACCATACCTAGAATATTTTTACCAGAAGCATATTTAAATTCTCTATAGACAAATGTACCCATTGATTTAATTCATCCACATTTATGAAATAAAACCCATTGCGTTTAGCAAGTATGTCAAGTCAGGAGACCTGCTTGTTTTTCTGAAGAATTTGGGATGAATCCTGAGGTGCCTCAGCAGTGACCTTGTATGGGAGAGTTAGAAAAAAAAGACCATTCATCATCTACTGCCATCTGACTAAGTGAATCCACAACAGATTCCATAATTCTGGAGAATAGAAATGTAAAAATAACACAGGCTATTGTTCTGTCTGCACAGGCTTTCACAATGGACAGCACACTAGAGATTGCCTTATCAGATTTGTTTTGCAGCAGAACTAATGTGTGCATAATTTTGCAGAGCATTACGAATCAGTACACATTTGTTTTAAAGTTTTTAAAGCCATGTGATTTAACCCCTAACAACCAATATACGCAAATTCACAAATCAGACTGACTACAGTAATAAGTCAGTCATGACTGTCAAAGCTGGATTCCGGTGGCAACTGGGGTCCAGTGATGTAACAGAAGTCTGAAACAAGCTGTCACGCAATCCCCGTTAGAACTGATCTGTAGGAGAGGTACAGATCTTTTACTTTTGGATAGTCTATGTGAAACTGTACCCAATATTAAATTATATATGCTTGATAGTTTCTTTATCTCATTGATAACAACATAAGATGCAACAAGAACAGTCCAATATAGTAGTGTTAAAGTGAACCGGTCATCAGAATTGACATATAGAGCTGATTAAAAATTCTTAGTGTGTATTCTCAAGTCATTCTTAACCCCTTTGGGACACAGCCTTATTTCACCTTAACCCCTTAAGGACGCAGGGCGTACCGGTACGTCCTAACTTTAAATGCAGATTCCGGCGCCGCGGGGGTTAATGGAAACGGGATGCCGGCTGAAATCATTCAGCCGGCATCCTGTGACAATGCCAGGGGGGGTCATGTGACCCCCCCCTATTGGCGATCGCCGCAAACCGCAGGTCAATTCAGACCTGCGGTTTGCTGCGCTTTTTGCAGTTTCTGATCCCCGCGGTCCCTGACCGCGGGGATCAGAAACTTTAGTGTACCTCAAATATAGATTTTACATCCCCCCTGCACCCCTGCATGATTTTTTGCCGGCGGGTGGTGCAGGGGGGGGAGTTGTGGGCGGTGGAGGCGGGCGGTGCGGCAGACGGGATCGCGATCCCCCGCCCGCCTCCCCTTGAAAATTCGTTGGTGTAGAGTGGGTATACCAGGGTGCCAGCACATTGCTGGCACCCTGGTATAAACGGCTGACATCGGTGATGCGATGTCAGCCGTTTAACCCTTTCCATACAGCGGTCCGTACGGACCGCTGTATGAAAAAAGTTAACAGTAAGAAGTAGCTCCCTCCCTCTCCCATCGGGGGGCTGCAGTGCCTTTGCAGCCCCCCGAATGGAGAGGGAGGGAGCTACCAGACAGCCCCCCCAGAGCCCCGTCCTTACCCTTCCCCGTCTGCGCAGTTCTGACCACTACTGAGCAGACGGGGAAGGTTCCCATGGCAACAGGACGCCGTCTCAGGCATCCTGCTGTCCATGGTGCTGAACAGATCTGTGCTGAAGGCAGAGATCTGTTCAAAGTGTAAGTAAAATACAGTACTGTACAATATATATTGTACTGTACTGTATTATACAGACATCAGACCCACTGGATCTTCAAGAACCAAGTGGGTCTGGGTCAAAAAAAAAGTGAAAAAAAAAGTAAAAATCAAAAAAACACATTTATCACTGAATAAAAATGAAAAAAATAAAATTTCCTACACATGTTTGGTATCGCCGCGTCCGTAATGACCTGATCTATAAAACGGTCATGTTACTTTCCCCGCACGGTGAACGCCATAAAAAAAAAAAAAAAAAACTATTAGGAAATTTAAATTTTGCCCACCTTAGTTCCCAAAAAAGGTAATAAAAGTGATCAAAAAAGTCGCATGTACGCCAAAATAGTACCAATCAAACCGTCATCTCATCCCGCAAAAATCATACCCTACCCAAAATAATTGCCAAAAAACTGAAAAAACTATGGCTCTTAGACTATGGAAACACTAAAACATGATTTTTTTTGTTTCAAAAATAAAATCATTGTGTAAAACTTAAATAAATAAAACGAAGTATACATATTAGGTATCGCCGCGTCCGTATCGACCGGCTCTATAAAAATATGACATGACCTAACCCCTCAGGTGACCACCGTAAAAAATAAAAATAAAAACTGTAAAAAAAGCCATTTTGTCATCTTACGTCACAATAAAGTGTAATAGCAAGCGATTAAAAAGTCATGTGCACCCCAAAATAGGGCCAATCAAACCGTCATCTCATCCCGCAAAAAATGAGACCCTACTTAAAATAATCGCCCAAAAACTGAAAAAACTATGGTTCTTAGACTATGGAGACACTAAAACATTTTTTTTGTTTTAAAAATGAAATCATTGTGTAAAACTTACATAAATAAAAAAAATTGTATACATATTAGGTATCGCCGTGTCCGTGACAACCTGCTCTATAAAATTACCACATGATCTAACCTGTCAGATGAATGTTGTAAATAACAAAAAAAAAAACGTGCCAAAAAATCTATTTCTTGTTAACTTGCCACACAAAAAAAGTGTAATATAGAGCAACCAAAAATCATATGTACCCTAAACTAGTACCAACAAAACTGCCACCCTATCCCCTAGTTTCTAAAATGGGGTCACTTTTTGGAGTTTATACTCTGGGGGTGCATCAGGGGGGCTTCAAATGGGACATGGTGTCAAAAAAAACAGTCCAGCAAAATCTGCCTTCCAAAAACCGTATGGCATTCCTTTCCTTCTGCGCCCTGCCGTGTGCCCGTACAGCGGTTTACGAACACATATGGGGTGTTTCTGTAAACTACAGAATCAGCGCCATAAATAATGAGTTTTGTTTGGCTGTTAACCCTTGCTTTGTAATTGGAAAAAAATATTAAAATGGAAAATCTTCCAAAAAAGTGAAATTTTGAAATTGTATCTCTATTTTCCATTAAATCTTGTGCAACACCTAAAGGGTTAACAAAGTTTGTAAAATCAGTTTTGAATACCTTGAGGGGTGTAGTTTCTTAGATGGGGTCACTTTTATGGAGTTTCTACTCTAGGGGTGCATCAGGGGGGCTTCAAATGGGACATGGTGTCAAAAAAAACAGTCCAGCAAAATCTGCCTTCCAAAAACCGTATGGCATTCCTTTCCTTCTGCGCCCTGCCGTGTGCCCGTACAGCGGTTTACGAACACATATGGGGTGTTTCTGTAAACTACAGAATCTGGGCCATAAATAATGAGTTTTGTTTGGCTGTTAACCCTTGCTTTGTAACTGGAAAAAAAATATTAAAATGGAAAATCTGCCAAAAAAGTGAAATTTTGAAATTGTATCTCTATTTTCCATTAAATCTTGTGCAACATTTAAAGGGTTAACAAAGTTTCTAAAATCAGTTTTGAATACCTTGAGGGGTGTACTTTCTTAGATGCGGTCACTTTTATGGAGTTTCTACTCTAGGGGTGCATCAGGGGGCTTCAAATGGGACATGGTGTCAAAAAAACAGTCCAGCAAAATCTGCCTTCCAAAAACCATACGGCGCACCTTTCACTCTACGCCCCGCTGTGTGGCCGTCGGGTAGTTTACGGCCACATATGGGGTGTTTCTGTAAACGGCAGAGTCAGGGCAATAAAGATACAGTCTTGTTTGGCTGTTAACCCTTGCTTTGTTAGTGGAAAAAATGGGTTAAAATGGAAAATTAGGCAAAAAAATGAAATTCTCAAATTTCATCCCCATTTGCCAATAACTCTTGTGCAACACCTAAAGGGTTAACAAAGTTTGTAAAATCAGTTTTGAATACCTTGAGGGGTGTAGTTTATAGAATGGGGTCATTTTTGGGCGGTTTCTATTATATAAGCCTCGCAAAGTGACTTCAGAGCTGTAGTGGTCCCTAAAAATTGGGTTTTTGTAAATTTCAGAAATATTTCAAGATTTGCTTCTAAACTTCTAAGCCTTGTAACATCCGCAAAAAATAAAATATCATTCCCAAAATGCTACAAACATGAAGTAGACATATGGGGAATGTAAAGTCATCACAATTTTTGGGGGTATTACTATGTATTACAGAAGTAGAGAAACTGAAACTTTGAAATTTGCAAATTTTTCTAAATTTTTCGTAAATATGGTATTTTTTTATGCAAAAAAATTCACTTTTTTGACCCAATTTTAGCAGTGTCATGAAGTACAATATGTGACGAAAAAACAATCTCAGAATGGCCTGGGTAAGTCAAAGCGTTTTAAAGTTATCAGCACTTAAAGTGACACTGGTCAGATTTGCAAAGGCCAAGTCCTTAAGGTGAAATAGGGCTGAGTCCTTAAGGGGTTAAGGACCAGGCCGTTTTCTGCAAATCTGACCAGTGTCACTTTAACTAGTAAAAACTTTAAAACGCTTTGACTTATCCAGGCCATTCTGAGATTGTTTTTACGTCACATATTGTACTTCATGACACTGGTAAAATGAAGTAAAAAAAAATAAAAAAAATTATTTATAAAAAAAATACAAAATGTAGCAAAAAATTGTACAAAATTGAAAAATTTTACATTTCTCTACTTCTATAATACACTTCTAACTGATTTTACAAACGGCGTTAACCCTTTAGGTGTTCCACAAGAGTTAATGGCAAATGCAGATAACATTTCTGAATTTAGATTTTTGGGCACATTTTCCATTTTAACCCATTTTTTCCACTAACAAAGCAAGGGTTAACAGCCAAACAAGACTGTATCTTTATTGCCCTGACTCTGCTGTTTACAGAAACACCCCATATGTGGCCGTAAACTACTGTACGGCCACACGGCGGGGCATAGAGGGAAAGGAGCGCCGTGTGGTTTTTGGAGGGCTGATTTTTATGGACCAGTTTATTTACACCGTGTCCTGTTTCAAGCCCCCTGATGCACCCCTTGAGTAGAAACTCCCTAAAAGTGACCCCATTTTGGAAACTACGGGATAAGGTGGCGATTTTGTTGGGACTATTTTTAGGGTACATATGATTTTTGGTTGCTCTGTATTTTAATTCTGAAATTTCATCTCCATTTGCCATTAACTGTTGAAGAACACCTAAAGGGTTAATGAAATTTGTAAAATCAGTTTTGAATACCTTGAAAAGTGTATTTTCTTAGATGGGGTCACTTTTAGGGAGTTTTTACTCTAGGGGTGCATCAGGGGGGCTTCAAAAGGGACATGGTGTCAATAAAAAAGGCCATCAAAAACTGCCTTCCAGAAACCATGTCGGTCCTTTCCTTTTGCGCCCTGCCTTTTAGTGATGTGGCGTTTCTGTAAACTGCAGTATCAGGGTAATAAATATTAAGTTTTGTTTGTTTGTTAACCCTTGCTTTGTTACCGGAAAAAACTGATTAAAATGGAAAAGTGCCAAAAATAGCTGTTTTGGCACCGTTTAATTTTTTTTTATTTTTTACCGGGTTAATCTGGGGGGTTAGGTCATGAGGTATTTTTATAGAGGAGATTCTTACGGGCGCGGCGATACCTGATAAGTTTACTTTTTTACAATTATTTCGGTTTTAGACTATATTATCCTTTTTTATACAATTTTTTTTGGGGTATCTCTAAAGTCTAAGAGTCATATTTTTATTTTTTCAGCCGATTATCTTATGTAGGGGCTCATTTTTTGCGGGATGAGAGGACGGTTTTATTGGCGCTATTTTGGGGGCTATATGACTTTCTGGTCGCTTGCTATTAAGCTTTTTGTTATGTAAGGTGACGTTTTTAGTTTTTTTTTTGGACCGTGTCTTTATAGAGGAGATTCTTACGGGCGCAGCGATACCTAATAAGTCTACTTTTTTTACAATTATTTAGGTTTTAGACTATATTATCCTTAAGTACCAGGACAACATGCCGTAAAAAAATAAAAAATAAAAAAAAAGGTTTCTGACGTCTTGACTAGGTATCTCATGGAGTCATCGGGGAGTAGTTCTGTCTGAGGGGAGTCACGAGTCATCTCCCTGCTTAACCATTTTGTTCTCGATGACCTCCCCTCTGCCTCTCCCACATCGCCCCTTTGTTTTCTGACGTCACCACCAGCCGAGCAAAATCTCGCTCTGGCGCAGAATATTTCCATGCACTGCCGTGTTACAGGCATGCACAGAGAGCGCTTGAAGCCGAAGTGTAGAGATGGAGAACGAGATGGGCATGAAAGGGGGGAGATGACTCATGACAGCCCTCAGGTGGAACAGCGCCTCTATGACTCTAAGTTTTTTTTGTTTTGTTTTTTTACATGAATACAATATTTATGAGCATAGAAAAAAAGTCAATTTAGGAATTATTGGAGGATGCACAGTAAGATAATGTAATCAGATCTAGTTGTCAATCCTGATGACAGGTTCCCTTTAACAGAGGTCCTAACTACATGTTCACATGTCTATACATTGGATTTTGCCAAAGAAGTGCTGTCATAATGGAAACATCAATGCGCAAATGCACACACCACTACATACTGTATCTACATATCTCCATATCTGCTCATGCACACTCACTACATACTGTATCTACATATCTCCATATCTGCTCATGCACACTCCCTACATACTGTATCTGCATATCTCCATATCTGCTCATGCACACTCCCTACATACTGTATCTGCATATCTCCATATCTGCTCATGCACACTCACTACATACTGTATCTGCATATCTGCTCATGCACACTCACTACAAAAATGAGCACATATATATGCAAAGTAAGAATCTTTCAAAAATAAAAATGTTAGTCATTTTTATCAATTAACAAAATGCAAAGTGAATGAGCAAAAGATAAATCTGAATCAAATCAAGATATGGTGTGACCACCCTTTGCATTCAAAACAATATCAGTTTTTCTACGTAGACTTGCGCACAGTTTTTGAAGGATATCGTCAGGGAGTTGTTCCAAACATCATGCAGAACTTACCACAGATCTTCTGTGGATGTAGGCTTGCTCAAATCTGTCTGTCTCTTCATGTAGTCAAGAGTCAGGGATGCCGGGTGGGAGCATTATATGTCAGCAGGACAATCAACTAGTAAGTGTCTGTACTAGTGACTTGTAATGCTGCCTGTGCCTACCTGCCTGACTTTGGCCTCCAGGCTGTAAAAATCTCATATGACCCTGCATATGCATTCCAATACACTTCAATATTAAACATAATGTTGGGTATCCAGTAAGGATTTAAAGCAGTTTTCCATTATAGACAAGAAACTAGGAATATATATATATACTATAAATGATCACAAACTTTCAGTGTTGCATAAGTAGATTGAAATATACAGTATTTGGTAGTCATTGCAGAGGCGAGCAAGATGTCCAGCTAAAGTTATCAATACTGAGACATCCATCTTTTTATTGCCACATTCTTACTTTATTGTGATTCATCCCAGTTTCCCAAACATTTAGTAACACACACTGGGGAATCGTGATATGCATGTCAAGACTCTTTTTAGAGAATGCTTGTTCCCTATAATTGCCTTGTGTAAAGGTGCCGCTTATCACTCAATGAACGAACAAACGCTCATTGATCAGGAGAAAGCATCATTTATTACAAGCCCCAAATCATAATTTCTTGGCAGCATTTCTTGTTTTGTGTAAATGGAGAACTGCTGCCCAGAAACAACTGATCTGTATGGCGACAAGTGAGTAGCGATCGCTTTTCCCTGTACAGGAGAGATGATTGCTGCATGTAAATGCAGCTCTCATTTCCACTGACGAGCAGGAAGTTGAATAATTGCCTGCACAGTTGGCCCAAGTAAAGGGATCTTTAGACAATATTTACTATGGACATCACCCCTTGGTTGACTTGTTTGACTTATGTGTAGTTTCTTCCAAAATTGTGGCGCACAGCATTGATAAATATGGTGCATGTTTGGGCTTCTTTTAGGCAGGCTTGCTGTTAAATGCTATAGCACCACTGTTTAGAGAAGAAATGCAGTATATCAATCCCTTGTTATTTTTAGAATTGCTTCCTTTTAATGGGAATCTCCCCATAATAATGATAATTCTGTTTATTCGTTAAGTTGCTAATATAAAAGTATAATGGGGAATTTGAGTTCCGTTTCCAATTGCAGCTGCAGGCCTAGCAAAGAAGAAAGTAAGCATTTTTGTACAGAGAAAAAAAATGTATTGAAATAAATGTGCTTTGTTATGATACATACGAAACGGCTGACGCCTCTCTGACTCTATCTGTTTCCACACAGGTATTTTGTGGTAAAGTAAAAAGTGCTCACAACTTGTTTAACCTTCCTTTTTAATGATGTGTTGGCCGCTTTTGTGGCAAGTAATGCATATTGTTATTTATTTACATCAGTTAATTAGCTGAAGTACATTGAAGATAAATGTACACAGATGTCCTCTCTGCAATTAGCTTTACACATAAAACTTTATGTGCTTCATGGCTTGTAGCATGCCTTCTTGTTTTTAGATTTACTTCAGGGTGACCTCTGATTCCACATCTCTGACTATTATAGCCACTAGCCCACCCATTCTGCTGGAATGACCTTTTTTTCTGCAATCTATGCTTGCAAATAAATCTCCTGATAAGCCAGCGTAAACTGTAAGAAGTGCATGCATGGCGCTATAGATATGAAAACACTAATTTATTGGCACAAAAATAGAGTAGAATGTAGAGTGTCCTTTAACCTGTAAAATCTGAGAATTTAAATCATACAAGGTTTCAGCATCTCTGAAGGCTTCCTTTGACCTGTGTCATAACCAAAAATCTGATAGGACTACTAGTATAATTATAGTAGGAATACAAACTTTAGCATGTACACTAATAAACCATAATGCTAGGGTGCTGCCGCACTACACCATTTTTTTTTTTTTTTTTTTTTTAGCATTTTATCTAGTAAAACATGCCTTGAAATTCATGTGTTTTTATCAAGCAGATTGTTGGGTGACTTTTTTTAGTTGCATGTTTTTTTAGACTTTTTTTTAACATCTGAGAAAAATGTCACACCCAGAGGATGCTGAAATTTAATAAACAAAAATAACACCAATGGAGCAAAAACCCAAGGGAGATTGACTTAAAACTCAACTATTCAAACACTTTGTACATTGTTTTATAATTCTCTATTGTTTAACATGTAACATCACTGTTATTTGCGCATAAAAAAAGACAAAAAATGTGGCATTTTTGAAAGAGGAGGTACATTGTAACCACCCTTAAACCACTGACAGACGAAGTGAATGACATTGTTTATATTGTGACAATGACACTTGCAGGGGCGGATTGGACTGTTGTATTTGGCTTTGTTGTGGTGGTATAATGTGCCACAATATGGTAGCCCTGCCCTACAAAACGGGGCCACTTTTAGTATTTTTTCCCCAGAGCCTCTTTAAGTTCCCAGTCCGCATTTGTCAAGCAGTGAGATATATTTGGCAGCAAAATGAACCCTCAATTTTTGAATTTGATCTGTTGAAAGCAGTTATAATGTGCAAACATAAGGATCTGATTGACTTTGACAAGGGCCAAGATGAAGGCTAGCTGAACTCTAAAACTGCAGGTCTTGTGTTTTTTTTTTTTATGGTATTCAATCGTTGGTACCTGCCAAAAATTGGTCCAAGGAGGGGACAGTCTGTGGATTAGCAACAGTGCCTTGGGTGCCCAAGTCTAATTGATGTGTATGCAAAGCAAATGTTAGCCTGTCTTGTGCAATCCCTTAGGTGAGCTATAGTGCTGTAGCAAAAATTGTGGAAACAGTTAATGCTGGTGTTACATCAGCAGCCCATGTCTGTTGCTTCTCTGCTACTCCTATTAAGATAATTATTCATTGAACTACTGTCACTTCCATTTTTGCCTTCACCACCATTCTTTGCTGTGTGTGCAGTTTACCAATGAATGTGTCCTCTTCTGTTTGTCTATCCATGTACTGAACTTCTGCCTGTTAACCGACTCTGGTTCTCCGCTGCCTGCCTTGATCTTAGCCTTTTTACTGTAGTGACCTATTGCTACCTGCTCTGACCTCAGATTGTTTCAAGAAATTGTTCTCTGCCTGTTTATTGACTACAAATAATACCTGACCCCTTGGTGCTTCTCACCGGTGTCGCTTACCCCTGTGGGTCAGCTGCCAGCTTCACTGGGACTATTCCAAGAGGACCTGGTAGGTCCGATGCACTGAGGGCAAGATTCCTGTATAGAGATTAAAGGTTGAATACCAGGGGATAGCCAGGATAACGCTCTTAGGACTATCCCAAATTCAAACTGGTTATTTGGTACAGTGGGTCCACGCCCACTTCCCGTTAAAGCTGGCTGTGATAGACAGGTGTCAGAATACACAGCGCAGCACTGCTTTGTGCCACAATCTGTGAATTTTCCCCGATCACACGTGGTCTAAAAAAGTGGGCGGGGAAGAGGACGAGCTGGTAGGCCAGTCTCATTCATCGTTTTCTACACCTGATGGTCTAAATTTACAATAGCACAGAAGCTGTCTTATATTTAGAAGAGGCGGTGGATTCTCTGAAGTTATGGAGAGGCCTTCACCTCTACATAACTCTGGTAGATCCAGCGCAGGGACTTATTAAGACCGGCATCTAAAACGCCGGTCTTAATAAATGTGCGCCATAGTGTTGTAAATACAGGCAAGGCTTTAGTAAAAAAAAAATGTTAACATTTCTATGCTTCCTTTAGTTCTATTGTGTGTATAAATGACACCTAAGCTGATTTATTTTGCTTTCTTATAAAAAAAAAAAATGATATGCATCGAAAAAAGGAAAGGGCCTTGAAACTGAAATTGACCTTTTGCTTGGTAGTTCTATGCTAAACAGGGAAAATGATTACTAACAATAGCGAACCATAAAAAACAAAGCAGCTGTCTTAAAAGGTGTGTAATGGGAAATATATTGGAAAAGGTTGCAGTTGAGGTTAAAACAGGGTGCCTGTTACTCCACAATATATGGCAAAGTTTCTGAAAAAGTATTTAAAAAAGAAAGAAATAAGGATATGTTCAGATGAATTCCACACCACAAATCTGCAACAAATTATAATGCTCAGTACAGTTTTCTAAACCCATTCACGTGTAGCAGAAAAAGATGTGCAGATTACAGGCCACTCTGCAGATTATCATGCCTATTATCTTTTGGAATTACAGGAGATTTTTGGATTCACCTTTTCCAATGCAAATTTGTATGTACCATGTCAATTAGGCTGTACTGATACCATGTATAGTCAACAAACATATGTTCTATAATAAAAAAGCAGTTCTCACCTCTTTAACCCCCCTATGGATCCAGTGCAGCCGCATCGCTGGTCTTTGTTTACAGGCTGCTAGAAGCAAGGTGCTTTACCAGCACACAATCATTTGTCTCAGCAATCAAGTGCCATACTTCCTGGCATCATGGCTCATTGAGGCATACCAGATATGGTGGTATTACTGGTGGTACATTAGGCACACTCCCCAGCTGATCAGTGGAATACGGATACTGCATCACCATGCCATTTGCTTAGGCTTCATGCACATCTTAAATCTCCCCAAATTTGTGCTGCAACACTCTGAGGAGTCCAATGCAATGCCAGGTACGGTAACTCCACTAGTAGGCTCCTAGGCTAGAATACAGTACCAAAGTTACCTTAACGGATGTGTGAACAAAGCCTTACCCCAAAGTGAATAAGGTAAACTGATTGGGTATTACAGATGTATTGATGTCATTGAGCAGCGCTATCAGCTTTACTTTAGGAAATAATCATTTACGCTGACTGATAGCGCTCATTAGAGTGCTGCTGCACGTATTGGTGGAGATTTGTTAATTTAAATATGCATATCTAAAGTCATCTTCATTTTTAACCGAAAACTGCTGTACATGCTTTGCACCACATTTATTATGTGTATTAGTTACTTTTTACATCTCACTAGATGTGGGGCTCGGCACACAGGGAAAGGAGTGTGGATTGAAAGGTTTAACTGTGAATCAAATTTGCACCGCAATTCTGATGCAAGACTTTAATTGAAAGTAAGCCAACCAATATGTGGAAAAGTGTGGAAATTTCAAAGAACTAATCTTTAACCTTCCCCTGTCTATAATGACAAAGAGGCTTCTGTATTGAAGTATGTATTAAGTCAGAGATGCTCAACCTGCGGCCCTCCAGCTGTTGGAAAACTACAACTCCCAGCATGCTTGGACAGCTTACCGCTATTAGGACATGCTGGAAATTGTAGTGTAGCAACAGCTGGAGGGCAGCAGGTTGAGCATCCCTGTGTTAGGTGATTGGCAGTCTAGTAGCACCTCTCATTTTTTGGATGAAGTTTCTGAGTTACTGAGCACTGTATGTACTGTACAGCGCCCTGAAGAAGCTCCTGTCCTATAGATAAAACTCATTTTTTTTTGTTATTTTAGCGCGCTGTTAACCAACTTTTTCATATTTTTATTGTCTCAAGTTGCAATATTTGTTAAGCTATATAAGGCGCCCTGAGTCAAATTAATATTGTAAATTGAGAAAGCACCAAATTGCTAAGAGTTATAAAAAAAAATATTTGAAGAGTATGTGTTTCTATCATGTCTGGACTGTTTGGCAGACAGATGCAAAACTTGACCGATCAGCATGATTTAAAGACCTAACTGGGTCATGAAATATTTCTTCTTAATTTCACCTAATGGCGAAACTTTGAAGGAAATAGTGCAGGCCCCATACTTGATAACATCACCAATCAAGAACAAAGGTGAGGCCTCTATGGAAGCACTAGGTCCTGCCATGACTCCCCCAGTGTGTACTGCAATAAAAAGACAGGTTTTATTATCTTAAGCACTGTGTGCTGAGTGCTCAGTATTTATAGACTCCCTTTAAGCAATAATGTCGGTAAATGGTAGATCCCATTAAAAACATCTTGTTCTGGCATCCCAGGGCAGCGATTTGTTCTCTCTTCACTCTGGCCAGCCCTAGTCCTCCTACACACTTCAGGATGTTAACTCTGACCTCATCTGCACATTTCCAAACAATATCTCTTTCCTCTGGTCCCCTATTAGAAGTGACTGAGCTGGTTGTCAAAGGTCAGGAGGTCAGAATATTTTCCACTAATCGCGGTTTGCTACTGCTGGACTAGGAGTCATCTCCAGTGCTTATGTGTCTTAATTGCCCTCTGATGTTACCTTAGTTTGTTCTCATAAAACTAGAGCTCTGGGAGCCATTAGACCTTAATGTAGCAAGCTTACATACGTGTCCACCAAGAATAAATGATATTTACAACTACCGGTACCTTTTCTGTAATTTTCAAAGAATGCTTAGCACCACTTAGGTAGGGCAAGGTTGTTACCTCTGGAAAGGCAGTTTTTGAGCAACATCCACTACACCATTCCCTATGGCTCATGATTTTGTAATTTTGTACTAAGGAAATGAAGATTTATCTCCATTCTTCATTCATGTCAATAAATGCTACATTTTATTTTGGCCTTATACAATGCAGTACGTTCTCCTAATGATTTTTAATTGATTAATATGGGAGTATCTCTATCCTTCGGGTAGAGTGTGTGGCTACTTGCCTAACACCATCAGTATGCCCTCTCTAGAACATATAAAGAGGGTTTTAAGAGTTTTCGCCTTCAATTATATTTGTAGGCTAATTTTCACACTAGTGAGCTTTCCATTTGGATGTGCTCCGTTTTGTGAACGGACAGCATTTGCACTGAATATTGACCCATTAATTTCAACAGGAATATATACGTGAAAATTGTTTTTCACTGACCATCTGTCCATTCAGCAAAAATCGCAACATGTTCTGTACTCTTACATTTGTCATGCACGATCCATGTAAGTCAATGGGTCGGTAAAAAAAAACTGACAGCATTCAGATGGTGTATTTTTCTCTGGTAGTTGCTAGGAGATGCTGTGTGTTACTCTTATAATAATCTTTATGTATATAGCGCCAACTTATCCTGCAGCGCTTTACAGTTCAGGGGTTCATGTACAAACAGTCATAAATAACAGCAACAGACAAGTCAATAATTACAACAAGAGAAATGAGGACCCTGCTCACAAGAGCTTACAATCTATGAGGAGATAGGGGTGATACAAAAGGTAAAAGTGCTTGTTTTGTGCAATGGTCCAGCCATCTTGGGAGCAAAAGGTAACAGATATAAAGCTGCATGAGCCGGTCAGCAGCAAATATATGAAGCGCTTCTGGGAGCATGGGTGCAGTTGAGAGTTTGGTGAAGGATCATGTTAAGGAAATGATAAATGGGCTACGTGGAGAGGAGTTAGATCAGGGGATGTAATAGGCCACCCTAAAAAGATGTGTTTTTAGGGAGTGCTTAAAACTATGTATGTTTTGATTTAACCTGATTTCATGGGGTAGGGTGTAACGGATCTCCTGGCACCCCAACTGGGTACATCCGTTGATGGATGCTCCTAGTGCTTCCCGAGGGCTACAAGCACTCGACACCGTAAGCACTGCTGACCCCACAAACCTCCGCAGCTTGGTTGGGATATTGCTGTTTTCTACCCACCCTGGACTTACGACAAGGCGTCCAGGTTCCAGTGGGTGAACCTCTTTTCCTTCAGAGAGCGATGCAGTAACAAGCTCTTAAAAGAGCTCAGGGATTATAGCCAGAGGAGTATACAGCGTATAGCTTTCCCTAGTGTAGATGCAACCTTTTTCCCACAAACATGAGACGAGGCTCTATGTTGAGGGTAAAATGGGAACTCTTTAATGGGGCTACATGTCAGCCTTTTATGCAGATCTTCCAGCAAGGGACACCCCCCTGTGGACCTTGTGAAAGACTGAGACAGTTATTACATTAGCCAATCATGCATTTACAGTATGGAAACACTCCCAGCAATTGTACACAACCCCCCTTCCCCTGCCTGTGATACAATTAACAAACACAATGGGCTCTGCATGTGATAACATTAACTAACACAATGGGCTGTGCCTGTGATACAATTACCAAGCACAATGGGCTAACTTAATCACTCACAGGCAGAAAACACACATTTCTCCCGAGAGCAAGCATGGCTTTCCTGACGAAAACAGTTCCACAGATTTAGACTGTGCGGCTGGTCTACCTTCTCCTTCAAAGTTTTAGTATATGGGCCATAATCTTGAGGCAAAAGACTGGCAAACAAGCCTCTCCAAAACCCAGTGGCGAGGTTATTTCTGCCACACAGGGCATTCCAGAGAACCAGTGCATCTCGGGAGAAGTCTTGGAGCCGGGAGTGAGAGGTTCAGATTACGGTGGAAGTCAGTTGTAAGTCTTTGGCTGAACGGAGAGCATGGGTAGGGTGGTAGACAGAGATGAGGGAAGAGATGTAGGGGAGTACAGCACTGTGCAGAGCTTTGTGGGTGAGGACGAGCAGTTTAAATTGGATTCTATAGTGTATGGGCAACCAGTGCAATGACTGGCACGGAGTGGAGGCATCGGAGTAGTGGTTGGACAGATAGGTGACCCTGGCTGCTGCATGGAATAGATTGCAGAGGGGAAGAGTCTAGTGAGGGGAAGACCAATTAATAGTGAGCTTTTCTTCACATGTGTGAAAAACGCATGTAAAACTAATGCAATCCTGATGTAAAAAACTGAAACGGTGAACACAATAGCAAACAAAACTGATTCAACTTGCATGTGAAACCATCAGTTTTTCACTGAACAGCCCTTGACACATT
This sequence comes from Bufo gargarizans, assembly GCF_014858855.1. NCBI lineage: Eukaryota > Metazoa > Chordata > Amphibia > Anura > Bufonidae > Bufo > Bufo gargarizans. The sequence continues at coordinate 287,414,919 of NC_058082.1, forward strand.
TCGTTTCACTCATGTGAGAGAGCCCTATGCCCTGCTGGTCTTCCACTCTGTATTTAGGATCCAGGCCACTGGGATTGAGCCTCTGTTTACTAAAACTTCATGAGGCAAAACTGTATTTTTCTTAAAGATGATTCTATAATACAGGGGAGTAACTAGAAATGGCTGGACCCAAAGCATATTTTTTAGCCGGCTCAATCAGTACACAGGTCGCCATCTCTACAAGCGCACAGGTCGCCATCTCTGCTCCCTCCACCATCAACACACAGGTCACCATCTCTGCTACCTCCACCATCGGCACACAGTTTGCCAACTCTACTTTCCCCACCACCAGCACACAGGTCACCATCTCTGCTCCCCCTCTCCCGACAGAACACAGGTCACCATCTCTCCGCCCCCCTCCCACCAGCACACAGTTCACCAACTCTGCCCCCACCACGCCCCCGACCAGTATGCAGGTCGCCATCACTGCTCTCCCCCTCCCACCAGCACATAGGTCATTATCTCTCCCCATCTCTTCACAGATCGTTATACAAATCGTTCCAACCAGCCCCAGAAACTACTCAAGAAAAGACTGTGCGAAAGGACCGTCCTGCCACATGAGCAGGATTTAACGCCTGGGATTAAACTCTAAAAGTCCTCCAGAGTCTCAGGCCAGTCCTAGCGGCCTGGACCCACTGCTGGTGTGTACCCCATAGCAGCCGCTACTAGGATAGTTATGCCCCTGCTATATTACTTGTGATATATCACATACACATGGATCACTTTATTATAGTATAAACAGGCTCATAGCAGACGGCACACCAAGATGTTTATTCTAAAACATACTTTCGATTAAACTGGTCTCAACCAACTTTATTTGCTTGTCATGTAAGAAAATTGCATAAACTGTACAAAAGGAAATCCTAGGCCACCTGGCCACTAACTATGTAATGGCTACCTTTGCTAGCTATCAGATTGAAGGCCTACTGCCTCCAGGCTGGGAGCTCTTTATGAACAGATCATACCTTTCTAAAGGTCCCTTTTACTTGGGACAATTTAGCAGGCGATTGTTGGGGAGGAAGCATTCCTTCCCAGCAAGCGTCTGCTCATCAGTGAAAGAGACTGCTGCATCTACATGCAATGATCTCCTCCATAGTATGAAGAGGAGCGATCGCTAATGCCATCACTCTTCCCCATTCATAATCATTGTTTGCCTCCAGCAGAGTGCTGTTTAAACAGCAGAATCTGCTGCCGACAAACGACGATTTAGGTGACCGCATGAAAGATGCGATTACCCAATGAACGAGCATTTCACTTGTTTATCGGGTAATCGGCAGCACCTTTACACCGACAGATAATAGCTAATGAATATTCCTATGAATGCTTGTTATTGATTATCTGCCCGATTCTCAGCCTGAGTAAAGGGCCCTTTACTGAGCAATTACAGCTGGCAGCTAATGAGACACTTTAGATAGCCCAAACTCCGGACTGACCTTTAAGGATGGAGTCAAACCTTCTGTTCTTTTCCTACTTCAGGTTTTTCACCATCTAATGGAAGAGATAAGACACCATCTCTACTAAAATGCATCGTGATAATCACACTCATTTGACAAAAATCTGCCATTTGATAGCTGCACTGCTACACGGTTCAGATTTAAGAGAAGTGCTTTCAAGACTAATATATTTGTGTTGTCTAGGCGAAAAAAATCTTCAGGGCTGAGAGTCGATTGAAAAAATTAAGTAATTAATAATATACTCATTAATCCCCCACCACCTATTTTCCAATTCTTACTAGGTCCCTGCTAGTCTCTACTTCCTGTTCTTGTCTCGATATGCAGGAAATACCTTCCCCAACTGATCACTGGTTTAGAAGGGTCACCACTGCAGCCAGTAATTGACTAAGCTTGCAGTACCTGGCATTTCCTGTATTTCCACTGACAACATGAAAGTAGAGACCAACAGAGACCCAGTAGGCATCAGATCGGGAGCAACAGAGTGTGGTGATTGGCTAGGCAGACATTTCCGGGGTGTTGAAACCAGCAAGCATAAACCAGCAGGGACCCAGTAATCAAATCAAAATGGAAGTGGTGGGGGATCGGTAAGTATCACTTTTTTTTATTTTTTTTAACCCACCTATGAGCCCTTTGAAAAAAAGTTGTCCTCAAAGAGACAACCCCACTTCAATTGTTTGGGTGAGAGGCCTTAAAATGTTTAACCTACACTTTTGTCTCCTCTAGGCATATAATGTATGTGGCCAACTTGCTTTCATTTACTTCTTTGAGAATCAGCTGAATTTTCAAGCACACTCTGTATTTTAAAAAATAATATAAATTTATGTTAAGTGTGGTGTTATGGTGCTATAACAGCAAACCCCAATTATCTGGCAGTTATTAAATACAATCTGTACAGAATTATCAGGTTTTCCAGATATGAGGACTGAAATGCAATGAAATGAAGTAGCTCAGTTTACTGACTCACAAACTTTGATGATCCTTTCATCATTCAAGGATCTGTAATGCTTCCACTTCTTGAATTACAGTCTAGGCACCTACATAATTAGAACTAATTAAGCCCAAGGAAAAGTAATTTATCATGCACATTGCGTTATTATTAAGCATTGGATATTCGATTAAGAACAAAAACTAGGAAAAGATCATGCAGAGCAGATAGATGAAGAGAAGTAAAAAAAAAAATTAAAAAAATTATCAAACATACCGGTAAAATGTGTTAAAAATGTAGGGATTTATTAAGACTGGTGTTTCATATCCTTTTTTTAAGAGCATCTGTCACCATGATAAACCCTATTAAATCAGACATACTGCCTGGTAGGGTTGATCATGGTAAATTAAATGAGCCCTCCATTTCTGCAAGTGATGTGCAACAAGACAGTTACAGCAAATGTTTACTAAACGTTATGCAAATTAGGTACTTGGAGCCTAGCCTTTTGGAACACTACTTCACCTCCTCATCTCCCCTGTCACCGCTCCCCCTCATTGCCTGATTGTCAGGGCCAGCCATCTTCACTGTTTGGATATCTGGCCCTGAAAGTTAATGCATTGTCCAGTTAGACTTCATCAGTGCATGCACAGTTGACCTCAGGAAGCTCCCTTCGCTGAGATCTGCACGGCGTAAGTACTAGTTACGGCATCAGCGCTTGCCCAGAGTAGATCTCAGAGAAGAAAGACTCTCCTGAGATCTCCCCGCTGAGATCTGCACTGTGCAAGTGCCAATGGCTTCAGCCTCATCCGTGTCCAGAAGTCTCTCAACTTTGCTTCTCGATCAGTAAAGCCAAGCATCCTCTGTTCCAAGAAGAAACAGAAATTATTGGCGTGCATGTAGTGATGTTCCAGTGTAGTTTCATCTTCGCAACTACGTAGTGAGTGCAAATTCTTACTACAGCGCTGCTTCTATTGAAGTCAGTGTGAGTAGCGCTGTAGTAACGAGTTCCTTTCACCCCATAGTTGACATAACTGTGTAGTTCTGTTGCTGACTTCCTTTGACAGAGCTATATCCGAACAGCAAATCGGGAGGGGGGTGTGGGGAGTCGGACTCCTGCTGATCAGCTAGTGATGGCCTATTCTGAGAATACTGTAGTTCATTGCTTAGTAATGTCTATACAACCCCTTTAAACTTGATAAAGATGGAGCATTCGTTGACCAATTAAGGCCCCATTAACATGACCATATTTTGGTGTACATCTGATACAGTTATAATGGGTCTGCAAAAAGAAATTATGACACATGGACATCATTTCTCTTTTGGAGTCCACGTTATCCAGACTCCAAAATACATGCGGTTGCGTGAATGCACCCTCAATCAACCCATGATAACAAAAGTAATTTTCTGCTCATGTGCGAAGAATCTTGTTATTCTAATATTTAGTATATCATGTACTGTAAAAATGTGAAATAATGCAAGCTACAACAGGAAAGAGTAGTAATTGAAGGTAATAGAAAAATCTAATTTCAAGTTTATCTATTTTAACATATTAAATGTATACAATTAACCTTTCCTCTTTGTCTTAGGTTCTTGTCAGTGAAGATTCAGACGGTGAAGGCATTGTTGCCCATTTTCCAGCTCATGAAAAACCAATCTGCTGTATGGCATTCAACCCTAGTGGTAAGAAATTTATAAGCATGTGTGTATATATATATATATAAAGCTTTGATATGAACGGACACAGTGTTATGCTGGGCCAAATTACCGTTGGCAGAGGCCCCTTGGCAAAAATTTGGCAGTGGCTCATCCTATGTTGCAATATCGTATAATGCATGATCTTTATTTATCATCTCATACCCCCCAACCATCCCGAATCCAGCTGGACAAATCCAGATTTTGGTGGCTGTCCCACGGTCTTGGGACGGCTGTGGCATGTCCTGTTCTCAACTGACTTATGCAATGAATGCAATGGTGGAGTAGGGAGCCATCCTCTCTCTGCTTCACTATTCAACACCGCGCTCTCTCATCATGCCTGCACGGTGGAATGACAGAGTGCAGAGGACCATTAATTATGCACACTTGATGATGTCACTTTATCGTGCTTGCTGATGAGGAGAGCAGGATAAACACCATTCGCTGGGGGTATATTAACAACATAGGGGCTGGCACTAAAGAGGCATTCTACTGTTTGGGGGCGTGAAAGGGGGCATTCTACTGTATGGGGCACTAAGGGGGCATAACCATTGTGGGGATACTAATGAGGCATCACTACTGTGTGTTTGGCACTAAGGGAGCATTACTACTGTGTGGGGGCACAACTACTGTGTGGGGGCACTAAGTTGGTATCACTACGGGATTGAGGCATGTATAGATGGACATTGGGCAGTTAGAGGTGTGCGCTACACACGCGCTCCTGATAGAGTCCATCCTTGGGCTTTTTAAAAGTTTTGAGGTATGTGATCTGATGTCTGTAAGGATAATCAGTGTCTCTGTTGAGGGAAACAAGGGTCACCTAGTTGGATTTTAATATGTGTAATCAACAGTTATTCCAAAACAAGCTGGGTCAGAAGTATCTGGCTTCTGCTTATCTCACTGTCTTATGTAGCTATGCCAATTTTAGTGTTCCATTGATTTTTTTTTTTTCTAGCTTGCAGTTCAGGCAGATAGGATATCAGAACTGCAAAGAGAACATCACTCTGCCCCTGAAAATTACCCATACACATTAGAGAATTTTTTATGCCCAAACCTGTGTTTTCAGCTAGCCAGCAATCTAACGTGTATGAGGAAGTCCTGACTCTCGATGATAGATGATTTTGTGGGACAGAAGGTTTGGTGCATTAAATCTCAGCACCCAATGTTTTTGTTCTCCCTGGAGAAAAGGTGCCTGGCAGTGGCCTTCTCCTTACTCCTCATTGAAGACAATGAGGACAAGCATGTATGTATATGGGGGGGTCAGGTGGAACAGGTGTAACTGTCAGTTATTGAAGGTGTATGGGCAGCCTTAGTAATAAAAGCTGCATAATAAGCTTTTCATACCATGGTGGGTGCCCGTTTTCCTCCAGTCCTGCTGTATGTCATGTAGTATTAACAGTATGTAACATGATAAATAATTGTGCAAGTCCTAATTACTTCTGTGAAATGTATTTCCAACATAGAAATGTTCCCTAATGGCAATCTACATTGCATGAACATGGGGAGTCCTGTTCTCTATTAGCCTTCAAACTGAAGGAGGTTGTTTAAGGCTACTTTCACACTAGCGTTCATAGGTCCGTTCGTGAGCTCCGTTTTGAAGGAGCTCACGAGCGGACCCGAACGCCTCCGTCCAGCCCTGATGCAGTCTGAATGGAGCGGATCCGCTCAGACTGCATCAGTCTGGCGGCGTTCAGCCTCCGCTCCGCTCGCCTCCGCACGGACAGCTGTCCGCCTGGCCGTGCGGAGGCGTGCGGATCCGTCCAGATTTACAATGTAAGTCAATGGGAACGGATCCGCTTGAAGATGTCATCATATGGCTCAATCTTCAAGCGGATCCGTCCCCCATTGACTTTACATTGAAAGTCTGAACGGATCCGCTCAGGCTACTTTCACACTTAGAATTTTTTCTAAGTTATTAATGCAGACGGATCCGTACTGAACGGAGCCTCCGTCTGCATTAATATGATCGGATCCGTTCAGAACGGATCCGATCGAACGCTAGTGTGAAAGTAGCCTTAAATGTGTTAATCATCTCAGGATCCAGCTCATTTTAATTTTTTTCCTACCCACTTTCCAAAAGGCGTACCTTTTTTTACTTTTCTGTTCACATAGCCGGAGGAAGGCTTCTTTTTTGCTGGACAAATTGCATTTTAATTACTACATTTACTTTGCCATATAATGTAGTAAAAATTTGTCAAAAACAGGTCATTGTGTGGTTGCATAGTTATATAGTTAAAAGTCCACCAAGTTCAACCAAGGGATAGGTGGGGACGTAAATTCCAGAAGTAAGTGAGACGTTTTCATAAGCATTAATGTCATTTACTTTTAACAATTCATCTAAACCCTTTTTAAAACTGTCCACTGTTTCTGCTGTGACCACATCCTGAGGAAGTGTATTCCACAGATCACAGTTCTTACAGTAAAGAAGCTTCTGGAGACTGAACTTTTTCTTCTCCAGTCTGATGCAGTTTTTCACCGTATTTTTTGCATGGCCCATTTATATATTTGTATAGGTTAATGTCTTTTCTCAAGATTTCATAAAATGTAATATTTTTTTTTATCATTCTTTATAACTAAAACCCTCCATGCCCCTTATCAGTTTAGTCGCTCTCCTCTGTACTTTTCCAGCTGCAGAGCGTCCTTTCTATTGACTGGTGCCCAGAACAGAACTGCATATTCCAGAGGAGGCTGCACCAAAGCTTTGTAAAGTGGTAATATTACATCCCTGCCCCGCAAGTCCATGCTTCATTTAATGCATGCCTATATCCTGGTAGCCTTAGAAGCAGCTGACATTGTATGCTGTTATTTAATTTATAATCTACAAGGACACCCAAATCCTTCTGTATAAGTGACTCTTCTCAGTGTTACATCCCCTAGGACATATGATGCACGTAGATTACTACCAAGATGTACAACTTTACATTTATCCACATTGAACCTCATTTGCCAAGTTGATGCCCAGTCACTCAGTGTCCAAGTCAGCTTATATTTTATGGACATCTTCCTTATACTGCACAGTACTACACAGCTTAGTGTCATCTGCAAAAATAGAAATGGTGATATTAATACCCTCCTCCATATTATTAATACATAAATTAAATAATAGAGGACCTAGCACTGAACCTTGGGGTACACCACGTATAACACATGACCATTCTGAATAGGAATCATCGACCAGAACTCTCTGGACACGGTCCTTTAACCAGTTTTCAATCCAATTACAAAATATACTCTAAGCCTGTAGACCTTATTTTACCTATTAAATGTCTATGAGGGACAGTATCAAAAGCCTTTGCAAACCCAGAAACACTACATTCACAGCTGCCCCCTGTCCAGACATCTACTCACCTCCTCATAAAAACAAATCAGGTTAATCTGACAATTTCTGTCCTTGGTAAATCAATGCTGGTTATCACTTATGATATTATTTACAGTCACATACTCCTGTATATAGTCCCTTAAGAGTCCTTCAAACATTTTCCCCACAACAGAAGTTAAACTAACTGATCTATAACTACTTGTAGAGGACCTAGATCTATTTTTAAATATGGGCACCACATTAGCTTTGCGCCAGTCACTTGGCACTGTACCAGTCCCTAGAAAATCTTTAAAAATTATAAACAAGGGCACAGCAATGACTGAACTGAGTTCTTTAAGAACTCTTGGGTATAATCCATCCAGACCCGGAGCATTGTTCACATTTACCTTATTTAACTTAGCTTGGACCATATCTACATTTAGCCAGTTAGCCAGTTGAGTATGTTACTGGATGTACTAACAGCCCTGGCACCACTAATATAAGTTATTTAGGGGACCTACCTTGTTTTTTTTTAGCATTTATATATTTAAAGAATATTTGGGGATTGGTTTCGCTCTCTTTTGCCACCTGCTGTGGTGAAATTGAAAACCCCTCATAATTCTGCCATGGTTTTGTTTTTACAGCATTCACTGTGCACTAAGAGTAAAATGACCACCTTTTTCTTTGGGTCAGTACGATCATGGTGATAAATTAAATACTTTTTATTATGGTTTACTACTTTTCTAAAAATAAAAACATGGGAAAAAAATTGGGGGACAAGGCATAGTTTTTATTGTTAATATTTGGCAAACTTTTTGGGGGGGAGGCGTTGAGGGAATAAAAAAACTGCAAATTAGCTATTTTTAAGTTTTTCCTTTATTGTATTGACTGCACATGAAAAGTACTTTTATTTTCTTTTAATAGTTCAGACATTTTTACTGTGGCATCTAAGGGGTTAAATGATCTGGATCACAGTTATCTCTGATCCTGGCCATTGCAGCCTAGTGTCAGCTGTATTACACAGCACCCAATGTGTATGGAGCGGGTGCAGCACGTGAGCCCACACCATACACCTCTTGCACACTGCTGACGTACAGTCAGGGGGCATCAACAATTCTGGCATAAAAATTTGTCTCAAAGTAAGCCAACCAATAGCTGGTATAGAACAGGGGTGCACATCCCACAGGCCACATGTGGCTTGCAGAGTCACAGTTTGCATCCCCTGTCCTGCTGGGCAGAAATCACCTGTGTTTTTGACTTGAACATTGCACAGCACTGGATTAAAGGTATTTCTCCTGCACTCTAGCTTATTACCTCTTCTACCTTCTCTTCAGATGCATAATATGCAATAGTGCTACTTTCTCTATTGGACCCAATGATTGTTTGATCATTGGGGTGTCTCGTGGGTAGAGCAGAGCTGTGGGATCTTAGCAGACCCTGATCAGCAAAAAAATCTTTTAATGACCTCTTGGGGGACATGTTACATGGCAAAAAAAAAAAAGTTAATAAAAAAAAAAATATATATATATATATATATATATATATATATATTATAACAAAAAAAGATTAAAAGATGGAAAATAAAATTTTTAAAAATAAGTAAAACAAAGATAACAAATTAAATACAAATAAAAGACAAAATACAAATAAAATAAAAGATGTCACCATTGACGCCCCTTTCACAAGAAACTATACACAATATAAATATATTAAAATTACTAACACATAATAGGGAACAAATTTTAATATTTTTGAGTCAGTTTGCATATTTAAAGAATAAGGAGCTATCATTTTTTTTAAATTACTTCTTAAAAAATGTTTTGCACTGTTAAATAAAACAAAAAAAGTTAAAAGTAATATATATTAAAAAGCCTCGAAAATCATTTTGGTAGTCCAACAAATAAAAAAGTTACAACTATTAAACCTCCACGTGCACTAAATCACATACAAATGGTCATTAAAGGGGTTGTCTCTCTTCAGCAAGTGGCACTTATGATGTAGAGAAATTTAATACACAGTGCTTACTATATATATATATATATATATACATATATATATATGTATTGTGATTGTCCATAATGCCTCCTTTGCTGACTGGATAAACTTTTCCATCACATTATATGCTGCTCATTTCCATAGTTATGACCACCCTGCAATCTATCAGCGGTGGCCGTGCTTGCACACTATAGGAAAAAGTGCCCGCCTGTCTGGTGGCTGAGACCGTGAGAGCTCACATAGGCTAGTGTTTTTTTTATTAGTGTGCAAGCATGGCCACTGCTGCTGGATTGAAGGGTGGTTGTAATTGTGGAAAGGACCAGTGTATAATGTACTGGAAAAATGAATCCAGCCAGCAAAGGATAATAACAATACATTGGTAAAAGCCTTGTTTTAACTTTCTCTACATAATAAATGCTATTTGCTGAAGTGACACAACCCCTTTAAGGCCTTTTCAAACATGGTCATTAAAGATTACCCAGTGAGCGTTTTCCCCGCTAGTAAGGAAAGTGCTTTCTGGTTATTGCAGGGGAACGGTCACACAGATGTCACCCATAACTGGGGGACAGCAATAACCAATGGGCGCTGTCAGAGATGTGGTGCCAATAATCAACAAAAGAGGGAGGAATGAGTGTGGTAGCAACAATTCCTCTCCATTCACTTTGCATCAGCCTGTGTAATAGGCAGATGCAGACAAGCACCAATCGACAATTTTTGCGGCCTCTTGAAATAGAGCAATGGAACAATGTGACCTCCAGACTAAAATGGCTGTGCACCCCTGGTATAAAGTCAGTGAAAAGTGTCTATCCCTGCACCAGATTTACCATCCAGCCTGAGCCTCTGAGATAAATAGTAAATGTGTATATATGGACCAACGATCACTCATCCCCGTACAGAGGAAATGAGTGCTGTAAATGCAGAAGTCATCCATTCACAATCGGGCAATTATTGGAAATGTTAGTTTTTTTGCTGATATTTGCATGTCAGTTGGCCCGTGTAAAAGGGCCTTTAGAAAGATTTATTTTTCATCAAGATGTTACAAGCAAACATAAAAGTATAGACACAACAATATAGAAACAAATGAGAAAAAAAATACTAAAATATTAATGTCCTGGGATAGCTGAGCAGGAGTCCAGCTCTCAGACCAGTTGAAACTTTGCAGCTGTACCTGAAAATGTCCCTTCTCTCAGCCATAACAGTTTTACATAGATATGTAGGAATGGCGTGGCACTCTTGTCTGCTAGTGTTCAGGTGCGTGTTGTTGTGGCCTCCCAGCCTAAAACTAGTAGTAGATTGAAACAACAGCACTCTTATTGGATGCAGAATAATAGTTTTATTTGTAAGGCAACTTTCACAATCAAGTGACGTTTCGGTCAAAAAAGTGACCTTTTTCAAACACTGTGAAATAATATCGAAAATGCAAAGTAATAATATTGGAATGACATCAAGTGTGAATATACTGCAACAAAATAATACATTTGCATCATGTCAATGATAGGCAAATAGTAAATTGTAAATTATTAAGCTTCACTGTCTTCATTCTGGATTTGAATCATCTTTACATATGGAAACCCATATCTAGTGGTCACAGTTAAGGGTATAGTTAGAGAGCAGCAGAACATGTATCACAACATAAATCTTATACCAGATAAGTAAAAATGCAAAATACTAAACTCTAGACAAAAATCACTAATGATGGGGATGACTTATGACAAAGTGGAGGAACCGGGTGCCCCCATGAGGATTTAAACTTACCAAGATGCCAAAGAAACAGATGAAAGTAGGAAGATGTAAGGGAATGGCAGGCTGCAGAATGGTGTATACACACCTCGGTATATGCTGCTCAACCAGGGAGAGAGCTATTCTCTTGAAATACCCGGGCACCGGAAATGGTCACCGGGAGTGGAAGTGGGATTGGATAAACTGTGGAACATCTATCAATACTAAGTTAAATGTAATCTGGAAAATCTGAGACGAAGATACACCTGTGCAAATGTAAGGGAATGTATATAATACCTTCTGCAATGTGGTATAAGGGTAGGGAGGATGGTCATGAGCCTGGCGTATCGGATGCATTCCACTGTGTAACGCAACCGGAAGAAGTTGGAGGTATGGTTCTGCCCGATGGATACACTACGCATGTTCGGAGCAATGCGTTCCAACAGTGGAACGCATCGCACACTAAAGTGTATTGAGTGGGAGGAGATGAGGAAGGGGTGCGCTCCAGAGGTGGAACGCATCGTGCAAACTACCCTGCTGAACGGGAGAAATGATGCTATGTCTAAATTAGACAAAGGAATATGTGTGAACAATATTAAAATAAAGTAAATAATAAAGTAAATAAGGTAAGTATAATTAAAGTAGGGTAGAGGTGTAGAGAGTTGTATTACAGAAGTAAGAAAGGATACTTGGGAAAGTGGCAAACAAGGTGGGGGTCTGGTTCCTAATGTATCTGGAAAAGAATTGGTATAAGCATATAATAGATTACATCAAAGTATTTCTCAGCATCTCGTATTTAAATGAAGGCTGTCAGTTCATAGTCCCCATTGAAGCCCCTTGGTTCCAGGCTTTGTAGCCTGTGTATCCAGTAAGCTTCCCGTTTTTTCAGCATACGTTGTCGATCACCACCGCGTCTGGACATACTTATGTGTTCTATGACCTGAAATTTAAGTTGGGATAGATTGTGCTTCATTTTGTGGAAATTATTGGGGACTGGGAGTAGGAGATTCTGACATCGGATGGTAGACTTATGCTGACAGACTCTATCCCTGACGCTTTTGGTCGTTTCGCCTACGTATATCAGACCGCATGGACACTTGAGAAGATAGATTACGTCATTGGACTGGCATCTATGGTAACCTTTGATTTGTAGTTGTTCACCCGTCTGCGGATGATAGATCTTATCTCCTTTTAATATATTAGAGCACTGAGAGCAGTGCAGGCAAGGAAATGTACCCTGTTTTGTCTTACCTAGTAGACGTTGGTGTAGAGTTGCACGACTGGGGCCTGTGTCTGCCTTGACTAACCAGTCCTTGAGGTTTCTGGGTCGTCGAGTGCAGGGTAAAAACTGTGATTGAAATTCTTCAATGTTAGGGTAGGAATGAGAAAGAATACTCCAATGTTTGTTGAGAATATTGGTTATTTTATGTAAATAAGGGTGGTATGTACAAAGGGTAGTCTCCTAGCAGTGTCTCTGAGTTGTTGTATCTTGGATGGGGGATCCTGTGCATTGGTAGTTAAAGGGTAACCCCTTTGTTGGAACTTCGTGGTCATTTCTGAAAGTCTCACCTTTCTGGCTTCCTCTGAGGTAACTATTCTCTTAATTCACTGAAACTGGGATTTGGGTAATGCTTTCTTGGTAGAAGGTGCATGACTACTAGTGAAGTGGAGTAGATTATTGCGGTCGGTTGGTTTGCGGTAGAAACGTCACTTGATTGTGAAAGTTGCCTTATGAATAAAACTATTATTCTGCATCCAATAAGAGTGCTGTTGTTTCAATCTACTACTAGTTTTACATAGATGACAGAGGAAAATTGCAGTGTCCACATTTGCAATGATAAAATCTATCTGGAATTTTCAAAGGTGCTTCCTAAATACTGGTATGAGCAGGGGATGCAATCATCTAATTTACATTTCATTTTTGTACTGTATAAGAAAAAGCTGTGATAGAACCAGAAAAAGTCTGTCTGAGGTGTGGGGGCTGCATTATACTTTTTTTTTCTAGACTTTGTATCTATGTTGCTATGACTGCTGGATGCTTCACTGATAAAGATGTGAAGGTGAACCTTTTCCCACTAGCTTAAGAGTCACGGGTCACTACCATGGAGAGCAGAAATTTGTAGGGAGGTGTCCATTCACTTATCAGATGTAAAAGTTTTGTAACTAGGTGATCTTCAACCTGTTAATTGAGCATGTCTGAGTAGAAACCTTGTCTCATTTGTCATTGGGTTATAGACAGAGTCTTGTGTGATTAATTATCTTGTGGTCATAAAGCAGACTGTATGGTTAACAACTAACTGCAGCTCTTAATAAATAAAGAGTGATATTAATTAAGAAAAGCCCCATACATAATGGCGTTCCTAGAGGTTTACTGCTTTTACATGCCTTATATACTCCAAATAGAGGTTTTATTATTAATATTAATACATTTTATCAGGCCTTGACATTAACTGTGGTATACATGTTTTTTTGTGTGAGGCTAGTTGACCAAAAAATGGCTGTTCTGACACAGTTTTTATTTATTTTTTATGACGTTCAGGTGACAGGATTGATTATATGATACTAAAAGTATATGATACTAAAGTCCTGTCGACAGGACTTTATTTTCCATCATCCATAACGGAAAAATAACGGAACCGTTATTTGTACCCATGGAAATGTATTAAGACGGAACAAAATGGAATGCCTCTTAAAGGTTTTCGTTTTACATTCCGTTTTAAAATTCCATTATATTCCACCCTCACCTGTTAGCCTGGACAACAGTCTCTCTACATTTTAATGCAGTACTAGTTTGGTCACTTTAAAAGGGTTGTGTCACAAAACATGTTCTATGTTTTTTCAAACCAGCTCCTGGATCTGAATACTTTTGTAACGGCATGTAATTAAAAATTTAGTATAGCCAGTGAGTTATTTAGTAAAATCTATCTGTATAGCGCCACCTGCTGTCTGCTCTTGTCCCTATTTTTTGTTCCTCTCACTGAGCTGGACGAAAACGTGTAACGTTTAAATCTTTAACTGTCACCAGCTATATGTTCTGTTAGTAGCTGTGACAGTTATAAGGAGAGAGCTGCAGCAGAAAGGACATGCCCCCTGAGCTGCCAGGGTGAAGAGAATGTGGCAGAGCAATTGGAGCAGTGAATGTGGAGATCTCTGGATCTATGTGCTGTGTACAGGACTAGATCTAGCTTTGTTAGAAAAGTATTGTCATGTACTATATGATGTATGATTTTTTTTTTTACATCAATCATGGCATATCCCCTTTAAGATGGTTTGAAAAAATGTGGTATTTTACTCTTTTCATTTAATTGGTTCTGATATTTTAACGATATGGTTTTCATTTTAATTAATTTTTGCAAGTTTAGAAGTTAGACTCCAGGGGGCAGCATTTGTTAACTAGTTTGACACACTTAGTTTACAGATGAAAATGACAAATACTTACTAGAAATCTATCTAAACTTGCCCCAAAGTGCATTTTCAAGTATGATGATATTATGCAATGCAACTTTTTAATTAATTACCATATATTTTCCTTCATAAAGTTACAACTTTCAGCAACATTTTAGTAATTTTACACTGGACTGCTTACCACAGCTTATTTATGGATCATTATCCCTTTTTCCAGTGACCCGGCAGTGCCCTGGCGTCATGGAAGGCAGACACCCAGCACTGATTACCCTGATGTGGTTTATTACAATCTGAAATACAGTCCTATGGGATCTCATGCTTTTTACCCGAGTAGCCTTCTGAGCATTAGTCTGCTTGCTGCTTTTGAGTCTTTTACATTTTTCACTTCTAATCATATTTTAAAGACATGTTTCTCTCTCAAAAAAAAAAAAAAAAAAAGCATGAAAATGGTGGCGGACTATCAGTATTTAGGTCAGTAAGCCATTTTCTACTGATGTGTATGCAAATAATCGCCACTTTGCACAGACAGAGTTTGCCAGTTATACAGAGGTGTACAAACCTCTCTCTTCCTCCAAATGAGGGGCTCCATAAGTGGGCTAGCACTGTAATACCATGTGGCAATCACTTTTATTAAAGTAGAGATAAGTGAATGACATTCAGCAGTGTATATTATAAGGAATAACAGTTATAGATGCCTATGTCTCTTGCATGTGACTGTATCCGATTTTCATTCTACAAACGAATAGCTTCCACATGCATTCAGGTTTTTTTTTCTCACTCCCATCTATAGAAAGGCCATTGTCATCCTCTTAAACAGACCAGAATAGGACAAATGTACACAAAAACAGATGTCTGCTTAGACCCATTGACTTGTATAGGTCAGTTGATTGTCAAAATAGATAGCACAAATATGGTCATGTTCATGAGGTCTAACAAAGACCATGCTATCCCACCTACAAGTAAACGGCAGGAGACACACTAGGACAAAAACTTAGACCTCTGTTCCTAAGCTTTAGGCCTCACACACACGGCCATGTCTGTATCTTGGTCCGCAAACCACACATCTGAAAAATAAGGTTATCTTCCGTGTGCACCTGTAGACTGTCTAGTCTAACTTTACACCACTTATTAGTTGGCTTACTTTTTTACCAGAATTGTGCATCTTTGTAGGCAACCCACGCCCCCTTGTTGGACAAGTCGAAGAAAATGTCTAAAACACTTAATAAATGTAGTGCAAGGCATGTATGCCAGTTGTTTGCCAGAGATTGCACCAGAATTCTGCCACATTTTGATTGGTAAATCTTCCCCATTCCCCATTGTGCTGTTTGACAAAGGCCCCATGCACACAACCGTATATGTTTTGCAGTTCGCAAACCACAGATCCGCAAAATACAGATGCGATCGGTGTGCTGTCCGCAGATTATTTGTGAACCCATTGTTTCTAGTGGGTCCACATTCCGTATTTTAGAGACATTGTCTATGTATTCTGCAAAAAGATTGAACATGTCCTATACTTGTCCGCAGACCGCAAACCCATTGGTCAGCGGGTCTGCAAAAAATGCGGTTGCAACACAGACCACACCGTATTTTGCAGATCTGTGGACTGCAAAACCCATACGGCTGTGTTCATGGGGCCTAAGGCTGGTTTCAAATCTGCAGTTTGAATTCACTGTAACTGGCATACATTTCGGCTTTCAGCCGGACAAAAAATACTACATGCAGCATTTTTTGTCCGGCCGAAAGCTGGAAAATATGCCGGAAAGTGGCCAGATCCACACTATTACAGTGAATGGTCCAGCATGGTGGTATCTGGCTATGCCGGATACGGTGAACTCCGGCAGTCTGTTCCTCCATCAGAACAGACTGCTGGAATTCAAAGAGCATATGTGAACCCAGCCTAATACAGTATCTTCTACAACCAAATTAGTGTACACAAGGCCAAAGTACAGTGTCTAATTAATACTTTTGGCTATTTTGTACACTCATTTGTTTGTAAAATATTTTGTACTATTGTATGTGGCCAGTTACTAGGCGTTATCTAGCTATCATCTAGTGTTATTTCAGTTACAGTTGTTTATGTGGTGTGGTTTGACTAATGGAGCCTAATAAAATTATGACATTATTGTATTCATGAGAGGGGGGCTCCCCTCATCTCACTCGCCCACCTCACCAGGGACTGATACTGGAGAGTCATATCTGCATGTATACAGATGGCAGACCACCAATCAATGGTGACAGGGTTGGGGCTAGCACACCCTAAAATGAGTCGCTTTAGAGTTCTAGAACAGGTTGATAAAGGAACTGTGCAAAACGAGGTTATTAGGATGCATTCACTGCAGTTGGTTTGTTACTGATCTAGATAACAAAAATACGTGGTCTCAAAAGGCAGGAAATGCTCAACCCCAAATGCAGTTGTGCATTTATGCTCGGGGAGACCAGATACTGCGCTTGTGGTCTGCTGCTAAAAATGCATACAATGAAGGATGCCTGCAGCAGACCACAAGTGCCACAGAGACATCCTACACCAGATGGTAAAATGTGTGGATGTAGAATAATACACAGAATAAATAGTTATAAGATTAGGTGCACTACTGTGGTAGATGCAAACAGTAACATCTGACTAACCCTCACACTGATGTTAAAAATTAGACTTTAGCCAGTATATCCTTATATTAAAGGGATTCTGTCATCAGATTTGTGCCCTATAAGCTAAACATATGGCCATGTCGGTGCTAATAACATGAATCCTAAACTGCCCTTATTAAACCTGCTTGTGGCTCTATTAGCCCAAAAAACTGGTTTTTATAAGCTGTCACTCACCTACCTAAGGTGCCCAAGGGGTTTTACGTTAATCCAGTGTGCCAGCCTGCACCCCTCGCCGTCTGGTGCCCAGCGCCGCCTTCCTCACCTCAGCGCCGCCTCCTCAATCCACCCGTCCCTCTGCCAGATCCTGCGCTTGCGCACTATGCTCACCCTGATGCGCCGCGGACTCCTGGCAGCGGCTTTGTTGAGCGAAGTGCGCATGCGCATCAGGCCGGCGCATGCGCACTTCGCTCAATAAAGCCGCTGCCAGGAGTCCGCGGCGCATCAGGCTGAGCCTAGTGCGCAGGCGCAGGATCTGGCAGAGGGACGGGTGGATTGAGGAGGCGGCGCTGAGGTGAGGAAGGCGGCGCTGGGCACCAGACGGCGAGGGGTGCAGGCTGGCACACTGGATTAACGTAAAACCCCTTGGGCACCTTAGGTAGGTGAGTGACAGCTTATAAAAACCTGTTTTTTGGGCTAATAGAGCCACAAGCAGGTTTAATAAGGGCAGTTTAGGATTCATGTTATTAGCACCGACATGGCCATATGTTTAGCTTATAGGGCACAAATCTGATGACAGAATCCCTTTAAGGACACACCTGAGCCCGCACACCATGCCAAGGTTTCTCAAGTGGCACGGGACCTAACGCTAAACCTACCTGTATCATATGGGTAGTACTAGGAGCCAGTGGGCAAATTACAGCAGCGTTGGTCCGACTCACAGTTCCCTTGAGTTGACTAACCACACATGCAATGGGAGGAGGCTTAGAGTCCCACCTATGGCTGGCTGATATGTTGCAGGCCTTACAGGTTCACCTAAATTCTACCTATGGATGGTAATCAAGGCGCATTTAAATTGGCGTTTATACACCTCCAAAAGTAAATATACGATTAAAATGACAAAAATACATGGTCTCAAAAGGCAGGAAATGCTCAACCCCAAATGCAGTTGTGCATTTATGCTCGGAGGAGCAGATGCTGCACTTGTGGTCAGTTGCTAAGGGCGATCCCCAGCAAAAAATGCATACAATGGAGGATGCCCGCAGCAGACCACAAGTGCCACAGAGATATTCTACACCAAATGCTCCTTGAAAACCATCTATAGGCAGCATTTAGGTGCACCTGTGAGGCCTGCAACTTATCAGCCAGCCATGGGTGGAACTAAGCCTCCTCCCACCTCCCATTTTATGTGTGGTTAGTCACACTGGAGGGAACTGGGAGCTGTGCTGTAAGTCGGACCTTACGCTGCTGTAATTTGCCCACTGGCTCCTGGTACTACCCATACGGTACAGGTAGGTTTAGCATTAGGTTCCGTGCCACTTGAGAAACCTTGGCGTGGTGTGCGGGCTCAGGTTTGTTACTGATCCTAGTAAAGTAACATAACATGCTTTCAAATGGCAAAACCTTCTGATCCTATACTTAAGGTGTGTGACTGGACCTCGATGACCAAAAATGACTATATCAGCAACATAATTTAAGGGACTGCCTTAAAGGAATTATCCCAAAATTATGTATCACCTATCCACAGTGTAGGAAATATTGTCTTGCTGGGGGGTTCCAGTGGTCATACCCCTCTCAGTCCTGGGAATAAAGGGTCCAATATGAAAAAAATTTAAAAAAATTATATGCATCTCATTTTTACGTGGTATACGTACAGTTAATATAATTTTCCTTCCATTAACGCTGTGGCAATATGGGAATTTCCTAGCCAACCCTGAGATGTCTCATTTGGTTGTGTTGCAATATTTGACCCCCTGTGACAATAGCTGCTTCACAAAGCAGATTGCCATCACAGGTCAGCCATAAAAGTGTAGACACTAGTGCCGTCAGAGGAGCACCTTGTAAATGTAAAGAGATCAGGAGGACTTGTCCAGGCAGACCTTTATGTAGTATTCTTAGGTTACAACCTAGTAATGTAGCTCTCTGCTGTTTTTATTGACTTCTCTGAGCCTGTAAATTAGTGCATTACTCTAGTGAGAGCTATTGTTTGTAGTAGCAGTGCCTCTGATATATTACTCTTAAAACTCCTTTTCCTTGAAGTTTTATGATTATGATGGGGTGGATAGTCTGAGATTTAGCAAATGTTAATGATTTGGAATCACAAAAGGCATTTACCCTATTCATCACCACCAATATACCCTTATTGTGGTAAGCGATATTTCAAATAGTCTTTCTTGTGACAATTTTGTTAAGAAGAAGAAAGATTCATACCAGTGTTATTAAAGGGATTTTCAGTGTGAACACACTCATGTTACATCACGGTCACTACTAAACCAACTGGACATGGAGAATCTAACTGTATAGAGCCCTCATGATTAGTTAAGGATAGCCACTTTTCAATTGAAGAATTATATTGTGTTTATTGAAATCAATGGATCCTCATGGTCCTCACTTTGGATCCTCATGGTCATCATGTTTAAGGGGGAGGTCCTAGGTGGGAAACCAATTTAACATGTTGTCATCTCTACTTTCTTTGCCTTTATAAACTGCCCTTCTCTTGAATCCAATTGGCTTTCTGGCTGATCAAATAAATTTGCTATACATGTGTATAATATGAAAACTTCCTATATAGTGCTGATAATGCCTACACAAAAAGTGCAGGGCTTAAAGGGGTATTCTTATCTCGAAGATTTATGGCATATCCTCAGGATATGCCATAAATGTCTGACAGATGCGGATCCCACCCCTGGGACCTATGTCTGGCTCGAACGAGGGTCCCCTGACGTCTGTTTTAGACCTTCTGTGAATGGAGAGGTGGCCTTGTATGCGTGGCTCTCTCCTTTCACTTCTCTGGGGGTCTAAAAATACTGGAGTTAGCATCTTCGATAAGTAAGGTTTTTCCTGGGCTATGAGACTTTGGGGTCTTTACAAACAGTTAGGAGGAGCTATATATTTGATTGATGATTAGATCACCATTTTTTTTTTACTTTAGTACATAGACTAGGAGTGGTGATTTGTAGTTAAAACTTAACTTTTAATAGTTATATATAGAATATGGTCCCTATGTATTTAGTTTAGATATAGAATAAGTGATGATAACACACGGGATACACAAATAATACGTTGGTGCAAGGCCGCACCTTACCTATAGAAAGGTTGGTGCACGGCGGCACCTTAAATAACCAGTGGTCCTACCGTTTTTAGGCCAGGGTCCTCTGGTCACTGTCGATGTTCAGATAGCATTCGGTTTGCTATGAAATAAAACAATTAGGGCTGGGCGGGGGTGTTTGTGCATTAGAGGTACCTAGACAGCCCTAGTATATGGGTGCTATCTCGGCCCTAGCATCCTATCCACGGAGCACCCGTTCTAATAAGAACGACCCCGTCCAGAACCTTGCCCCTTTTGCTACTTGGCCCTATTGTGCCCTAGTGTAGCTAATCCCTACATGCATGTTTCGTAAAATAAACTCGTCAGGGGCATATAGGCACACATAAAGGGGCAATACAATGTAATAACATATAGTGTTGGTCTTGGTTTAGTAATCAACACAGTTATACTTGGCAATAATTGACACAATTGATACCTGAAAGCGGTAACCTTTAATCCAGGCTCCGCTTATGTATCAGGGCGCCGTTCTTGCCTCATGATATAGAGGCAGTGTTGAGAGGGTAGCCTTTTTGCGGTCAGATCCTTCTCCTGAAGCGCCGCGGTGTCTCCGGAGGCCGTGATGTAGCCTACTTGCCGGACACCGGGCGCTTCTATTTAAACATCATTTGGCCTCAGGAGGAGGCTTGGAGCGCAGCGTGATGACGTCAGTAAAATACTCAACGTGCTCACGCATGCGCTGTCAGTGTGGGAGATGGACACTGTTGCGTCTCAGACGGAGGCTTGGAGCGCAGCGCAGTGATGTCAGCGGGCCTGCCGACGCCGCCGCGCATGCGCTGTCTATGCTGAAAATGAGCAGCACGTTTACTGGCGTAGTTAGAAAGAACTCTGGCCTGGAATTAAGTCATCATTAAGTCATCACTCCTCCTGGCCTGGAATTAAGTCATCGGCCCGGGACAGATACTTTCCAGCGGCCAGTGTTTTGCAGGTTGCCTGGTAACCGGGACGCTGTATGGCAACCATTATAGTAGCACCGTCTATAGCAAGTGCGGTGTATCTAAAAGTGGCATTTGTTGCAGTATAGTTAAAATAAAGGTCTTCTGGTCGGTTTGGTCCAGACACGTATACATGGGCGGCAGTATTTAATCAGCAATTCCTACATGTATTAGGAGATAATCCTTTCCAGGATCCAGGGCAGTAATTAGCATCTTTGTTGGCCTTTGTTTACTTTTTTAATAAAAAGGTTATTTTTTATCTCGCAAGGATATGTACATATAAGGGCTGCATACAGTAAAGTTCTGGGAACGTTAAATGTATCAGATGACATGATGATATGACACATAATAGATGTGTTCATATTAAGGGGATAACATCAGCATATTTATTAATATGGTTTGCTCTCAAGATGATATGTTCCTTTTTAGTAACGTATGGTAAGGGTTTAAATGAGCTTCTCTGGGTCATATGTGGGGGTACATGCCCCTTATTGTGTTCTTAATTTCTCTAATGGCTGTCATATAAAGCAGCCAAAACAAAGTTGCTCATTTAACCCTTTGGGGACTGCAGTACGTAGAGTATGGATCCATCGTGCTTTGTGTTGTAGAAGCACGCGGTCCCAGTCTCCTCCCCGCAACGGGGGGGCGACTACCTCGATACCCATGGCTTTAATGCTCCGTGGGTCTCCATGGTGGTATTCATGTATGTGACGTGATACAGCTGTGTCTCTTCTGTTATTGATATCCCCCAAATGTTCGCCAATACGTCGGCGTAATTCGCGCTTAGTTTTGCCAATATATTCTAGGGGGCATTCGCAGGTAATTCTGTAAATGACTCCCTTAGTGCGGCAATTTATAAAATCCTTAATCTTGAAAGGCTTTTGTAAATTGATGCTGACAAATTCCTTGCCTGTTTGTAGCGTATTACATGCGATGCATCCGCTACACCTGAAACACCCTAGTGGTCTACAATCCAACCAAGTACCTTTTGCACTTGGATTGTGATGGCTGTGTACCAGTATGTCTTTAAGGCTATTTCCCCTCCTAAAAGTAATCTGGGGATAGTCGAAGATCCTCTCCTTAATATCCGGATCCATCATTAGGATGGGCCAGTGTTTCTGGAAGATGTTTCTGACATCACTGGCCGCCTCGTCAAATGTACCAATTACTCTGATCTTTTGTCTGGTATCAGAAGGTTTGATTTTGGGTACCAGTAATTCAGTACGTGATGCTGCTAGTGCCAGTTGGTATGCCGACCTCAGTACTGAATCAGGATAACCTCTGGAGAGGAATCTATTCCTCAGAATCTTCGCCTGTTTAACAAATTCTGTTTTTTCGGAGCAGTTGCGTCTTAGGCATAGATATTGCCCTCGTGGTATACCACTTTTGAGGGGTAGAGGGTGACTGCTGCTCCAGTGTAAGACCGAATTTGTTGCTGTGGGTTTGCGAAATATGGTGGTCGCCACCTCATCCGAAGCACTTCTCTGGATTAGTATGTCCAGAAAGGGTAACGTATTTTTGTTTGTCTCGTAGGTGAAATGTAGGCCCAACGTGTTTTCATTTAGTTTGCCCACAAATGTTGTGAAGACTGGTACAGATGCATTCCAGATAATGAATATGTCGTCAATGTACCTGGCCCATAATGCAATGGGCCCGGTCCATGACAACATCCCTTCACTAAAGACGTTATTGGTCTCCCACCAGCCCAGGAGCAGATTTGCATACGATGGTGCACAAGCACATCCCATTGCGGTGCCCCTGAGCTGGTGGTACCACCTACCGTCAAAGAGAAAAAAATTATGTGTCAGGATGAATCTAAGGAGTCTCAGGACAAACCGGTTATGCTCCCCAAACTGTTGGCCCCTCATACTGAGATAGTATTCCACTGCTCTAAGCCCTGCCTCGTGAGGTATGGATGAGTACAGAGCCTCTACATCTATACTAGCTAGGATCGATTGTTGGTCTAGTGTAACGCCCTCTATTCTTTTGAGGAGGTCCATGCTATCTCGTGTGTAGGAGGGCAGCGCCGTGACAAAGGGTAGGAGTATCTGATCGACATATTTGCCTAAGTTTTGACATATACTCCCTATCCCTGATACTATAGGTCGACCTTTCAGGGGGTTTGTCCCTTTGTGTATTTTGGGGAGACTATAAAACGTTGCTGTCACCGGGAACTTGGGGTACAGAAAATCAAATTCGGCCTCTGAAATGATCTTGTTCAGTTTGGCCTCTATTAGGATGTTACGTAACTCTACCAGGAAGGGTGTTGTCGGATTGCAGGTAAGGGTGCCATAGTTCTGTTTATCTCTCAGCAGTTGTAGGCACATCCTGCAATAATCCTCCGTATCCATAATGACGATCTTATTCTTTACAAACAGTACATTGTCATGTGTGTAAGCTCTGTAGCCTGCCAAGTGCTCTGTTAAAATGTGGTCTGATTGCTAGATAAATAAATGCTAAATAAGAATAAAGCCTCATTCACACGTCCATGTCCGTGTTGACATCTGTGACAATATGGTCAGTGGTTCATCTGTAAAGATGTCCGTGAAGGATCGTTATATGATCAGTATGTCAGTTTTTTGCCCTTCTTGTGTCACCCGCATGCCACGTACAGGACTAGGCCAAAAATGAATTTCCAGAGAATATCCTACTAATGGTGTGTGAAAACCACAGACAAAACACAGGTGGCATCTCTGTTGTGTTGGTGTTTTTCACAGACCCATAGACTTTGATGTGCATTAGGGATCCGGACAAAAATAGGGCATGCTTCCATGGGGCCACCACAGACCCATGGTCTGTGGAAAACCACAGATGTGCGAATACACACATTAAAATCAATGGATACATGTGCTGTCCATGGAGACCACAGGTCCGTGATTCCCTTCTAGACAAATACTGTACAATTCAATTAACACACAAATAAGTGTACCTGGTGTTCATGTCTTCTATTGAGCACACTGAATAAACATCCACAGTGCAGAGAGAAGAATTAAAGGGGTATCCCATGATTAATGCTCTGCTAAATTTATATCAAGCTGGTAGCTCAAAGGGAGTGTCTTTTCTGGTGCAGCCAAGGAGATGTGTCTTTTTTACTGCAGCTCTCTCCCTATCATAGCTTGTGAACGATGAAACTGAGCATGTGCGGCCTTCTCAGTGAGCCGGATATAGAAATAAGAAAAAGAACAAAGAACAGTTGGCGCTATATAGATACATTTTATTGAATAACTCTGTGGCTATACAAAAATGATAATTACATGCAATTTGAAAAATGTAGAATACTTTTTGTGGGACAATCGTATTATGTAAACCCTTAAGTTAACCCTTAAGTTAATAACCTGTAGATCCCCCTTCAGCAGCAGTCAGCACTACCAAAAGTTTCCTGTAGCTACAAATAAAACGTGCACAATGTTGATGAGAAATTTTAGACAATTCTTCCCTAAAAATGTGTTTTTCACATTTCAAACCACAAATCTGATTCTTCTGCCAGCATTGTTTAGTTGATTTATTTATAAGCTGTGGGTCATTGTCTTTTTGCAACACCCAACATCTATCACCAGGATCAACCCTATTAAACCAGACATACTGGCTGATAGGGCTCATCGTGCTGATTAAAACAATACCTTCTTTTTTCTGTATGTTAATAGCTGCGGAGATATCTGTTTTTATTAATATGCAGATGAGATGTTCGAGCACCAAGAGGCGGGGCTGGATCCTTTGAGCACTGCTTTGTAACACCCCCTGTGCTCTGCACACTCCCCCCCTCCCTTGATTGACAGGGCTAGACATGCTGAGAGTAGAACAGTTTTCCAGCATCTATATATCATATACTCTTTACCACACTGAGATCTGTTCAGAAAGCTAATATACAGACGTGGACAAAATTGTTGGTACCCTTTGGTCAATGAAAGAAAAAGTCACAATGGTCACAGAAATAACTTTAATCTGACAAAAGTAATAATAAATTAAAATTCTATAAATGTTAACCAATGAAAGTCAGACATTGTTTTTCAACCATGCTTCAACAGAATTATGTAAAAAAATAAACTCATGAAACAGGCATGGACAAAAATGATGGTACCCCTAGAAAACACAGAACATAATGTGACCAAAGGGACATGTTAATTCAAGGTGTGTCCACTAATTAGCATCACAGGTGTCTACAACCTTGTAATCAGCCATTGGGCCTATATATATGGCTCCAGGTAATCACTGTGTTGTTTGGTGATATGGTGTGTACCACACTCGACATGGACCAGAGGAAGCAAAGGAAAGAGCTGTCTCAAGAGATCAGAAAGAAAATTATAGACAAGCATGTTAAAGGTAAAGGCTATAAGACCATCTCCAAGCAACTAGATGTTCCTGTGAGTACAGTTGCACATATTATTCATAAGTTTAAGATCCATGGGACTGTAGCCAACCTCCCTGGACGTGGCCGCAGGAGGAAAATTGATGACAAATCTAAGAGACGGATAATCCGAATGGTAACAAAAGAGCCTAGAAAGACTTCTAAAGAGATTCAAGGTGAACTTCATGCTCAAGGAACATCAGTGTCAGATCGCACCATCCGTCGTTGTTTGAGCCAAAGTGGACTACATGGGAGACGACCAAGGAGGACACCATTGTTGAAAACGAATCATAAAAAAGCAAGACTGGAATATGCCAAACTACATGTTGACAAGCCACAAAGCTTCTGGGAGAATGTCCTGTGGACAGATGAGACAAAAATCGAAGTTTTTGCCAAGGCACATCAGCTGTATGTTCACAGACGAAAAAATGAAGCATATCAAGAAAAGAACACTGTCCCTACTGTGAAACATGGAGGAGGCTCTGTTATGTTCTGGGGCTGCTTTGCTGCGTCTGGCACAGGGTGTCTTGAATCTGTGCAGGGTACAATGAAATCTCAAGACTATCAAGGAATTCTAGAGAGAAATGTACTAGCCAGTGTCAGAAAGCTTGGTCTCAGTCGCAGGTCATGGGTCTTGCAACAGGACAATGACCCAAAACACACCGCTAAAAACACCCAAGAATGGCTAAGAGGAAAAAATTGGACTATTCTAAAGTGGCCTTCTATGAGCCCTGACCTCAATCCTATTGAGCATCTTTGGAAGGAGCTGAAACATGCAGTCTGGAAAAGGCACCCTTCAAACCGGACACAACTGGAGCAGTTTGCTCATGAGGAGTGGGCCAAAATACCTGCTGAGAGGTGCAGATGTCTCATTGACAGTTACAGGAAGCGTTTGATTGCAGTGATTGCCTCAAAAGGTTGCGCAACAAAATATTAAGTTAGGGGTACCATCATTTTTGTCCATGCCTGTTTCATGAGTTTATTTTTTTACATAATTCTGTTGAAGCATGGTTGAAAAACAATGTCTGACTTTCATTGGTTAACATTTATAGAATTTTAATTTATTATTACTTTTGTCAGATTAAAGTTATTTCTGTGACCATTGTGACTTTTTCTTTCATTGACCAAAGGGTACCAACAATTTTGTCCACGTCTGTACATATTACTGTTTTATTCATAGGCACAATATATGATTATAAAGACACCAGTAGTATATGTTAGCTTTAAAGCATAGAAAAAACAAGCCAATTGCGGACATTACAGCCTTTTAGATGCCATGTTCAAGTGTGATCACAGCACCTAAAGGGTGAAAAACCCAGAAGTGCGTGCTTCCGGATTAAGACCAGCATCCCTTTGTGGCGATCGGGGATGCTGGTCATTATTTCTGATAAGAGCTGCAATTCCCATGTTGGCCAGCAGGTGGCAGGCCAACATAAGATATGAGCAATTGGAGAATTACAGGATGGGAGTATGTAATATTCTCAACAACAAAAAAAGTTGTGGGCATTATAGCCTCCTAGAGGGGCAACAAAAATTAAACAAAAGTAAAAAAAAAAACATAAAAATTTTAACATTATGAGTATCACTGCATCTGAAAATATCTGTACTATTAAAATATAAAAATATTTTTTCCAATACAGTGAATGGCGTAATGTAAAAAAGTATATCAATGGCCAATTCGTGCTTCTCTTACCCCCCAAAAAATGTATAAAATGTGATCAAAAAGACACTTGCACTACAAAATGGTATACATATGTAGTATCATTGTAATCGTACTGACCCAGAGAATGAAGGGCACAGGTCAGTTTTGTCACATAGGGAGCGCCATAGGGACAAAACTTGTGTGGAGGAATTGCGTTTTTTCCCCCCCAATTCCACTACATTCCACCACCACTTTCCACTACATTGTATACCATATTAAATGGTGGTATTACAATGTACAACTTTTCCCACAAAAAAAGCCCTCATATGGATATGGGAACAGAAAAATAAAAAAGTTTTTTCTCCAGGAAGACAGGGAAGAAAAAAGAAAAGGGTTGATCCTAGTGATCGGTCAGCAAAGTTGTACCTATGAAACTGGCTGACCTGTTGAATGTGCACTTGGCAGCTGAAGGCATCTGAGTTGTTCCCATGTTCATATGTGCCCACATTGCTGATGTTTTAATGTATGCAAATGAACCTCTAGGAGCAATGCGGGTGCTGCCATTACATCTAGTGGCTCTGCTCTCTCTGCAACTGCCTCGCCTTCTGCACTTTGATTGACAGGGCCAGGCGTGATGATGTTTTTACCTCTAGGTATAATAGCAACGTCCCCGCTTCTAGAGGGTCATTGCGTATATTAAAACATAATTTTTCTCAGCAATGCGTGCACATATAAACATGGGACCAACACAGATGCCTTCAGCTGCCAAGTGCACATGTAACAGGTCAGCCAGTGTCATAGGTACAAGTCTGCTGACAGATGCTCTGTTGGTGTAAATGTGCCTTTAGAATTCATTGTTTACTCAGTGATAGCAAGCCGTCTATGCCCTGAAGCAGCAAAATAATCCAAACCATGATGCTCCCGCTACCACGCCTCACAGTTGGTATGAGGATTTGGTGTTGCTGTGCATTTTTTATTT
Organism: Bufo gargarizans; assembly: GCF_014858855.1. Lineage (NCBI taxonomy): Eukaryota > Metazoa > Chordata > Amphibia > Anura > Bufonidae > Bufo > Bufo gargarizans. The sequence goes on from NC_058082.1 coordinate 287,443,255, forward strand.
TATTTTTTTTATTTATTTTTTTATGCACCATACATAGCATTTTGCATTTGTGCTAAAAAATCCAAGTCTGTCTCACCTAATTATAGAGCATTTTACCAGAAGCATTTTGGCACATCCAGGAGGTCTCAGGGAAGCCTAATGTTTTTTTTTTTTTTTTGGACAGCAGATTCTTCCTTCATGGTGTTATTCATAATGTTATATATGGAGGAAAGAACATTGCATGCTAAAACTTGATCCCAACTGGTGGAGGAAGCATCATGGTGCAGGGCGCATCATGATTTGGGACTGTTTTGGTGCCCCAGGGACTAGATGCCATGGGATAATTAAAGGAGCCATGAAATCTAACATGTATCAAGACATTTTACAGTAGAATGCAAGGGCAGCAGTGCCTAATCTCAAACTGAAGAGACGCTGTTTAATGCAACAAGACAGTGACCCAAAGCACACTAGTATGTCAACTGAAAAATGCTTGAAAAATAAATAATAATTAATCAGATCACATTTTATTAGTCAAGTATTTCTAAAGAGTTCACTTTTCTTGCAACTGTGCTGTAAAACAAATAGTCCAAGAAGCAGTGTTTTGCCCCCATTACAGAAGAACAGAAATGTTGCCTTTCTCAAACACACGTGTATTTCAACAGATAATCTATTTTATATATATATATATATATATATATATATATATATAGTGGGGGTTAGCGGACGCAGTATAGAGGCGACAACAAAGTCTTTAAATTAAACAGTTCAGTGTTTATACACAAATTAAGTAAGTGACAAAACAAAAAGTCAGTTTCAAGGAAAACAGTCACCTTGTGAATCTGGTGTTCGTTCACACCATGCAGCAAAGAAGAAGTCCTTGGACAAAGCAGAATCCACCTGCTTTCACACCAACAAGGTAGCAGGCCTTAAGCCAGGCCCAAACTCCCAGGTCCCAACACAGAGACTGACAGAGCTCCACTGTCGGAGAGGAGTAATCCACACCACCTTACAGTGCTGCCTGTGTTTTTTAGCCCAAAACCAAGACCCGGCCTGGAACGTGGGGAGTAGTCACCCACCCAGCACTTTGCCTACTCCCATACAGCCATACTAAAATAGTAAAGTGTCAATCAGCATTAGCTGCCACTGACACCTGAAAATACCGGCTCTTAGTTCACCGAGGCCAGGAACCTCGGTGACACATACCTTCCATCAACGACGGACACTTGCGCCTTCCTACAATATATATACACATTTTGTAAACAGTATTTGTAATATTTTTTCATTTATGTATCTAAAAAATGTTATTTTTCACTATTCCAGTACACACATACAGAATACAGTTCTCTGTGTGATTGTTGAGCACTGTGGAAAATCATAAGGCCGCACAAAGACCTAGATTATGAGGATATGGCTTCTCAAAGACACCTTAAAGTAGGACTCCCACAAAATATGTTACTGACCTGTTAAAAAGGTACATGATGTAAACTATTGTGAAGTAATCTTCTTACTAGTAACTGTATTTGTGAGTTATAACCTCCCTTCTGATCCTTAGCTGTGTCATGTGACCAACTCTCTGATCTCCAACTGGCACAGGACTAGAAGTTAGTTACTTCTCTATTCATTCCTATAAGACTGACACAGAGGTTTCTATAGGAACACATAGTAGGAATATTGGCTTCCTGTCTACAGATAAGATGCTGTGTTATTTGGAAAGTCAGTGTTGGTCACTTGACACAGTTAAGGATCAGAAGGGAGGGGATAACTCACAAATACAGACACTGGGAAGTAGATTACCTTCACTACAAATTACATCATGTACCTTTCTAACAGGTCAGAGAATGAAAATTTTTGCCGGAGTTCATCTTTAAAGGGGTTCTCCAGCAATTGAATACGTAAATATTACTTTTATTATGAATATATTCCCAAATAACTTTCATTAGTTATAATGGCTTGTTTTGTCTAGAGAGCAATCAGGAGAAATAAAATGGCCACTGTCCTATTAGTCCTCACAGAGCCTGTCCTCATAACACAGCAGTTACTTCACAGCACTGAGGTAAAGAGCTGCCTCATCCTCCTCTCCTACTTGTCAGGGATTAGGATCCTGAATACAGATGAAAAGATCTTCAGCTGAATATCTGTAGGAATGGAGCTCATGATGAGACATGAAGTACAGAGAGGACGGACATTACAGACTGTAGTAATGTGAGGCTGTGGTAATGGAGACTGCGTACAAGTGCTGCTGCTCATTAGCCACATCTGCTCTTGAACTCCATTCCTACAGAGATTCAGCTGATGACCATATTAAACTGAATTCAGGATCATAATCCTTGACAACCAAAGCAGAGAGGAGGATGAGGCAGCTCTTTAGCTCAGTGTTGTGTAGTAACTTGTCCTACTGTGTGATTAGGACAGGTTTTCTGTGCACTAATAGGACACCAGCCATTTTGTTTTTCCTAATGATTGCTTCCCAGACAAAACGAACCATTATAACTAATGTAAGTAAGGTATTTGCGAATATATTTATAATGAAGTAATATTTAAGTATTTTGATTTTCTTAATTCCCAGAGAACCCCTTTAATTATAAATGTTCTAGAAATGTATCTACCAAAGACTGAAATACCAACATAACCAGTTTGTTCAGGTTTCTGATTTTTATGAGCCAGATATGATGGTTAAGCTGTTACTTGAAATACTGCTGGCCTCTATTACATTTTTTTTGTCATTGTATTAGATATGATTAGATTAGCTGAAGAAATATCTGTATTTGGCTGAAATATACTAAGTAATAAAATGTTCGGTGCTTCCATATTTTCTCATTTGACCTGCATGGCAGTGCTTACACTAAAACTGCGTCAGAGAAACGTTATCTAAAGATATCAGCAGTATCATGCTTCTTCACGCGTAAAATCCAATTTTAGCAAGTTTTTAACAAGCAGTGCAGTTATGGGACTTCTTTAAGATGTTCTATGTGTTTCATTTGTAATGTTATACTATGCAATACTGTACATGCTGAAGAATAGACATAACACTTCAGTATATTTTCCTCAAAATTATACTCTACTAGCTTTTCTGACTAAATGTTTGTATCATAAAAGTTGGTTTCAGATCAGTAGCATATGCCATCTCTTTCTCAGTACTCAGTATGATGGTAAAAACCCTTTTAAATATACCTATAGGGGTTGCCCAATGAAAAATGTTCTAACTTTTTCAAAGTAGCACCTGGATCTGAATACTTTTGTAACTGCTTGGTACAGATCACTTTTCAGCACTAATTTCATTATCATCACAGGCAGGGTTCGCAATTGATTTGTTTGTCTAGCTGCTTGTGTACTCCATGTGACCGATGCTGCCAATCACACTGGCATAAGTAGTCATGTACCTCATATTGTTAAGGCCAATGATTGGCTGCAACGGTGTCTGGGTTATATATGCACGTTATTTCTACAACCAAGAAGATGCAGTAGTAGGAATGATCGGAGTGGTGGTGCTGAACGTGATAGGAGCAATTGTAAATTAATTTTCTTCTTTTAGGAGATTTGATGCATTTCGGGAGATTGCTTCAATAATTTGGTGAACCTCTTCAATTTAGCATTACACATTATCAGAGTTGATTTGCAATCACAGTGTTCTCCTAACTGCGATTGTGTAATTAATATTAAGGGAGTTGTCTCATATTGACAGATATTGATGGCACATTGCTAGGATGTACTGTCAACATTTAACCGGTTGGATACAACTGGTGCGACCCGTGCCTATGATCAAAGCGGCACCAGCAGTAGGAAATTGTTGTACCATGTCGTCTCCTGTCATCTTCGCTTTGTGGGCCATTGACTTTAATGTATCATTTCAACAGCAGAAAAAGGCTGTTTTACAAACTGTTTCTTTTGTTTGAATCAGTGAGAAAAATGTTTGTGTTCCATCCCATGTATATTGCAGAGGGGAGAATTCCTAAGTAATACAGTGCCCTATAGAGTGCCTGCGAGTTCATAATACAGGGCTGTGTCACCGTATGAGGCTTGATACTAATGTCAGCAATTACATTTTCAGGTTGTTGCTGTAATAGTGGACACTGTGTGTTCTGTCACATATGCTGGTTTTTATTGAAGTTTTTCGATGCTGTTTTTAAAGTCAAAATCAGGCAAGGATCATCAAACAAGGAGAAGTATAAGGCTGAGTTTCTCTAGGGCAGTTATGATTTGGTGCCTCAATTTCACCGACCCAATGGCCACCACAATGGGTGGGTTAATAAATATATTACCTTCAATTTCATGTATGTATTGGCCACCATGGGATGCATGGGTTGTGGCCACACCGTAGAAACCTAGCCTTAAAGGGGTATTCCAGGGTAGTACAGCTCGTGGCTTTCTCTGGAATTTCCATAGAAATTAATGTAGGGGCTGCACACGTGCCCCCTTCATTAAATTCAGGGGGGCTGCAGGGGGTACGGGGC